>NC_086319.1:421544246-421868541 GCF_036172605.1 Pelobates fuscus
CCATGTGTGGCCCCCCAGTGCAGGGAGCAGATATCTCCCATGTGTGGCCCCCCAGTGCTGGGAGCAGATATCTCCCATGTGTGGCCCCCCAGTGCAGGGAGCAGATATCTCCCATGTGTGGCCCCCCAGTGCAGGGAGCAGATATCTCCCATGTGTGCACCCCCAGTGCTGGGAGCAGATATCTCCCATGTGTGGCCCCCCAGTGCTGGGAGCAGATATCTCCCATGTGTGGCCCCCCAGTGCAGGGAGCAGATATCTCCCATGTGTGCCCCCCCAGTGCTGGGAGCAGATATCTCCCATGTGTGGCCCCCCAGTGCAGGGAGCAGATATCTCCCATGTGTGGCCCCCCAGTGCTGGGAGCAGATATCTCCCATGTGTGGCCCCCCAGTGCTGGGAGCAGATATCTCCCATGTGTGGCCCCCCAGTGCAGGGAGCAGATATCTCCCATGTGTGGCCCCCCAGTGCAGGGAGCAGATATCTCCCATGTGTGGCCCCCCAGTGCAGGGAGCAGATATCTCCCATGTGTGGCCCCCCAGTGCAGGGAGCAGATATCTCCCATGTGTGGCCCCCCAGTGCAGGGAGCAGATATCTCCCATGTGTGGCCCCCCAGTGCAGGGAGCAGATATCTCCCATGTGTGGCCCCCCAGTGCAGGGAGCAGATATCTCCCATGTGTGGCCCCCCAGTGCTGGGAGCAGATATCTCCCATGTGTGGCCCCCCAGTGCAGGGAGCAGATATCTCCCATGTGTGGCCCCCCAGTGCAGGGAGCAGATATCTCCCATGTGTGGCCCCCCCCAGTGCAGGGAGCAGATATCTCCCATGTGTGGCCCCCCCCAGTGCAGGGAGCAGATATCTCCCATGTGTGGCCCCCCAGTGCTGGGAGCAGATATCTCCCATGTGTGGCCCCCCAGTGCTGGGAGCAGATATCTCCCATGTGTGGCCCCCCCACTGCTGGGAGCAGATATCTCCCATGTGTGGCCCCCCAGTGCAGGGAGCAGATATCTCCCATGTGTGGCCCCCCAGTGCAGGGAGCAGATATCTCCCATGTGTGGCTCCCCAGTGCAGGGAGCAGATATCTCCCATGTGTGGCCCCCCAGTGCAGGGAGCAGATATCTCCCATGTGTGGCCCCCCAGTGCAGGGAGCAGATATCTCCCATGTGTGGCCCCCCAGTGCAGGGAGCAGATATCTCCCATGTGTGGCCCCCCAGTGCAGGGAGCAGATATCTCCCATGTGTGGCCCCCCAGTGCAGGGAGCAGATATCTCCCATGTGTGGCCCCCCAGTGCAGGGAGCAGATATCTCCCATGTGTGGCCCCCCAGTGCAGGGAGCAGATATCTCCCATGTGTGGCCCCCCAGTGCAGGGAGCAGATATCTCCCATGTGTGGCTCCCCAGTGCAGGGAGCAGATATCTCCCATGTGTGGCCCCCCAGTGCAGGGAGCAGATATCTCCCATGTGTGGCCCCCCAGTGCAGGGAGCAGATATCTCCCATGTGTGGCCCCCCAGTGCAGGGAGCAGATATCTCCCATGTGTGGCCCCCCAGTGCAGGGAGCAGATATCTCCCATGTGTGGCCCCCCAGTGCAGGGAGCAGATATCTCCCATGTGTGGCCCCCCAGTGCAGGGAGCAGATATCTCCCATGTGTGGCCCCCCAGTGCTGGGAGCAGATATCTCCCATGTGTGGCCCCCCAGTGCAGGGAGCAGATATCTCCCATGTGTGGCCCCCCAGTGCAGGGAGCAGATATCTCCCATGTGTGGCCCCCCAGTGCTGGGAGCAGATATCTCCCATGTGTGGCCCCCCAGTGCAGGGAGCAGATATCTCCCATGTGTGGCCCCCCAGTGCAGGGAGCAGATATCTCCCATGTGTGCCCCCCCAGTGCTGGGAGCAGATATCTCCCATGTGTGGCCCCCCAGTGCTGGGAGCAGATATCTCCCATGTGTGGCCCCCCAGTGCAGGGAGCAGATATCTCCCATGTGTGCCCCCCCAGTGCTGGGAGCAGATATCTCCCATGTGTGGCCCCCCAGTGCAGGGAGCAGATATCTCCCATGTGTGGCCCCCCAGTGCTGGGAGCAGATATCTCCCATGTGTGGCCCCCCAGTGCTGGGAGCAGATATCTCCCATGTGTGGCCCCCCAGTGCAGGGAGCAGATATCTCCCATGTGTGGCCCCCCAGTGCAGGGAGCAGATATCTCCCATGTGTGGCCCCCCAGTGCAGGGAGCAGATATCTCCCATGTGTGGCCCCCCAGTGCAGGGAGCAGATATCTCCCATGTGTGGCCCCCCAGTGCAGGGAGCAGATATCTCCCATGTGTGGCCCCCCAGTGCAGGGAGCAGATATCTCCCATGTGTGGCCCCCCAGTGCTGGGAGCAGATATCTCCCATGTGTGGCCCCCCAGTGCAGGGAGCAGATATCTCCCATGTGTGGCCCCCCAGTGCAGGGAGCAGATATCTCCCATGTGTGGCCCCCCAGTGCAGGGAGCAGATATCTCCCATGTGTGGCCCCCCCCAGTGCAGGGAGCAGATATCTCCCATGTGTGCCCCCCCCCAGTGCAGGGAGCAGATATCTCCCATGTGTGGCCCCCCAGTGCTGGGAGCAGATATCTCCCATGTGTGGCCCCCCAGTGCTGGGAGCAGATATCTCCCATGTGTGGCCCCCCCAGTGCTGGGAGCAGATATCTCCCATGTGTGGCCCCCCAGTGCAGGGAGCAGATATCTCCCATGTGTGGCCCCCCCACTGCAGGGAGCAGATATCTCCCATGTGTGGCCCCCCCACTGCAGGGAGCAGATATCTCCCATGTGTGGCCCCCCATCCCCCCCAGTGCAGGGAGCAGATAACTCCCATGTGTGCCCCCCCCCCCCCCCCCAGTGCAGGGAGCAGATATCTCCCATGTGTGCCCCCCCCCCCCCCGTGCAGGGAGCAGATATCTCCCATGTGTGGCCCCCAGTGCAGGGAGCAGATATCTCCCATGTGTGGCCCCCAGAGCAGGGAGCAGATATCTCCCATGTGTGGTCCCCAGTGCAGGGAGCAGATATCTCCCATGTGTGGCCCCCCAGTGCTGGGAGCAGATATCTCCCATGTGTGGCCCCCCAGTGCTGGGAGCAGATATCTCCCATGTGTGGCCCCCAGTGCAGGGAGCAGATATCTCCCACGTGTGCCCCTCTTCCCACCTCCGCTTTTGAACAGTTGGGCTTCTTACCTGGGGTCGCTGGTAGGCCACTCCCTGCTTCCACTACAAACTGCAGGGCTTAGTTTAAGGGAGCTAACGGAAGTTCCTGCTTAGCAATTTCTGGCTAAGCTGACACTAAAATATCCAGCCTGTTCATATATCTGAGTTGGAGGTTTCCAGATCACCTGATTGTGGCCTAAATTTTGCCATCTGACTTCATTTGTTGAAGTTTAGTGACCATGTATGAATTGCAGAAGTGATTATAGTGGTTCCCCAAATATCAGATGAGGCTTGATGAAGGGGTAAAACTGACACAATTTATTGTCACAACTCACACTTATTAATACCAGCATTCCCAACAGGGTGTTCTCAACAGAAACAATGTATTCCAACCCGGCGCCTTAGCGTACAGGGAATAACCTGACACCAGTGCGCCATATAATAGTCTGCCCAAAAACATAGTCGCCCACAAGTTACATAGACATGTTATACATCTCTGGAGAGTGCCAGCTCCTGAGTGTAAAATGTCAAAAAGTGTCCGGATCAGAGGTACCCAGCCTGAGTAATCATCGTGTTCTGGCTAACCTCCAATCCATTTCAGACTGGGTTAGTGCTAGGGTCTCCAGCTCTGTGGAAGGGGGCTCCCCCTAGCTCCCACTGCTTTTCGAGAGCTCCTCGCCTCCTCTCCAATTAGTGCTCTACTGGGAGCCTTTGGACATGAGTGGTGCAAAATGCAAATTGTATCAGGTAACTGCCTTTGCCCCTATCTGTTTTGGAGTTCCAGGTGGACGGCAAGCATTCCCATTGATGGGGTTGTGGCTTTTCTGGTCATGAAGGGTGTTCTTAGGGCTTGGTTTCAGAGCGCTCTGCTGCAGGAGAGGTGTTGGGAAGGGAAGGAGGACAGTAAGCTCTTTTTGTTTTGTTTTTCTTGAGTCCTGCACCAGTTTAACCCCTTAAGACCGCAGCCAAATGTACAAGTTGTGAACAGAACAAAACGTAAACAAAACCTGGCATTTGCGCTATGTCTGTCCAACCGTAATTCACCTCTTTCATATTAAATGCACCCCCCCCTTATTATATATCATTTTATTCAGGGGAAACAGGGCTTTCATTTAATGTCAAATATTTAGCTATGAAACATAATTTAATATGAAAAAAATGGGAGAAAATAAGAAATTTTATTTTTTTAGTTCTACATGACATTTTAACTGTCAATGTCATAATACTGTTTGCTTTTACTGCAATAAAATACACATATTTGTATTCAGCAAAGTCTCACGTGTAAAACAGTACCCCCTATGTACAGGTTTTATGGTGTTTTGGGAAGTTACAGGGTCAAATCTAGCATGTTAAATTTGAAATTGAAATTCGCCAGATTGGTTACGTTGCCTTTGATACTGTATAATAGCCCAGGAATTAAATTTACACCCATAATGGCATACCATTTGCAATAGTAGACAACCCACGGTATTGCAAATGGGGTATGTCCAGTCTTTTTTAGTAGCCATTTGGTCGCAAACACTGGCCAAAGTTAGCGTTAGTATTTGTTTGTGTGTGAAAAACGCCGATTTTGGCCAGTGTTTGTGACTAAGTGGCTACTAAAAAAGACTGGACATACCCCATTTGCAATACCTTGGGTTGTCTACTATTGCAAATGGTATGCCATCATAGGGGTAATTTTCATTCTTGGGCTACCATAGGGTCACAAAGCAACGTAACCAATCTGGCGAATTTTAATGTGAAAAAAATGAAACACAAGCCTTATATTTGACGCTGTAACTTTTGAAAACACCATAACACCTGTACATGAGGGGTACTGTTGTACTCGGGAGACTTTGCTGAACACAAATATACTATTTAAAAACAGTAAAAAGTATCACAGCAATAATATCGTCCGTGTAAGTGCTGTTTGTGCGTGAAAAATGCAAAAAACTTCACTTTTACTGGTGATATCATCGTTGTATCATACATTTTACTGTTTTGAAACACTAATATTTGTGTTCAGCGAAGTCTCCCGAGTAAAACAGTACCCCTCATGTACAGGTTTTATGGTGTCTTGGAAAGTTATAGGGTTAAATATAGTGCTAGCAAATTAAGTTCCCTATACTTTCGGCATGGGTTGTCAGGCAGGTCCCGCTAATTGTAATTAATTAGTGTAGCGGAGGGCAATATTAAAATCCCCGATATCCGCTAGTTCCACAGGTACATCCACAGTCAGCGCTGAAAAGTAAGGCAAGTTCCCAAATCCTCCCAATAACCGGACGAAACACAGTCTGGGAGTCAACTAACTGGCTTTATTCACAGCTGGCATATTTATACAGTTCCCCATGCAAGGGGTTTCCATACAGTAAATCCAGGGGATTTCTCCCATCATGCAATGTAATTTTCCCAACAGGCTGTGCTGCACGAGAAGGATACTCCCACTAAAATGGACGATTAAGTGGATTATCCCCTCGTGCAGCAGAACTGACAATCTGTATTAAAATACGGTTTTCACATTTTATTCGGTAGATTTAAATGACCGAACGTTCGGCAGGTAGCTGGGACCTGAGCGCATCTTTTGGGAGAATACCGCTCAGCTCCCAGCTGAACTGACCGAACGCCGCATAAAATACACTTAACCATCGAGTTCGGTTTAAAACTACCGAACGCCGATGGGAAACATAATGCGATGAGAGCGGAACTCCCGAACGCTCGGGAAGTCCAGCGGTGTTCGTATCATTGAGTAGCCGTTTTCAGTACCAGGCGCTCGACGACCGAACACCGCTGGACAAAGGATCCAAGATGGCCGACCGCCGCATGGTCGGTAGTCGAACGACGGCCACCTAGGAGAGCCTTTAATTACCGATTGCAACAATGTTGCAATCGGTTAACGAGCGCCACACGACTGCTAAGTGTGTGGTCCACCTGGGGAGCCCGTGTTCGGTTGGCGAACGGCCCGGATGGCCGCAATTCGTCAAACGAAGGGTTTGCATGCTGGTAGCTTCGGGCTGCCAGCATGCGAACGGTGCTATACAATACACACATAATATAGAAGATACAGTCCCCCCTTACATCCTATGGACAACCTCTACGTATCATAGTCCAGAAGTGGCTAGGTTTGCCACAATGCTCCCCCAGAACCAAGCCGGCATACACAGTCTGATCCCAACGGATCGGCTTGGGGATGTCCGGGGGAGTACTCACAGATCATTTTTCAAGTTCAGTTTGTCTGGATAACCCGTCGGCGTTACCGTTTTGCTTCCCTGGGCGATAATGGATCGTAAAGTCAAAGGGCTGTAGCGCCAAGCTCCAGCGCAACAGTCTGGCATTGTCCCCAGCCACACGGTTCAGCCATACCAACGGGTTATGATCTGTGAGTAGGGAAAAGGGTTGTCCATACAAATAAGGTTGCAACTTTTTGAGGGCCCACACCACGGCCAGGCATTCTTTTTCAATGGCGGCGTAGCTTACTTCCCGGGGTAACAACTTTCGGCTTAGGTAAGCTACGGGATGTTCTCCGCCATCTACTCCTACTTGGCTTAGCACTGCTCCCAATCCAAACATTGAAGCGTCTGTGTGGACAAGAAATCTTTTAGTTGGATCAGGAGCGGCAAGTACAGGAGCATTAGTCAAAGCATTTTTGAGTTGTTGGAATGCCTGCTCACACTCTGGGGCCCAGACAACCAGTCGGGGAAGGTTCTTGCTGGTCAAGTCAGTCAGGGGTTTGGCCAGGGCACTGTAATTGGGCACGAATTTTCTATAGTACCCTGCGGTACCTAAAAATGCTAACACTTGAGTTTTGGTCCTGGGGGTAGGCCACTTGGCCACAGCTTCAATTTTAGCCGGCTCGGGTTTCTGCTGTCCACACCCCACCCGGTGACCCAAATACTGCACCTCTGCCATCCCAATATGGCACTTGCTGGGTTTCAGGGTTAGCCCTGCCTCCCCGATACGATCTAGGATGGCCCCTATATGCTGTAAGTGTTCCTCCCAGGTCTGGCTAAATATGGCAATGTCGTCTAAGTACGCACATGCATAACCTTGGAAACCGTCCAGTAGCCGATCCACCATCCGCTGAAAGGTTGCCGGGGCGTTTTTCATCCCGAATGGCATGACCCGAAACTGGTACAGGCCAAACGGGGTGACAAAGGCCGACTTGGGGATGGCATCATCGGCTAGGGGAATTTGCCAGTATCCCTTACACAAATCGATGGTAGTGAGATACTGGCCACGGGCCATCTTATCTAGCAGCTCGTCTATCCGGGGCATCGGGTAGGCATCAGACACGGTTTTGTCATTTAGCCTCCGGTAGTCGACGCAGAACCGCGTCGTGCCGTCCTTCTTAGGTACTAGCACTACCGGTGATGCCCAGGGGCTATCGGAAGGCTCGATAACCCCTAGCTGCAACATTTCGTCCAGCTCAGTCTTCATATGTGCCCTCACTGATTCGGGGACACGATATGGAGCCTGCCGCATCGGCAGCTGTCCCTGGGTTTCAACTCGGTGGGTGGCCAGCGAAGTGTACCCAGGAAAATTGGAGAAGGTAGCCCCCTTAGCTACAATTAGCGCCTGTACCTGGGCACGCTCTTGAGGGCTTAGCTGCTCCCCCAGTTGAACCCCCTTGGAGGGCTCTGTCTGGGTCTCTGGTTCTAAGAGGTCGGGTAGGGGTAGATTCTCTTGATCCTCCGAGGCAGAGGCGCATATCGCCGTCACATCCTCTATCCTCTCATGGTAGGGTTTGAGCATGTTCACGTGGAGCATGCGTCTTTTCCCTACCCCTGAGCAGGGGCCAATCACATAGGTGGTGTCACACTTCTGTTCCACCACCTGGTATGGGCCCTGCCGGATGGCCTGCAGCTTGTCTGTGCGGACGGGTTTTAAAATCAAAACCTTTTGTCCGACTTGAAAGCTGCGGTCTCTGGCCCCCCTATTGTACCAGCGGCGCTGGCGTTGTTGGGCTGCCTGGAGATTGGTGCGTACGGCCTGAGTGAGTGCCTCCAGTCGATCCCTAAACTCCAGCACGTAAGATACAATAGGGGTCCCATCGGGACTACTCTACCCCTCCCAGTGCTCCCGAATTAAGTCTAGCGGGCCCCGTACCCTCCTCCCGAACAGCAGTTCAAACGGGGAAAACCCTGTGGACTCTTGGGGTACTTCCCTGTACGCGAACAGTAGATGGGGTAGGAACCTTTCCCAGTCTCTATGGGCCTCTCCAAATGTGCGGAGCATCTGTTTCAGCGTACCATTAAACCTTTCGCATAGGCCATTGGACTGGGGGTGGTACGCTGAATTTACTATTGGCTTAATGCCACAGAGTTTCCATAATTGTTGGGTGACCTCGGCGGTAAACTGTGTGCCCCTATCGGAGATAATCTCTTGGGGAAACCCTACTCGGGAGAATACCTTCATTAGGGCCTCTGCCACTGTTTCGGCATGAATGTTGGAGAGGGCTATAGCCTCGGGATAGCGGGTGGCATAGTCTACTACCGTTAAGATGTACTTTTTCCCGGAGGGGCTAGGGGTGGGCAAGGGCCCACTATATCTACGGCCACCCGACTAAAGGGTTCTTCTATGATGGGAAGGGGGCAGAGTTTGGCTTTGTCGGTCGCCCCGCTTGCCGACCCGCTGGCAGATGTCACATGACGTGCAGTACTGTCTCACATCCTTAGAAATCCCTGGCCAGAAGAAAGCGTGGGTTAACCTATATCGAGTACGGGTCATCCCTAGATGGCCAGACAGGGGAATGTCGTGTGCAATCCTAAGCAGTTCCTGTCTATACTTCTGGGGTACCACTAACTGTTTCGTCGTTACTGTGAC
Source organism: Pelobates fuscus (assembly GCF_036172605.1). Taxonomy (NCBI): domain Eukaryota; kingdom Metazoa; phylum Chordata; class Amphibia; order Anura; family Pelobatidae; genus Pelobates; species Pelobates fuscus. The sequence goes on from NC_086319.1 coordinate 421,553,208, forward strand.
TGACCCTCCAATTTCACGTTCAGCAATGCAATACAGTAGTCCTTTCTCCCACATGTATCGCTCCCCCTCTGACCCTGCCTGGTCAGTGTGTACCCGGTCCCTGTATATCTGTAGCGTGGGATCTGACTTTACCTCGGCCTCAAACTTAGTCGGGGTATCCCAGGATAAACGTGTCGGGTGGGGGTCTTGGTCTCTTACCTGAGCCTCAGAGTGCGTTGGTGGAGCCATGGTGCGAGCCTGTTGCCGTGTGGTTACTGGATGGGCTTCCTGGTAGGGAGCCTGTGGAACAAAAGCAGAGGTCATCTGGCCCAAATCATTCCCTAGAACAACATCTGCCGGTAAGTTCTGCATTAGTCCCACTTCTACTGTCCCCTCTCCCGCACCCCAGTTCAAATGTACTTTCGCAGTGGGTAGTCGGTATACAGCTCCCCCGGCTACCCGGACGGCCACAGATCCGCCAGTATGCGTTCCCTCGGATACCAAATGGGGTGCTATCAGGGTTAAGGTAGCTCCCGAATCTCGTAGTCCCTGAACCTCTTTCCCCTCAAGGGTTACCAGCTGCCGGTGATGCTGCCGGTTATCGGTGGCTCGGACCGACATGACCTCATGCAATATACCCAGGGGGTCCTCCGCATGAACACTCCACAAATCCTGAGTGGTTGGTTCCCTCTGATAATGGTGAGCAGCCGCCCTGGGCACTGGGTTTGGACGCCCCTGATTCCAGGTGGGCTTGCCACGATTTTGGGTACATTCCCGGGCCATATGCCCCCATTGTTTACAGGAGTGGCATTGGATGTTGGCCCGCCCGTTGTATCTGGAAGGTGGAGGTACATTCCCTTGGGAAGGGCGAAACGGGGCGGCTGTGTGCGCTGGAGGTGGTATAGCGCTAGGTAGTCCTGTGGGTCGGGAGTAGCTTTTGGCTATAGGTCCCTGGTGCCTCCGTGCATCAAAGTGTTGGTCGGCCAATCTAGCCGCTTCAGTTAGGGTGAGGGGTTTCCTGTCCCGCACCCATTCTTGTGTCTCCGGGGATAGTCCATTAAAAAACTGCTCCAGCAACATCAGCTGGCGCAATTCCTCCATGGTGGTGGCTTTGCTGGCCTGTATCCACCCTTGGGAGGCTTGATCCAGTTTGTGTGCCCATTCCGCGTGCGAATCTCGCTCTGGTTTGCGCAAGTGTCTGAACTTGCGCCGGTATGCCTCTGGAGTAATGGCATACCTCTCTAAGATTGCTCGCTTCACCTTCTCATAATCCTTGCTGTCCTCACTGGGCACAGCACGGTAGGCTTCGGCTGCCCGACCTGCTAGCTTGCTTGCTAGCAGTTGCACCCATACTGTCCGCTCTAACTCATGTAAATCACACAGTCTCTCAAAGTCCTGCAAGTACCCATCAATCTCATCCTTTTCCTCGCAAAATGCTTTGAAGGCCTGGTACGGGATCTGGGATGCCTGTTGTAGTTGGTCTTCCTCCTCCTCCTCAAAGCCACATTCCTCCTCTTACTCCTCTTCCTCACAATCGCAGGTCCAGCAAGCGATGCTGATAAGGCTGTTTCTGGTGGTGATGGTGACCACAAGTTTTCCTCTTCACGCTCATCTACGGCCTGATCCAGCACTCTTCGCAGGGCACGCTCCAGGAAGAAAACAAATGGTATGATGTCGCTGATGGTGCCTTCGGTGCGACTGACTAGGTTTGTCACCTCTTCAAAAGGACACATGAGCCTACAGGCATTGCGCATGAGCGTCCAGTAACGTAGCAAAAAAATTCCCAGCTCCGCAGAGGCTGTCCTAGCACCCCAGTCATACAAATAGTCGTTAACAGCTTTTTCTTGTTGGAGCAGGCGGTCGAACATTAGGAGTGTTTAATTCCAACGTGTCAGGCTGTCGCATATCAAGCGCCTCACTGGCATTTGGACACTGTGCCCTGGCAGGCCCTGAAACGCACACGTGTTAAGGAAACTGACTGCTATTATATTACAGTCAAAAGTTTTTTGTTTTTTTTTAAATGCAAGCTATTGTGACACCAGATATGAGTGGTGGCGCTGGGCAAGTGGGCACAGTATACACTGTGAGCCTGACACACACTCTGGCAGGCAGGCAACTGCAATTAGATTACACAGAAAAAAAAAAAGCAGACTGATGTTCTAGCCCTAAAAAGGGCTTTTTGGGGTGCTGTCCTTACAGCAGAGATCAGATGAGTCCTTCAGTGGACACTGAATACACTAGCCTAGCTATCAATTTCCCTATTAAATCAGCAGCAGCTACACTACACTGTCCCTCATCTAACAAAGAATGCAGCTTCCGGGGGGGGGCAGGGCCTGGCCAGCATGGCGGACTGACGTGCATGAAGTGAGCTCCCTGCATACAGCCTGCAAAGTGAGACCCACAGAGGGAATAATACCTTTGGAGGTTGCTCACTGAACACTTACCTGTTCCTGAACACCAGGGAGCTTACCCGATCAAGTTTGTAGCAGCCTATGACTACGCACTGTCCTGCGGCCTATCTGTTCTGGGGGTTCTGTGGCAGGGAGAAGCGGCCGATCACCCGTCCTGGAGCTCTCAACGTGTCTGCACCCAGGGCTGGCGCGTCCATAAGGCGGCACAGGCGGCCGCCTTAGGGCGCACCGGCTCTGGGGGCACAAGATTTCGGTGACCGGCAGGAGGGAAGCGCTCCCTCCTGCCAGGTCACCTTCTGGACCCCCGGCGGGCGGCAGCAGTTCTAATGAGAGGCGGCGAGGGAGCTCTAACCTGTCTGCTCTGCTCCCTCGCGCGCCGTGTGCTGATTCTGCGGGAGCCGGAATATGACGTCATATTCCGGCTCCCGGCATCAGCAGACAGCCCGCGAGGGAGCAGAGCAGACAGGTTAGAGCTCCCTCGCCGCCTCTCATTAGAACTGCTGCCGCCCGCCGCACTGAAGCCCCACTGGACCCCAGGGACACAGCCACACCAGCTCCCACCCACCGCTCAGGGAGGAGGACATTAGGTCCCCACCTTATTCCAATTTAGGGCCCCCACCCACCGCTCAGCGGTGGGGGTCAGAGGGGAGGACATTAGGTCCCCCCCCTTTATTAGTATTTAGGGCCCCCACCCACCGCTCAGGGGTGGGGGCCAGGGGGAGGACATTAGGTTTCCCCCCCCTTATTTTAGTGTAGGGCCCCCAACCGCCGCTCAGGGGGGAGGACATTAGGTCCCCCCCCCCCTTATTAGTATTTAATAATCATTTTACTTTAATCATTTTACTTTAGGCTGCTCACTGTTTACTAGGCAAAATTTACTAATACTAAGTAATTTTTACTTAGTATTAGTAAATTGGGCTGAAAGACCATCCTTCACTTACCTGAGCTGTAGTCTGTCTCTGCAGGCTCGGAGCTGCTGTCTGGACTCTCTGTGCTGTATAGCTGCTCCCCTGTGGGTCAGTGAGTAGAGCAGTGGTAGTCAACCTTTTTCTAACTACCGCCCACTAATGCATCTTTTTGGTTGAAAAATTTTCCTTACCGCCCACCAGTTTTCGCGCAAGTGCGGAATATTTTTTTCGAAAGGAAGGTGTTTTAAAAAAAAAAAAGTACGTTCATTTATCTTTTTATTTCCAATTAATGCATGTTTATAATGAGAAAACAATAAAGTAAATTGAGATTACCTTTACTAGTGATTAATGAGATCCTTGAGGTTGATGCTGCGAGACTAAATATTTGATATCTGGTTCGATTTTCGTAAGGAACAAACGAAGGTCTCCTCTTTCGGTGATATTCAGACGACTTCTCTGTTTGCACATAATAGGATTTCTCATCTGTGCGTCAGCTCACCTCTTCTCCCTCCTCAATTCCCCTCCCCACCTTTTTTTTCCCCTTTTTTAACCTTCCTTATAGCAATGCCCAGTAGGAAGGCTGAGCTAGGTATCCCACTATAACAGACTGGCACACAGGGCCGCCATCAGGGCATGACAACCGTGACAATTGTCACGGGCCCGGCGGCCCTGGGGGGCCCGGGCCCCACGTGTATCAGTGGAACTGCCGGTGCAGTTGCACCGGGGCCCACACGCATTTAGGGCCACCCAATGGGCCCTATTATCTTCAGGGGCCCGGTCAGCGCTGTAATAGCGCAACCGGGCCCCTTTAAAAAAAAATAAAAAATGCAGCCGGAAGCAAGTGCTGCTGGGAGGAAGTGACGTCCGGTCACTTCCTCCCAGTTTACTCTGCGAGGAGAGGCAGCCGACTCACATCATCCCCAGCCACCCTCCTGCGACAAAATGGTAAGGAGGGTGGCTGAAAATGAGGTGTATGTGTGTATGCCAGTGTGTGTGTGTGTATGTATGCCAGTGTATGTGTATGTCAGTGTATGTGTGTGTGTATGCCAGTGTATGTGTATGCCTGTGTATGTGTATGTCAGTGTATGTATGTATGCCAGTGGATGTCAGTGTATGTGTATGCCAGTGTGTATGTCAGTGTATGTGTATGCATGCCAGTGTATGTGTGTATGCCTATGTATGTATGCCTGTGTGTGTATGCCAGTGTATGTGTGCCAGTGTGTGTATGCTAGTGTTTGTGCACTGTGTGTATTTCTGTTTCAGTATTTGTATCTGTTAGTGTGTGTGTGTGTGTGTATTCCTGTGGGCAGGATTTGGAGGCTTGCCCTGTGGGCGTCCTTGAAGGGGGGGGCCCAGACCTTGAGCTGTGTTAGGGGCCCCAAAATTTCTGATGGCGGCCCCGCTGGCACACATACATACATACATACAGACACACATACAGACAGACAGACAGGCACACATGCAGACACACACACACAAACATACAGACAGGCACACATACATACAGACACACACACAGGCACACATACATACAGACACACACACAAGACATACATACAAAGACACATACACACATACAGACAGACACAAGAAACATATACATACAAAGACAAGACACACATACATACACAGTCACACACATATATACAGACAGACACGACACATACAAAGACACATACACACAGACAGACACAAGAAACATATACATACAAAGACAAGACACACATACATACACACATATATATACCGACAGACACACACACACACGACACATACAAAGACACACATACAGACAGACACACACAAGACATACATGCAAAGACACAGACACACACAAGACATACATACAAAGACACAGACACACACAATACATACATACAAAGACACATACACACACAAGACATACATACAAAAATAAGACACATATATACAGACACACACAAGACACATACACAAACAAACACACATTATATTTAAGTCACCCTCCTGTTTCCTACCTTTAAGGTGCAGGAGGGTGACTTTCCCTGGGGTCCAGTGGTGGCTCAGGCTGGTGGGAGTCAGAGTTCCCACTCTGACTCCCTCCTCCTCCTTCATCCCGCGCGGCTCCCAGCAGAGATGATGTCATCACAGGGGGCCCGGTCGCGCTGTTAAAGCGCCCAGCGCTGACCGGGCCCCCTCATAATCCACATCCATCGGGTGGCCCTGACAGCATGGGCCACCCGATGGACCCCTCCATATGCGGCCCCGGCGGATTGCCGCCTGGGCCGGGGCCGCAAGTGGTGATGGCGGTACCCGGTCGCAGGGGTACCGCCGGCTCGCACCCGCCCGCCCGCTCACCCAATCTATAAAAAAATTTGAAAATTCCTACTGCCCACCTGGAATCCCGAAACGCCCACTAGTGGGCGGTAGGGACCAGGTTGACAACCCATGGAGTAGAGAGAGGCAGGGAGATGCTCTAACTTCCTATCCCTGCCTCTCTCCACACACAGTGACCCCTACTGGCCGGCGCTGGTATTGCAGAGTAATCTCCGTTTATACTGAGGAAAATATTTGCATTTGTATTGCCAGTATTACTGCCATCACGGCCAGGCAGCCTCAGATACCGTCTGTGCCTTCAAATACCAGTCAGGTGGCAAACCTAAGAGTAGTGTGTTTTTAAAAAAAAAAAAAAAAAGTAAACTTTTTTTTTTTTAAATGGGCCTATTCCATGGGCCTGGAGCTGCAGCTCCCTCAGCCCCTATGTTAATCCGGCCCTGAGGGCGGGGCAAGGCTTTATAAGCCTTCCCCCGCTCTGCAGAGCTCAGTCTGCGCGGAGCCCTCCATGGGTGAAGAAGGATTATATTTTTCAGCCTTTTGGTAGATAACTTCCTAATACCGTGGGAATTAGGGAGTTATCTAGTAAGTGGCTGCAAGAGAAGTCCCGAAGTGTTGAAGTGCCGAATTGCCGAAGTCCCGAATTATGAAAGTCACGAATTTCAGAATGCCGAACCGAACTGAAAATTTTCCCCATGCACATGCCTACTAGACACCATAAGCACTGTAGACCCCACGAACCGCCGCAGCTTGTTTTGGGTCTCGCGTCTCCTATCAACCCTGGACCTACGACAAGGCTCCAGGTTCCAGTGGGGGGACATTTCTTCCTCCAGAGAGTCAAGCAGGAACAGCTCTTGCAAGAGCTAAGGGAATCCAAGGGAGTCTAGTGATTATAGCAATCCCTTGTAGTGATATAGCGGCTCCGTACAAAATGAGACAGTACTCAGTATTGAGGGTGAAGAAGTCTGAGGTTTAATGGAGGCACACTGCCTTTTATGCAGGTTTCCCAACAAGGGTAACTCCTAGGTGGACCTTGTTGGGCACAGGGACACAAATGGATTAAACCAATAAGAACAGTAATTAACGTTACGACACTCCCATAAAACACATACAATCCCTCCCCTCTGCCTGTGATATAATTAGGAGAGATAATACATTAACTTAATTATCTCCAGGCAGAAAACCCCACATTTTTACAAAGTCCAATAAGTACCCCAAAATACAACATATCCCCATAAAAGTCACATCCCCTGATAGCCCTAATCTGGGTGAACAATATATCCAAAAATCAGAGAACGGGTTCAGGAAATTCCTGGAAGTCTCTTTTTGACCGACTGCATGCATGGTTTCATGCCCATAACAGTTCCAGAGAATCAGGGCTTGCGGCCGGTCTAGTTTAGTAGTTTGCAAACAAACAAACTACTGAACGGAGTCAATAGTCTTACCCTGGAGCTTGTTCCCTTCATCCAGACGAATGATCCCACTGAGCAGTGCCCTTCTAAGCTGAATAGAAACAAACGCAGGCGATGATGATGAAGTTCAGCGGTGTTCGGGAGTTTCTGTATCTGCCTGCGTTCATGCAAACAAGATGGCCGCCACCTCATGGTTGTTCATAGGACTTGTGGCCACCCAGACGTACAATTAGAACACTGCGGTGAGAAACGTTACAAGTTGTTAATAGGTGTTAACAAGCTCCAGGGTGGTCTCTATTCGTGCGGTTGTTCGGTAAATGAACCATATAGTCCCAATTGCACAAACAGAGCCTGTTTGAAGTCTGTTAGCCAGTTCTATTGCAGGGGCCATAGTCATAGGGTAAAAGGCTGGCAAGTAGTCCCCTCCAAAACCCAGTGGCGAGGTCACTTTCACCACATATCATTTAAAAATATTTAAATTAATTAAATAAATTGAACCCCTGAGGGTAAAAAAAAAAATAAGTTAACCCTCAAGGGCTAAAAAAAATCACAGTAAAATTTCATGCCTGCCAATTGATCACTTTGGTCCGTGATCAATTGGCAGGGAAGGGGTTAATGTTTCTTATAAATGGGTAAGGGGGGGGTGGGATTTCACTTAAATTATTTTTATTTTGCAAGGAGAAGCAGATCACTGCTGATCCGTCTCCCTGCACTTCACAAACACACAAACTGATACAAAAGGACACAGATAAATGCACACATAGATACACACATACACTGAAACAGACATACACACACATACTGACACACACAGACACACATATACAGAGACACAAACATACATACTGACAGACATGCATACATACTGATGTACACACACATGCAGCTAATTTTTTTCAGCCACCCTCCTGTTTCTTACCTTTTCGTTGCAGGAGGGTGGCTGGGGCTGATGGGAGTTGGCCTGTGTAACGGCACCCCCAGACATAAAAGGGTTAAACCGCAGTTTAGTAGATCTTCCCTTCCAGAGACACAGGCACAGCTACTGTAGACACCAATACAGCGAACCGGAGAAGCATTTGAATGCTGTAAACAGCCGAATAGGAAAAAACATACAAATAGGTTTACACTCCTAGCAGTCAAACTGGAACAGCATACAATAAATCCCCCCAAGAACGAGACAAGGCTCCGTTTTGAGGGTCAAGCAGGAACAGACAGAGCTGTGGGTTTATTGTTCCTATATACACATTAGTACCACCCACAGGGTTTTGGAAAACAACCAATAAACACGTACAATACACTCAGACACTCCCACACAAAATCCTCCCCTCTGCCTGTGATACAATTACCTTACACAATGGGTATTTATAACCCATATGTCAACAGGCAGAGAAATACAGTTTTTCCACATTATTCATAACTTTAAAAGAATGCATCACATTTCAGAATCAGCATACTCCAAATACAAACATACGTCAAAATCATACAAATTGGTCCAGTGGTTCAAAAGATAGATCATAGTCCTTTGTGACCGAATGAAGCATGGCTTTTCTGCCCAAAACCAGTTCCACAGAGTCTTCTATCCTGGAGATAATTAGGAAGAATCCAATAATCTCCAAGGACAGAGGCAAAACTCCATTGAACACATGGTAGCAAAAGACAATAAAATACATAAAAATATATAACTGCAGCCATTGCATAAAAGAGGTACATTCAACATATCCCCAGATAGCTTAGATCTGAGCGCACATTATTACTGAATGGCACTCAGATCTCATACATACAGTTCAATTTCCATGGAACCAAAGTCTTTCACATAGTCTTTCATTATACGAATAGGCTCCATGGCATAGCTATCTGGGTTATCACTATTCAAATAGGGCAAGTAGCGAAGGACCCGGCTTTCATGTCTTTGCAGGGGAAAATCAAGCTTTTTAACATGGGGCCATAGTCCAGAGGCAACAGGCGGGCAACCAGGCTTCTCCAATGCAATGTGGCGAGATTGGTCTCGTCACAGCTTGGTTCTCCAACTTCGCAGCCTTCACACTGTCTCTCCTCCCTGTGCGGAATGAGCTGGGAGGAAGTGACCGGCTATTTTTAAAGTGGCCCGGCCGCGCTATTACATGATCGCAGTGCTGACTGGACCCCTTAAGATATAGTGCAGGGGCCCTATCAACATGCGGGTCCCGGTGCAGCTGCACCGATGGCAGTTCCACCGCTACACATGGGGCCCGGGCTGCCAGGCCCGTGACAACCATCGTGGCTGTTACCCCCTGATGGCGGCCCTGCATCTGGCAGCCAGCATAGAGAGAGCCACCTCCTTCTTAGCTCCCTGTCAATCATTGTTATAAGCTCCGCCCTTTACACCTGGCAGTCAGTATAGAGAGAGTCACCTCCATCTTAGCTCCTTGTCAATCATTGTTATAAGCTCCGCCCTTTACACCTGGCAGTCAGTATAGAGAGAGCCGCCTCCATCTTAGCTCCCTGTCAATGATTGTTATAAGATCCGCCCTTTACACCTGGCAATCAGTTTAGAGAGAGTCACCTCCATCTTAGCTCTCTGTCAATCATTGTTATAAGCTCCCCCCATTACTCCTGGCAGTCAGTATAGAGAGAGTCACCTCCATCTTAGCTCCTTGTCAATCATTGTTATAAGCTCCGCCCTTTACACCTGGCAGTCAGTATAGAGAGAGCCGCCTCCATCTTAGCTCCCTGTCAATGATTGTTATAAGATCCGCCCTTTACACCTGGCAATCAGTTTAGAGAGAGTCACCTCCATCTTAGCTCTCTGTCAATCATTGTTATAAGCTCCCCCCATTACTCCTGGCAGTCAGTATAGAGAGAGCCACCTCCATCTTAGCTCCCTGCCAATCATTGTTATAAGCTCCGGCCCTTTACACCTGGCAGTCAGTATAGAGAGAGCCACCTCCATCTTAGCTCCCTGTCAATCATTGTTATAAGCTCCGCCCTTTACACCTGGCAGTCAGTATAGAGAGAGCCACCTCCATCTTAGCTCCCTGTCAATCATTGTTATAAGCTCCACCCTTTACACCTGGCAGTCAGTATAGAGATAGCCGCCTCCATCTTAGCTCCCTGTCAATCATTGTTATAACCCCCGCCCTTTACACCTGTCAATCAGCATAGAGAGCGTACAATGTTTCTTTTTTCTCTTCCTCATTTGCAATGTGTGTGCTTGATTAGTAAATAGAAAGAATGGTGAGAGCACTCAAATAAATTGAGATATTACTCAAAATGTAGTTAATCTCTGAAATAAAACAGAAAATATCATAGGATAATAACGTAATGAATAAGACACTTAAAATTCTGTGTTAGTCTAACTCACATACGTGGAGCCACTTATAAAGCTGGCTCAGACTGCACGCCTTGAGAAAATCACTGCTTGGACTTTAGCTGGCTTTAGGTGGGTTCTTCCCAAAATTCAATCTGATGTGCCACCAGGAACGCAGGTTCAGGGGTTTACACAATTCTTTATTATTCCAAAATTAAATAGAAATCACAAAAGATGATAAATAAATAAATTTGTAGGAAAGTCCCATTAAGTAGTCCAAATAAGTGCACCTATCGCGTTTCGCGTTTTTTAAAATTCAGTTTTCAATTAATTAAAATTGCTGATGCTTGTTTTTTGTTTGTTTTTTGACCAGATTGAGGTCTAGGCTTTCAATGACCAATTTTATAACATTGGGGTTCTCGGTTTAACCCCTCGTGTTAGGGGTTATTATCCAGCTGAAAGGAGAATCTCTGCCCCAGTTTAAGGTGTCTTGCCAGATTTCCTCCATAATACCCTGTATTTGTCTCCTTCCATCCTGCCCTCAATCTGAACCCATTTCGCAGTCACCGTCAAAGAAAAGCATCATGCTAGCACCAGCATGCCCCACCTCATGGTATTCTTGGGGTGATAAACAATATTTGGCTTTTAATTCCATATATGGCAGGTTAGGCTAAGGCCACACAGCTCAATTTTGGTCTCCGCAGACCTCAGAAACCATTCCCACATATTTGGTGTACCCCCACAAACCTGTCACGTGGCAGTGCTGGGATGGGGTGCCACCTTCCACTAGACCCCATCATTCTGCCCGTAAAATATATGAGAACAGAACGGTGGCTACAAATAAGCTTGTCATTTAACAATTTATTTTGTGTGTTTATGTGTGTCATTGTGTATATTACGGTGTGTTGCAGTGTGTATCTGGGAAAGGTGTATGTGAGTTTCTAACAGTGCGTAGGGTGTGTACCCCAGAGGTATAATTGTATAATTTTTGGTGAAACCCTCTGACCACGAATCAATGGTGCGGAGCGTCTAGATCAGGGGTAGGCAACCTAAGGCACGTGTGCCACGCACGGCACTCAAGGTATCTTTGCACGGCCCTCAAAACGGCCTCTATGGCCTATCAGGAGTCCCAGTGGAACTTCAGATATCTGCTAATGTGAAAAGGTGCATTGCAGCACGTAGAGGTAGTGATCTCAGACCACTTCCTCCCAGCACTTGTAAATGGGAATCCACACTGGAGTAGAGCAGCCTGCAGCAGCTATCACAGATCCTGCCCTTGACCTGTACCTGGCCATGACGGTCCCCACTGGACCCCAGGGAAGGCATCCACATCCCCTCATACTAATAATACAAACAGCTCACACAGAGTCCGCACAAATAAAACACCACTAACAAACAAAATACACACATAACACCACAAGCAGCCTCTCACATGCAATACCCCACCAAACTCACAATGTGATATATCATCCACAAACACAATTCCACAAGCAGCCCCCATACACAGCCGACATTCATAGGTATCAAACACAATACCACAAACTACTCATGAATATATACACTATAATAGCTCATATACACACAAATACAATACAAACAACTACATTATAAGAAAAACAAGCAGACTACGGCAACATACACACCTCAATTTAAAAAAACTAGGACCGGCACGCTACGGGACTTGACAATCTTATTTTGGCACAGTACTGCTAAAAGGTTGCCTACCCCTGGTCTAGATTCTAGAAATCCACACACCGGGTTCCCCATTTTATTTACAGATCTCAGACTGGTAGGTACTCAGAATATTGCCCTCTTTATCCACACACCGGGTTCCCCATTTTATTTACAGATCTCAGACTGGTAGTTACTCAGAATATTGCCCTCTTTATCCACACACCAGGTTCCCCATTTTATTTACATATCTCAGACTGGTAGTTACTCAGAATATTGCCCTCTTTATCCACACACCAGGTTCCCCATTTTATTTACATATCTCAGACTGGTAGGTACTCAGAATATTGCCCTCTTTATCCACACACCGGGTTCCACATTTTATTTACAGATCTCAGACTGGTAGTTACTCAGAATATTGCCCTCTTTATCCACACACCGGGTTCCCCATTTTATTTACAGATCTCAGACTGGTAGTAACTCAGAATATTGCCCTCTTTATCCACACACCGGGTTCCCCATTTTATTTACAGATCTCAGACTGGTAGTTACTCAGAATATTGCCCTCTTTATCCACACACCGGGTTCCCCATTTTATTTACAGATCTCAGACTGGTAGGTACTCAGAATATTGCCCTCTTTATCCACACACCGGGTTCCCCATTATATTTACAGATCTCAGACTGGTAGGTACTCAGAATATTGCCCTCTTTATCCACACACCGGGTTCCCCATTATATTTACAGATCTCAGACTGGTAGTTACTCAGAATATTGCCCTCTTTATCCACACACCGGGTTCCCCATTTTATTTACAGATCTCAGACTGGTAGTAACTCAGAATATTGCCCTCTTTATCCACACACCGGGTTCCCCATTTTATTTACAGATCTCAGACTGGTAGTTACTTAGAATATTGCCCTCTTTATCCACACACCGGGTTCCCCATTTTATTTACAGATCTCAGACTGGTAGGTACTCAGAATATTGCCCTCTTTATCCACACACCGGGTTCCCCATTATATTTACAGATCTCAGACTGGTAGTTACTCAGAATATTGCCCTCTTTATCCACACACCGGGTTCCCCATTATATTTACAGATCTCAGACTGGTAGTTACTCAGAATATTGCCCTCTTTATCCACACACTGGGTTCCCCATTTTATTTACAGATCTCAGACTGGTAGTTACTCAGAATATTGCCCTCTTTATCCACACACCGGGTTCCCCATTTTATTTACAGATCTCAGACTGGTAGTTACTCAGAATATTGCCCTCTTCATCCACACACCGGGTTCCCCATTTTATTTACAGATCTCAGACTGGTAGTTACTTAGAATATTGCCCTCTTTATCCACACACCGGGTTCCCCATTTTATTTACAGACCTCAGACTGGTAGTTACTCAGAATATTGCCCTCTTTATCCACACACCAGGTTCCCCATTGTATTTACAGATCTCAGACTGGTAGTTACTCAGAATATTGCCCTCTTTATCCACACACCGGGTTCCCCATTTTATTTACAGATCTCAGACTGGTAGTAACTCAGAATATTGCCCTCTTTATCCACACACCGGGTTCCCCATTTTATTTACAGATCTCAGACTGGTAGTTACTCAGAATATTGCCCTCTTTATCCACACACTGGGTTCCCCATTTTATTTACAGATCTCAGACTGGTAGTTACTCAGAATATTGCCCTCTTTATCCACACACCGGGTTCCCCATTTTATTTACAGATCTCAGACAGGTAGTTACTCAGAATATTGCCCTCTTTATCCACACACCGGGTTCCCCATTTTATTTACAGATCTCAGACTGGTAGTAACTCAGAATATTGCCCTCTTTATCCACACACCGGGTTCCCCATTTTATTTACAGATCTCAGACTGGTAGTTACTTAGAATATTGCCCTCTTTATCCACACACCGGGTTCCCCATTTTATTTACAGACCTCAGACTGGTAGTTACTCAGAATATTGCCCTCTTTATCCACACACCAGGTTCCCCATTTTATTTACAGATCTCAGACTGGTAGTTACTCAGAATATTGCCCTCTTTATCCACACACCGGGTTCCCCATTTTATTTACAGATCTCAGACTGGTAGTAACTCAGAATATTGCCCTCTTTATCCACACACCGGGTTCCCCATTTTATTTACAGATCTCAGACTGGTTGTTACTCAGAATATTGCCCTCTTTATACACACATCAGGTTTTGCCTTCTAGTGTTAAACTGTTTTATTTGTCGTCGTAGTTCGGTGAAAGTAAGACACTGACAGGCATATAAAGTACAACTAGAGCCCTATAAAGCAGTAAGATCATGTATACAGGTAGTGAGTTGTATATCTTGCACGGCCTAAAAACTAACTAAAACAAAGCAAAACCAAAACATGCCCTCTCACACCCTGCATACTCAAAGTAGGCTCCATACATAAAATCTTGGCTTTCATGCAATTGTAGGCCGGAGCAACACGGGTGGGGAGGGAGGGGGGGGGGGGAATTCGGCAGGAATAGCCCAGATTAAATGATCACACTTCATTCCGTGATAGGGGGTTGATACTGTAGTCAGATACCAGTCTGTGAATCCAAAAGTTGATTTAATTTTGGACTGGAGAGATCTATCCAGAAATCTGCCAGATTAGGACATTTGTTTTCGTTAGAGTACTTTCGTGTAATGGAACTTCAATTTAATCTAATTTTAAGAAAAAGGAGATTTTGGTATTAAGCAGTGACAATGGACGAGGGGAGAACCCAATGGTTCAGTACATTTATAAGCAGTAGCCAGAATCAGATGGGTCAATGTAAAAATATGAAGTTTTGCCTTCTATGGCAGGATTGCATTGGAACCATAATATTTAAATTTTTTAAATAACAAATATTGTGTTTATCGTGTTTAATGTAAGATGTGATGTCTTATGGCCCATCCCTGACTGGTGCTTCTCCAGAACGTTATTCTGACACTGTTTGGATAACTCCTTGGTCTTCATGATGCTGTTTAACACTAGGGCCTTCAGGAAATAGGTGTATTTAATTTAGACCAGATGACAAGTGGGCTCTGTGACAAACTCCCCTTCCCACCTGAGTTTGCCACGAGCTCCTGGAGGAGCCTGCTTGCCAGCCTCCTGCCTCAAGACTATGGGCCATGCGAAAAGGCTCATAAAAGACTTTGTTCGTGCCCTACTCACTACTCCAGCTTGTTCCAGTGTGTAGGATTCAACAGGGACAGTCCTTGTAAGGACTAGAGCTCTCAGGACTGAGTGTCGTGCAGTGCCTGGGAGTGGATAGAGCGAGTACCCCATTCGGCTCCAGGATGGAGTGGTTCCAGGACCCCAGTCAAGTCACTGCAACTGGGGACAGGAGTGCTGAGGGTTGTCCCCTGTTCCAGCTAGGAAGGGGATGTCCAGATCTTTTATTCCGGGTTGATGTCAGTCTGTAGGCATTGCCGTCCTGCTTCCCGGGTCGGTACTGGATGGCGAAATTATAAGGCTGTAGTGCCAGGCTCCAGCGTATTAACCGGCCATGGTCTCCTGGGACCCGGCTCAGCCACACCAACGGGTTATGGTCGGTAACAAGGGTAAATTCCTGTCCATACAAGTAGGGGGTCAATTTCTTTAAGGCCCACACCAAGGCCAGACAGGGTGTTCTCCTCCCTCTTCTCCTACTTGGCTCAAAACTGCCCCCAGTCCGAACATGGAAGCGTCTGTATGGACGATAAAACGTTTGTTAGGGACTGGGGCAGTCAAGATAGGAGCATGCACCAATGCTTTCTTAAGGGCCTGGAACGCAGTTCACAGTGGGGAGACCACAGGACCTGTCTGGGTAAATTCTTTTTGGTTAGGTCAGTCAGAGGTTTGGCGAGGACGCTATAGTCCGGTCCAAACGTCTGTAGTACCCGGCGGTCCCTAGGAAGGCCAGTACCTGGGTCTTGGTGTTGGCCAGTTAGCGACCGCCTCTACCTTAGCTGGCTCGGGTCGTTGTTTTCCGCACCCCACCCTGTGGCCCAGGTACTGGGCTTCGGCCATCCCAAAATGGCACTTATCCGGCTTCAGAGTCAGGCCGGTGGCCCGAATCTGATCCAGCACTGTTCCTACGTGAGCCAAGTGTTCCTCCCAGGACTCACTGTAGATCGCTATGTCATCCAGGTACGTACAAGCGAAATCCTGGAAGCCATCAAGGAGTCTATCCACCAAGCATTGGAACGTGGCTGGGGCTTTTTTCATCCCGAATGGCATGACCTTAAATTGGTACAAGCCAAACAGGGTGACAAAGGCCGACTTGGGGATAGCCTCCTCGGCCTGGGGGATTCTGCCAGTAACCCTTACAGAGGTCAATGGTAGTTAGGTAGTGTACTCTGGCTATGCGATCTAGAAGCTCATCTACTCGGGGCATCGGGTACACATCAGTCACTGTCCTGTCAAACTGCTTCAGGGATGCGGTAAGGGGGTTGGCGGAGTGGGGTATGTCCTGGGGTGTCTACCCGGTGGGTCGTGAGCGAGGTGTACCCGGGTTCTTGGGAAAAAGTATGTCTCTTAGCCTGCAATAAGGTATGCAGCTGCTCCCTTTCGGTGGAGCTAAGTTTGTCACCTAACTGGACCTGACTGAGAAGGTCGGTGGGGGGACCTTTGGCTAATAGGTCTGGTAGGGGAAGATTGTCAGGGTCCTCGGTACCTCGACTGCATATGGCAGCTACATCCTCCAGCCTTTCTAAATATTCCTTGAGCATATTAACATGGAACGCTTTTCTCAGTCTCTCATCCTTGCAGCTGGCAATCACATATGTGGTGTTGCACAGCTTCTCTACTATCTTGTAAGGGCCCTGCCAGGAGGCTTGTAACTTATCCTGTTTAACAAGTTTAAGGACCCTAACTCTCTGTCCTATGTGGAAAATACATCATCGGGCACCCCGGTCATACCACACTTTCTGTCACCCTTGGGCCGCCTGGAGGTTTTCCTTGACTGTCCTAGCTAGTTGCTCCATGCGGTCCTGGAGTTCCAGCACGTATGATACAATGGGGGTCCCGTCGTTGTCAGTTTCTCGGTCTTCCCCACACGCTGGCACACATCACACATTCTGCAATAATCCCGTACATCTGCGTGTACCCCTGGCCAAAAGAAGGTTTAGGTTACTCGATGTAATGTATGGGTTACTCCTAGGTGTCCGGCCAAAGGGATATCGTGTCCTACCCTAAGTATTTCTCGTCTATATTTGCAGGGTACTACCAATTGGTGTCTTTGGGCAGGGGGCAGGGGCCCGCCCGTTTTTGTGGGTCTCTGTGATCCTATACTTATTTTGGTCCCATGCAAAAATCTCATTCCCCAACCCCAGATCCCTGCTTTTGCCTTTTTCCTGTACTTCTGGAGGGACGAATCTTCCCTAGTCTCCCTCCCAAACTCCTCAGGGGTGTCCCAGGGTACTGGGGTCTGGGGAATCGTCCCGGTCAAGGGTAGTCTTATTTGAGTCTCCCAAACTAGTCCGTTCTGCTCTGGCTTGAGCCAGTGTGGTCACTGGGTGTGCGGCTGCAGTTCTGGAGGGGGCATAAGCAGAGGTGAGAGTGCCCAGATCATTGCCCAACAGAACCTCGGCAGGTAAATTGTACATAATCCCCACATTCACTATTCCATCTCCGGCCCCACAGTTTAGATGAACACGGGCGGTGGGTAGACGGAATACGGCTCCCCTAGCCACCCGAACGGCCACAGTTTGTCCGGTTTGGGCATGAGAGTCATGCCCAAACATCGCTGCCTGCGTTCATGTGAACAACATGGCCACCACCTCGTGGTTGTCCATAGGAATGGCGGCCACCCAGACGAACGATTAGAACACTGCGGTGATAACCTTTCCAAGTTGTTAATAGATGTTAACAAGCTCCAGGGTGGTCTCCAGTTCGTGCAGTTGTTCTGTAACCGAACCATATAATCCCAATTGCATGAACAGAGTATTTTTAGAGTATTTTAGCCAGGTCTATTGCAGGCCCCTCCAAGAACCAGTACCAGTGGTAAGATTCTGTTCGCCACACTAACGTATTTGGGTTCAGTGCTAGACCTCACATATTGAGGATTCAGTGTGTGTGGTCCCCACCCTAAACCCCAATATGTGAAGTCTAGCCCTGAACCCCATATGTGAGGTCTATCACTGAACCCCAATATGTGAGGTTTAGCACTGAACCTCAATATATAAGGTCTAGCCCTGAACCCCAAATTGTGAGGTTTCGCCCTGAACCCCAATATGTGAGATCTATCACTGAACCTCAATATATGAGGTTTAGCCCTGCACCCCAAATTGTGAGTGTGTGGATCACCTGGCACCCCGACTGGGTACCTCAGTTGAAGGATGCTCCTAGCGCTTCCTGAGGACTCCAAGCACTGCAGCAGACACCACAACCACCGAACCGGAGAAGCATACGAATGCTCTCAAGCATATGAATGCTGTAACCAGTTGAACAGGAAAAGCATACAATCAGCTTACACTCCTGGCAATCAGCATACAATCCAATTCCCCCAATAACGAGACGACACTTCAGTAACGGATCGACGGGCACCCCGACTGGGTACTTCCGTTGAAGGATGCTCCTAGCGCTTCCTGAGGACTCCAAGCACTGCAGCAGACACCATAACCACCGAACCAGAGAAGCATACGAATGCTCTCAAGCATCTGAATGCTGTAAACAGCTGAACAGGAAAAGCATACAATCAGCTTACACTCCTGGCAATCAGCATACAATCCAATTCCCCCAATAACGAGACAACACTTCGTTTTGAGGTCAAGCAGAACTGACTGTGATGGCACATACAGCCTTTTATTCACAATCCACAAACATAGTACTGCCCACAGGGTTTTGAAATACAACCAATCAATCCGTACAATACACACAGACACTCCCACACAAAATCCTCCCCTCTGCCTGTGATATGATTACTGAACACAATGGGTAATATAATTATCACAGGCAGAGAAATACAGTTTTATAAAACATATCACAGGGACCCCAAAACATGCAATAACCCCATAAAATATCCTCGGATACCGGGGGATCTGGGTGAACCACATATCCAAAATTCACCCAGATCCGTTCAGTAGTTTGGAAGATACAGTTTAATGCAGATTCCGCAGAACATATACAGGCTATATGAAAAATAATTACTGTATAATGTGTCCCCTGTTGTATAGTTTAAAACTACTGCACGATGTCTTTGTGCACCAAATACAGGCGAGATGGCACCGTGTAGAAAAGTTCAAACAGTGTCTGTGAGTTAAAATGGGCGCCATCCATTGTTCTCACCATGTGCTTCATCCATTGTTCTCACCATGTGCCTCTGATACATGAAATGGTGGCCACCCAGTAACTCCACAGTATGTCCCCAGATGGTTCTTAAAGGGTCAGAAGCAGCATAATAAAATACAATATGCCCAAATCAGTTCCTAGAAGGGCAATACATCCCAGGGCCATAGTCACAGGGCAAGAGGCTGGCAAGCAGTCCTCTCCAGGCACAAGTGGCGGGGCTGGTTCCGCCACAACTTCGTTTTGAGGTCAAGCAGAACTAACTGTACTGGCACATACAGCCTCTTTTATTCCCAATCCACAAACTTAGTACTGCCCACAGGGTTTTACAGAGCAACCAATAACACACGTACAGTACAGAAAACACTCCCAGCAATTACACACAAAAACCTCTCCTCTGCCTGTGATCTAATTATGATACACAATGGGTTAACATAATTATCACAAGCAGGAAAAATACAGTTTTTATATATGTACTTTAACTTTAAAAATATACATCCAATCTTCATAAATTACATATTATTAATCAGCACACTTTAAACATACACACTCTCAAAAATCAGACAAATCCATCCAGTAAATCAAAAGTTAGCTGGGAGTCCTTTGTGACCGACCGCAAGCACATTTTCCTGCCCAAAACAGTTCGATAGATTTGGGCTGTGCGGTTGGTCTATTACACAGAAAAATGACTAAGTCCCATTCGAATGCACGAACGGGTCCGTTCGTGCATTTAGCTTAGTATAGCAGTGAGTTCACACTGCCGAACGGGACTTAGTCTCTGCAGCTGAAAACTGAGTGTAGGAGAAGGTAAGGGTCAGCAGTGTTCGTTGAAATGAGTAGCCGATTTCAGTTCCATGGATTTGGCTACACATACCGCTGACCTCGTTCAAATGAACAAAGATGGCCGCCGCTTGTTCGTTTGTCGAATGGCACCCACTTCGACTACTTCGGCTGCATCCGAAGTGCCAATTTAAAGCTGCAGAACTTCTCCAATACAATTTAAAGGGGCAGCAAGTCTTTTAAAATCCAGTCTGCTAAAATAGTCTTTAACAGGCAATATCTTCCAGGGGCCATAGTCTTAAAGGGGCATTGTTCCCAAAAGTCAAAGTATGTCCCCAGATGGTTCTTAAAGGGCCAGCAGCAGCATAATAAAATACAATATGCCCAAATACTCTATTTAAAGGGTCAAATCTCCCAGGGGCCAAAGTCAGCAGGCAGGAGGCGGGCAAACAGGCTTCTCCAATGCCCAGTGGCGAGGTTGGTTTCGCCACAGTGAGGTTTCGCCCTGAACCCGAATATGTAACGTCTAGCCCTGAACCCCATATGTGTGGTCCCACCCTAAACCCCAATATGTGAAGTCTAGCCCTGAACCCTCAATATGTGAGGTTTAGCCCTGAACACCCATATATGAGGTCTAGCCCTAAACCCACAATATGTGAGGTCTATCACTGAACCCCAAATTGTGAGGTTTTGCCCTGAACCCGAATATGTAACGTCTAGCCCTGAACCCCATATGTGTGGTCCCACCCTAAACCCCAATATGTGAGGTCTAGCCCTGAACTCCAAAATGTGAGGTTTAGTACTGAACCCCCAATATGTGAGGTCTATCACTGAATCCCCAGTATGTGAGGCTTAGCCCTGAACCCCAATATGTGAGATCTAGCCCTGAACCCCAATGTGAGGTTTAGCCCTATACCCCAATGTGAGGTCTCGCCCTGAACCCCATATGTGAGGTCTATCACTGAATCCCAATCTGAGGTCTTGCCCTGAACCCCAATATGTGAGGTCTAGCCCTTACCCCAATATATGAGGTCTATCACTGAAAACCCCATATGTGAGGTCCATCACTGAACCCCAATATGTGAAATTTAGCACTGAACCCCAATATGTGAGATTTAGCACTGAACCCTAAATGTGAGATTTAGCACTGAACCCTAAATGTGAGATTTAGCACTGAACCCCAATATGTGAGATTTGGCCATGAATCCCAATATGTGAGGTCTAGCCCTTACCCCAATATATGAGGTCTATCACTGAAAACCCCATATGTGAGGTCTAGCCCTGAACCCCCATATGTGAGGTCCATCACTGAACCCCAATATGTGAGATTTAGCACTGAAACCCAATATGTGAGATTTAGCACTGAACCCTAAATGTGAGATTTAGCACTGAACCCCAATATGTGAGATCTAGCCCTGAACCCCCATATGTGAGATTTATCCCTGAACCCCAATATATGAGGTTTATCCCTGAACCCCCAATATGTGAGGTCTAGCCCCCCACTCTCAGGCTGGTTTATATTACAGAACAGAATCTCCCATAATTCTTTGCAATCTGAAGCTGCAGAAACTAAAGGGAATGCAGTCTGCTAGAATTCCCGCTCTTTCTCCTGAGTGACGTATTCGATTGGTTTCCGGGCAGTGGGTGGAGCTTGCTAGGCGGAGCACCAATAGGAACACAGGAGGATCCAAGACTGTGTACGGGGATGGGCGGAGCTTGAAACATGTCAGAGAGCCGCCATTTTATACAGGTACCCTGAGGGGAGATAGGGAGTATCCACTGACTGAGTAACCGCTCACTGAGTATCCACTGACTGAGAATCCACTCACTGAGTATCCCCTGAGTGAGTGTCCGCTCACTGAGTATCCCCTGACTGAGTGTCCGCTCACTGAGTGTCCGCTCACTGAGTGTCCCCTGACTGAGTATCCACTCACTGAGTATCCGCTGACTGAGTGTCCCCGCTGACTGAGTGTCTGCTCACTGGGTCAACGCTGACTGAGTGTCTGCTCACTGGGTCAACGCTGACTGAGTGTCTGCTCACTGGGTCAACGCTGACTGAGTGTCTGCTCACTGGGTCAACGCTGACTGAGTGTCTGCTCACTGGGTCAACGCTGACTGAGTGTCTGCTCACTGGGTCAACGCTGACTGAGTGTCCGCTCACTGGGTGTCTGCTCACTGGGTCAACGCTCACTGGGTGTCTGCTCACTGGGTGTCCGCTGACTGAGTGTCTGCTCACTGGGTGTCCGCTGACTGAGTGTCTGCTCACTGGGTGTCCGCTGACTGAGTGTCTGCTCACTGGGTCAACGCTCACTGGGTGTCTGCTCACTGGGTCAACGCTGACTGAGTGTCTGCTCACTGGGTCAACGCTGACTGAGTGTCTGCTCACTGGGTGTCCGCTCACTGGGTGTCTGCTCACTGGGTCAACGCTCACTGGGTGTCTGCTCACTGGGTCAACGCTGACTGAGTGTCTGCTCACTGGGTGTCCGCTGACTGAGTGTCTGCTCACTGGGTGTCCGCTGACTGAGTGTCTGCTCACTGGGTCAACGCTCACTGGGTGTCTGCTCACTGGGTCAACGCTGACTGAGTGTCTGCTCACTGGGTCAACGCTGACTGAGTGTCTGCTCACTGGGTCAACGCTGACTGAGTGTCTGCTCACTGGGTCAACGCTGACTGAGTGTCTGCTCACTGGGTCAACGCTGACTGAGTGTCTGCTCACTGGGTCAACGCTGACTGAGTGTCTGCTCACTGGGTGTCCGCTCACTGGGTGTCTGCTCACTGGGTCAACGCTCACTGGGTGTCTGCTCACTGGGTCAACGCTGACTGAGTGTCTGCTCACTGGGTGTCCGCTGACTGAGTGTCTGCTCACTGGGTGTCCGCTGACTGAGTGTCTGCTCACTGGGTCAACGCTCACTGGGTGTCTGCTCACTGGGTCAACGCTGACTGAGTGTCTGCTCACTGGGTCAACGCTGACTGAGTGTCTGCTCACTGGGTCAACGCTGACTGAGTGTCTGCTCACTGGGTCAACGCTGACTGAGTGTCTGCTCACTGGGTCAACGCTGACTGAGTGTCTGCTCACTGGGTCAACGCTGACTGAGTGTCTGCTCACTGGGTCAACGCTGACTGAGTGTCTGCTCACTGGGTCAACGCTGACTGAGTGTCTGCTCACTGGGTCAACGCTGACTGAGTGTCTGCTCACTGGGTCAACGCTGACTGAGTGTCTGCTCACTGGGTCAACGCTGACTGAGTGTCTGCTCACTGGGTCAACGCTGACTGAGTGTCTGCTCACTGGGTCAACGCTGACTGAGTGTCTGCTCACTGGGTCAACGCTGACTGAGTGTCTGCTCACTGGGTCAACGCTGACTGAGTGTCTGCTTACTGGGTCAACGCTGACTGAGTGTCTGCTCACTGGGTCAACGCTGACTGAGTGTCTGCTCACTGGGTCAACGCTGACTGAGTGTCTGCTCACTGGGTGTCTGCTCACTGGGTGTCTGCTCACTGGGTGTCCGCTCACTGGGTGTCTGCTCACTGGGTGTCCGCTCACTGGGTGTCTGCTCACTGGGTGTCCGCTCACTGGGTGTCTGCTCACTGGGTGTCCGCTGACTGAGTGTCTGCTCACTGGGTGTCCGCTGACTGAGTGTCTGCTCACTGGGTCAACGCTGACTGAGTGTCTGCTCACTGGGTCAACGCTGACTGAGTGTCTGCTCACTGGGTCAACGCTGACTGAGTGTCTGCTCACTGGGTCAACGCTGACTGAGTGTCTGCTCACTGGGTCAACGCTGACTGAGTGTCTGCTCACTGGGTCAACGCTGACTGAGTGTCTGCTCACTGGGTGTCCGCTCACTGGGTCAACGCTGACTGAGTGTCTGCTCACTGGGTGTCCGCTCACTGGGTCAACGCTGACTGAGTGTCTGCTCACTGGGTGTCCGCTCACTGGGTGTCCGCTCACTGGGTGTCCGCTCACTGGGTGTCCGCTCACTGGGTGTCCGCTCACTGGGTGCCCGCTGACTGAGTGTGTTAATACAGGATCCGCTCACTGAGTGTGTGTTAATACAGGATCCGCTCGCTGACTGTATGTTAATACAGGATCCGCTCGCTGACTGTGTGTTAATACAGGATCCGCTCGCTGACTGTATGTTAATACAGGATCCGCTCGCTGACTGTGTGTTAATACAGGATCCGCTCGCTGACTGTGTGTTAATACAGGATCCGCTCGCTGACTGTGTGTTAATACAGGATCCGCTCGCTGACTGTGTGTTAATACAGGATCCGCTCGCTGACTGTGTGTTAATACAGGATCCGCTCGCTGAGTATCCGCTCACTGAGTGTGTTTATATCCACACTGTGTCAGTCACTGATTATCCTCCAG
Organism: Pelobates fuscus; assembly: GCF_036172605.1. Lineage (NCBI taxonomy): Eukaryota > Metazoa > Chordata > Amphibia > Anura > Pelobatidae > Pelobates > Pelobates fuscus. The sequence goes on from NC_086319.1 coordinate 421,577,619, forward strand.
TACCATCAGTGTGAAATGTTACTCACCCAGTGCCTGCCAATGCCAGTATGCTAATGTCAGTATGGTGTGTCACTGAGTGTAGACTAAGTCCATCACCATATTGAGTGCTACTCATTCAGTGTGTGTTCATATATACAGCTGGATGAAGTGTCACTCACTGAGCACAATTAAACCCTTAACCCCTTAAGGACCAAACTTCTGGAATAAAAGGGAATCATGACGTGTCACACACGTCATGTGTCCTTAAGGGGTTAATAGCAGCATATTGCCGTCAGAATGTTTCCCCAGCAGGTGGCAGTATCAGCACTCATTCTACGTGATTTTAACTGAGCCAAATGTACACGTTGTGATCAAAACAAAACGTAAACAAAAACTTGAATTTGCGCTATGTCTGTTCAGGCGTAAATCACCTCTTTCATATTATGTGCACCCACACTTATTATACATCATTTTATTCATGAAACAGGGCTTTCATGTAACATCAAATATTTAGGTATGAAATATAATTTAATATGAATAAAATATTTAAAAAATGGGAGAAAATAAAAATTTATATTTTTTTTCAATTCTATGTGACATTCTAACTGTGAGTGTCATAATACTGTTTGCTTTTACTGCAATAAAATACACATTCAGGGGAAACAGGGCTTTCATGTAACATCAAATATTTAGGTATGAAATATAATTTAATATGAATAAAATATAAAAAAAGGGGAGAAAATAAAAATGTATATATTTTTTTCAATTCTATGTGACATTAATAAAATACACATACAGGTGATACTCGAAAAATTGGAATATCGTGGAAAAGTTTATTTATTTCAGTAATGCAACGTAAAAGGGGAAACTAATATATGAAATAGGCGCATTACACGCAAAGCAAGATCGTTCAAGCCGTGATTTGTCATAAGTGCGATGATTATGGCTTACAGCTCATGAAAACCCCAAATTCACAATCTCGGTAAATTAGAATATTACATGCAATCAATAAAACAATGAGTGTACATAGAAGAATATCGGACCTCTGAAAAGTATAAGCATGCATATAGACTCAGTACTTGGTTTGGGCCCCGTTTGCAGCAATTACTGCCTCAATGCTTCAATAGCGGCCTTCAGCTCTTCTGCATTGTTACGTCTCATGTCTGCTCTTTCTCTTGGCAATGCCCCATAGATTCTCAATGGGGTTCAGGTCAGGCGAGTTTGCTGGCCAATCAAGCACAGTAATCCCACGGTCATTGAACCAGGCTTTGGTGCTTTTGGCAGTGTGGGCAGGTGCCAAGTCTTGCTGGAAAATGAAGTCAGCATCCCCATAAAGCTTGTCTGCGGAAGGAAGCATGAAGTGCTCCAAAATCTCCTGGTAGACGGCTTTGCTGACCCTGGACTTAATGAAGCACAGTGGATCAACACGAGCAGATGACGTGGCTCCCCAAATCAACACAGACTGTGGAAACTTCACACTGGACTTCAAGCATCTTGCAGTGTGTGCCTCTCTATTCTTCCTCCAGACTCTGGGTCCTTGGTTTCCAAATGAGATGCAAAAGTTGCTCTCATCAGAAAAGAGGACTTTGGACCACTGAGCAACAGACCAGGTCTGTTTTTCTTTAGCCCAGGTAAGACGCTTCTGACGTTGTTTGTTGTTCAGGAGCGGCTTGACAAGAGGAATACGACATCTGAAGCCCATGTCCAGGATCCGTCTGTGTGTGGTGGCTCTTGATGAACTCACTCCAGCCTCAGTCCTCTCCTTGTGAAAGTCCCGAGCACTTTTGAATGGCCTTTTCCTGACAATCCTCTCGAGGCTGCGGTCATCCCTGCTGCTTGTGCACCTTTTTCTTCCACACTTTTCCCTTCTACATAACTTTCTATTAATGTGCTTTGATACAGCACTTTGGGAACAGCCAACTTCCTTCACAATTGCCTTTTGAGGCTTTCCCTCCTTATGGAGGGTGTCAATTATGGTTTTCTGCACAACTGTCAGGTCAGCAGTCTTCCCCATGATTGTGATTCCTACTGAACCAGACTGAGAGACCATTTAAAGGCTCGGAAACCCTTTGAAGGTGTTATGGCTTACTTAGCTGATTAGAGTGGGACACTGTGCGCCTAGAATATTGCATCTTTTCACAATATTCTACATTACTGAGATTGTGGATTTGGGGTTTTCATGAGCTGTAAGCCATAATCATCGCACTTAAAACAAATCGTGGCTTGAACTATCTTGCTTTGCATGTAATGTGTCTATCTCATATATTAGTTTCCCCTTTTACGTTGCATTACTGAAATAAATGAATTTTTGCACGATATTCTAACTTTTCGAGCATCACCTGTATTTGCAATCAGCGATGTCTCACATGTAAAACAGTACCCCCTATGTACAGGTTTTATGGTGTTTTGGGAAGTTATGGGGTCAAATACAGCATGTTATATTTTTCAGTTTTTTCACATTAAAATTTGCCAGATTGGTTATGTTGCCTTTAAGACCGTATCGTAGCCCAGGATCGAGAATTACCCCCATGATGGCATACCATTTGCAAAAGAAGACAACCCAAGGTATTGCAAATGGGGTATGTCCAGTCTTTTTTTAGAAGCCACTTGGTCACAAACACTGGCCAAAGTTAGCGTTAATATTTGTTTGTATGTGACAAATGCTAAAAAAATGTCTACTATTGCAAATGGTATGCCATCATGGTGGTAATTCTCATTCCTGGGCTACCATATGGTCTCAAAAGGCAACGTAACCAATGTGGCGAATTTCAATGTGAAAAAACTGAAACGCAAGCCTTATATTTGACTCTAACTTTTGAAAACACCATAAACCTGTACATGAGGGGTACTGTTATACTCGGGAGACTTCTCTGAACACAAATATTTGTGTTTCAAAACAGTAAAAAGTATCACCGCAATGATATTGTCAGTGTAAGTGCCATTTGTGTGTGAAAAATGCAAAAAAAGTCACTTTCACTGACGATATCATCTATGTAATATTTTTGAGTTTTTTGAAACAGTAATATTTGTGTTCAGTGTAGTCTTCCGAGTAAAACAGTTACCCCCATGTACAGGTTTTATGGTGTCTTGAAAAGTTGTAGGGTTAACTAAAGTGCTAGCAAATTAAATTCCCTGTACTTTCGGCCTTGGCATAAATACATACGCATAAATACTGCATAATGCATAAATATGCATAAATACATACGTAGAATTATTATATATATATATATATATATATATATATATATACATATTGAATAAATATTTGTATATAATTTTTTTTAATTCTTTTTATTTATGTATAGGTATATATTTATGTATAGGTATATATATATATAGTGATATATACGCATATACTTACGTATATAGATATATATTATTTCGTTTTACGTGTATTTTGATATTTATATATATATATAAGTTTGAAAATACAGTTAGAACGAAATTGCACATATATATTTTTTTAAATAATTTTTTTATTTTATTTTTTAACATATTTACATATATATTTATTTTATATTATATAATATATATAATTATATTTAATCAATATCATTCTACGTGTATTTTGATATTAATATATATATATAAATTGCAACTGTTTCTGGCACTCATCCCAAACAAAGATAATTAAATCAGCAACTACCAGGTGGATTTTGTAAATCAAAAAAATGTATTAAATCAAACACATATAAATCAACGCTTCGACCGTCTAGCGGTCGAAACGTTGATTTATATGTCCAAACCAAACACTTATAGGTGCTGCTTTACTAAATAAGGTTAACTATCATTATAAGCGCCTTTTTTCACTTGTTTTGTTGTTGTTCTATTTTGTTGATTTATATGTGTTTGATTTAATACATTTTTTTGATTTACAAAATCCATGGAGTGCTCTCAATTTTTTCTGTTTATATATATATATATATATATATATAATTTTTTTTTATATATTAATATTAAAATACACTTAGACTACGTATGTGTATATATGTATGTGTATTTATGTATGTGTGAGATATTATATATATATATATATATATATATATGATCTAAGTATATACAAGTTAATTTTAAACTGTTTTAACCTTTTTTTATTTTTCTATTCCAGGCAGCAGGGGGACTAACTGTCATTACAGGGACTCCCCCTGCTGGCATTACCATGGACAGCTATGCCGTCCATGTGATCACAAGGTCCTCGCAAGGACCTTGTGATCACATGGCCCAGGGGGGCCGGAGAGGAAAGAGGGGGACCTGGGCTCCAGGTAAATAGAAAGGACAGCGGGGGTTAAGCATTCCTGCTTATTTGCTACTTATTGTGTCTGTCCTGTAGCTTTAAATGTAATAGTTAGTGAGTATATTAATAAAAGCACCTGGTACTGTCAGACACCCCATCTTGGTGTAATTCCCACTTATTTTTTATTTTAATTTACCTGGTCGCAACAATCAGAATTTGTTATAATTTAACAGGGTTCAGTAAAATGAAACTTTTTCTTCCCATTTTATGAAGAGATGCAATAATAGTATATTGGCGGGACCACTGGCTGTCCGTGAATTGCCCTCTTCTATATTCGTAGATTCCCCGTTATAAAATGTGTGTTTCCCCATGTAGTTTTATGTTAACTGTCAAATATGCCTTTTGACCACGCAGGGCGCTCCGACGCAAGGAGCCGTGGGCATCCCGGACGAGGACCAACCCGGTGCCCCATTAGAACGTAACCACCAATTAATTAGAACGTTCGCACTTGCAACATAGGTGTGAAACTGCAAGGGAAGTAATTAATTAGCGCTCCCCTGAGTGGCCGCCAGGGGGAGCATTCCCCTGGGTGGCCACCAGGGGGAGCGTTCGGATCCCGAAGAGGGACGCTTCCCTTGCGGGGACTTCGCACCGAGACTCAAGGGACGGATCCCTGATGTTGGTGGAGATATCTTCTGGGGTAACGGTGGTCCGGATTTCCCTAACCTTCTCCTAAAGGAGCCATAGTCACTGTTCCTCTACCCGGGGGCTGCGAGGCAAGGCTCATAGCTGCCCACAGAGCACTCCTCCTAGGGTCTGCCTCAGTGGAGAGGCCGCTGGGGAGAGGCGTGAGCCCCAGCAGGAGGAGGAATCCCCATTCAAACTGTGTTCGTGCCATTCTCCTGATGGGTCGGCACGAGGGAGCGTTCATTGGTCGCTGCGGGGCGCAGAAAAACCAATCAGAGAAGGAGCGTTCAAATGAGGTTTCGCACTCTTTCTCCTGATTGGGTGGCGAAAAAAACCCTCTCCTCCCCAAGCGCTGATTGGCGCAATTTGGTTCGCACCCTCTTTCTGGATTGACTGTTGCTTGGTTTAAGCGCAAAGTTTGAATTCGCCGGACTAAACCAAGCAACGCTGTGGAACTAAATTCAGTGATGTACAGAGCTGTGACGAAGTGCCCTTGCCACTTGTGCCTGGAGAGGACTAATTGCTAGCCTCCTGCCTTCCGACTATGGGCCCTGTGCTGATAGCTGTATTTTACCCTGCAATAAGGTTTATTTGGGTATTTCTGCCGGGGTGTTTGGGACTTTCAGTATGTGAGTAGTGCTACCCCAGATAGCTATGCCATGGAGCCTATTCGTGTAACGAAAGACTATGGAAAAGACTTTGGCTCCATGGCGATTGAATTGTATGTATGTGATCTGAGCGCCATTCAATAATAATGTGCACTCAGATCAAAGCTATCTGGGGATAGCAACATGCATGTATATGTTTTATGTAGTAATTGTAACATTGTGTAATTTTATGTCTTTTTGTAACCATGTGGTTAATGGAGTCTTGCCTCTGTCCTGGGAGATAATTTGATTACTTCCCAATTATCTCCAGGATAGAGAGGAGGGATTGTGATGTCACTGTGGGAGTGTTTTGTTTGTATTGTCTGTGATTGGTTGTACTGTGTCTCACCCTGTGGGAAGTCCCCTTCCATGGGGACTTGCATAAAAGCCAGTGTGTGGTCATTAAAATCAGATCATCTTGAACCTTTCTTGAAGCCTTGGCTCATGTTTGGGGGAAGGGATACCTACACTCTGGGGATTGCTATAATCTCTTACTCCCCAGAGTAAGCTCTTGCAATAGCTGGATGTGTTCCTGCTACGCTCTCTGGATTTAGGAGAGGTTCACCCACTGGGAGCTGGTACTGATCGTGGATCCAGGGTGGGTGGAGACGGCGAGACCCCGGCGCAGCTGTATCGCTGGAAGTGGGGTCTGCAGTGCTGATGGTGTCAGTTGGAGTGCTTGGAGTCCTCAGCAAGCACTAGGAGCATCGATTGGCGGAGGTACTCAGTCGGAGTGCCAGCGTTCCGTCACATTTGGTGGCAGCGGCGGGATGGCGTCCTTGTGCGAGGACCAGCAGCTCGGAGACACCGGTAACGTGTGGAGTTATGGATTTATAATTGAGGGCAACGCTAGCACTCGTGCAGCGCCCCTGGCTTCAGAGGAAATTAAAGGGATGGAGCAAGCCAGCCCCCGGGTAGCGTCACCCTACGAGGAGGAGTTCCTATGGAGACTACAAAATGCCTTGGCCCAGGAGTGTGGCCCTATTTCAGCCGAGGAGGAGCTGGTCTGGAGAGATGGGATACGGCGAGATCTATGGCACGAGGCCTTGGAGTGGACACGAGGTCCATGGGGAGAAAACCTCCCAAGCGAAGCACAGCGCAGTCAGAAACAAGCAGCGCTGAGGATGCCCTTCCTAGGGTATCTGGCCCCGAGAGAGTGGGTGCTGGAACTGCAGAGGTTAATCAGAAAAGAACTGTGGCTAGATGAGGCTTACCGGGCGCTACGGTGGTACTCGGTCCAGAGGTGCCCCTGGGTGGCGGAGAGTGAGAGGCCAGAGGGCAGTGACTACGATGGCCCTGGTCTGTTATGGGAGGCATTGGTGGAGGTGGACAGTGACTTTGGCAGCACCGAGGAGTCCCGGTATTGAGACATCAGGGGGGGGCGATTGCATGCACTGGAGCTCCCTGATACTACTGGACTGGGACCAGATATCAACCGCCTGATCACAATCGAATGGGAGCTAGAACAGGAGTACTATCAACTGTTCGACTTAGCCCAATCACCGGCCCTCAGCCCAGAGGATTACCTGGACACCGTACCCGCTTCTGTCCAACCAGCCCCAGAGGTGAGCAACCTTATAGAACGGTCCTGGGAAGACCCACAGATGGCAGGTGGAGATGGGACCGAGGTCTCTCCTCCGGCCCTACAGGGATGCTGGGTACCCGGCCCAGATCCCCAGCGGCAGTGCATCTCACAGGGAGGGGAGACAACCGTTCTCTCTCCCCAGCGGCGGCCTGAGTTCCAGGAGGAGGTGATGGTAGATCCCTCCACCTTGCAGCAACCAGCTTCCTGGGGAGTGGGGGCAGCCGGCCTCCCTCTCCCACCGCAGCAGGAGATACCAGGTGAGGGGGAGAACAACCCTAGCCACACTGGCGCAGATGGGACCGCGGTCTCTTTGCCAGTCCTACAGGGATGCTGGACGGGTGGTCCAGATCCCCAACTATCCCTGCAGGGATACCAGGAGGAGGAGGTAAGTAAGCCCTCCCCTCCACGGCTACAACCCGACCGGGTCTTGGGGGCAGGGGATGAACCTGCAACACCCACTGACCCCCTCCCAGCAGAAGAGCTGGCACCTGAGCAGAGCGCCGCTGGCCTCTGCCCTACCCTTGTACCTTGCCCAAAGCCTGACCCCCTGCAGGCTATCCCAGTGGAAGAGCTGGCACCTGGGCAGAGTACCGCTGGCCTCTGCCCTACCCTTGTCCCTTGTTCAGAGCCTGAGACCCTGCAGGCTATCCCAGAGGAAGAGCTGGCATCAGGGCAGAGCGCCGCTGGCCTCTGCCCCCCAAGTAGCCCCAGCTGTTTGCTTAGCTGCACCAGGGAGACCGAGGATGCTGAACTGTCCCGCTACACCCTGGGACCTACAGGCCAGTACCGTTTATTGTGGGGGGGCTAGTCTGATGATTTTTCTTTGTGGGTGGGCTGCCAGACTAACCTAGGTACTGACCGGCAGAAGGTCAGGTACCTGTTAAGTCTTCCCCACAAAGGGAAGATGTGTGACGAAGTGCCCTTCGCCACTTGTGCCTGGAGAGGACTAATTGCTAGCCTCCTGCCTTCCGACCATGGGCCCTGTGCTGATAGCTGTATTTTACCCTGCAATAAGGTTTATTTGAGTATTTCTGCCGGGGTGTTTGGGACTTTCAGTATGTGAGTAGTGCTACCCCAGATAGCTATGCCATGGAGCCTATTCGTGAAACGAAAGACTATGGAAAAGACTTTGGCTCCATGGCGATTGAATTGTATGTATGTGATCTGAGCGCCATTCAATAATAATGTGCACTCAGATCAAAGCTATCTGGGGATATGTTGCATGGATATGTTTTATGCAGTAATTGTAACATTGTTTAATTTTATGTATTTTTGTAACCATGTGGTTAATGGAGTCTTGCCTCTGTCCTGGGAGATAATTTGATTAGTTCCCAATTATCTCCAGGATAGAGAGGAGGGATTGTGATGTCACTGTGGGAGTGTTTTGTTTGTATTGTCTGTGATTGGTTGTACTGTGTCCCACCCTGTGGGATGTCCCCTTCCATGGGGACTTGTATAAAAGCCAGTGTGTGGTCATTAAAATCAGATCATCTTGAACCTTTCTTGAAGCCTTGGTGTGGCGAAACCGACCTCGCCACGTGTCCTTGGAGGGGGCTGATTGCCCGCCTCTTGCCTTTGGACTATGGACCAGACTTTATGGGAATGTGATACCCCAGATAGCCATACCATGGAGCCTATTCATATAATGAAAGACTATGGGAAAGACTTTAGCTCCATGGCAATTGTACTGTGTGAGTAGGATCTGCGCGCTATTCTGTAGTTTTGTGCGTGCAGATCCCAGCTATCTGGGGATAGGTGAAATGTCTGTGTGTTATGTGTAAATGTGACTTTATGTATTTTAAAGTGTTTTATGTCGTTTTGCAACCATGTGGTTAATGGAGTCTGCCTTTAGTCCTGGGTAATTGGATTACTTCTCCAATTAACTCCAGGGCAGAAGGGAGGAAACCAGGGTGCATTGTGGGGATGTTTTTCTGCCAGCCAGAAAGGAACAAAAGATACTTTTAGTAACTTTTGAACCCCTGGTCGGATTCATGCCATTTTTTAATATGTTGTTCCCCTGAATGGATTGATTGTGGATATGTATTTTTATGTGAATGTGATGTATGGTTTTAAAGTTATGAAAGTTGTGTAAAAGTATATTTTACACTGTATGCATAATGGGATTATGTGTCACACTAAGGGGAGGGGATGTGTGGGAGGTAACATCTATGTCATTGGTTCTTTTATGCCTCCCCCTGGGTGTGGCCTGTATGTGTGAGTTGGAAATAAAAGCCAGGCTGGATGAGCCAGACCAGAGTTCCTGTTTTACCCTCAAAGTGATGTGTCGTCTCATTATTGGGGGAAGGATTTATTGCATGCTGTTCCAGTTGACTGCTAGGAGTACAAGCCTATTCGTATGGTTCCTATTCAATGGTCTACAGCATTCATATGCTTGGGATAATTTAAAGGTTTCTCGGATTCGGTGATTGTGGTGTCTGCCAGAGTGCTTGGAGTCCTCAGGAAGCACTAGGAGCATCCATTAACGGAGGTACCAAGTCGGGGTGCCAGGTGATCCGTTACATTGGTGGCAAGCGGTGGGATGGCGTCCTAGTGTGAGGTAAAGCAGCTCAGAGACACTAGTTGGATTTACAAATTGGGGGCGACGCTAGTGTGCCTACAGCGTCCCTGTCTACACAAAGATTTGGGAAAATGGGGTTCGTAGACCCTTGGGCAACACACACACCTGAGGAAGAGAGTGAATTAGAATGGAGAGATAATGCCCGGAAAGAATTATGGTACGATGCCCTGGAGGAAGTCCAGTATCAACGGCAGCAGCGCCTTCCTGGTGTCGCATACCAGTTGGAGGAACAAATGGCCTGGCGGATGCCACTTCTGGGAGATCAACCTGGAGGGCAGCGGGTAAGACAACTCGAGTACCTCGTGGAAAGGGAACTGAGCCTGGACGCCTCATACCGGGCACTGTGGTGGTGCACTGTCCAGCCAGAGACGTGGAGGGCAGAGGGCATCCAGCCAGAGGGGGAGAACTACACAAGCCCTGGCCTGTTGTGGAAAGCCTTAGTGGAGGATGTCGACTTCGGCAGTCCAGCAGAGTCACGGTACTGGGCTATCTTTCATTACCGAGGTGAGATGATACAGGGCCCGAGATCTATTGGACTGGGAGAAGACCTCCGCCGTTTCGCTGCCATGGAACGAGAGCTGGAGATGGACTATGTAGAACTATTAAATTCCTGCCAGCCGCAGAGCAGGGATGCAGACCGGGAAAACTGGGTGGCAGACCCAGACCTGCTAGCCTATAGCTGGGAAAACGCGGCAGAGGTACCCCCTGCTTCACTACCAGTTGCAGAAGTAGGGGACCTCATAGACTGGTCCTGGAGAGACCCACAGATGGCAGGTGGAGATGGGATCGAGGTCTCTCTACCGGTCCTACAGGGATGCTGGGCAGTCGGCCCAGATCCCCAGCGGCAGGTTACAGTTCAGAGAGAGGAGATTGTTACCACCTCTCCCCAGCGGCGGATCATTAATGTACAGGGAATAGAGAGCCCAGTCTCCATTCCCCAGCGGCAGAGTGTTCTAATGGGAGAGGAGCTGGTTACCACCTCTCCCCAGCGGCAGCTTAATGTACCAGGGGGAGACTGTAAGCCCCACACCTGTGCAGATGGGACCGTGGTCTCTGCACTTCCAGCACAGGGGGTAGGGACGGTCGGTCCTGCCCCCCCACAACAGGGCTGTTTAGCCAAAGGGGAGACAGTCTGTCTCCAGCAGCAGAGCTGTGTAACTAAAGGGGAGACAGTCTGTCTCCAGCAGCAGAGTTGTGTAACTCAAGGGGAGACAGTCGGTCTCCAGCAGCAGAGCGGTGTATTTAAAGGGGAGACAGTCTGTCTCCAGCAGCAGAGCTGTGTAACTAAAGGGGAGACAGTCGGTCTCCAGCAGCAGAGCTGTGTAACTCAAGGGGAGGCAGTCGGTCTCCAGCAGCAGAGCGGGGTAACTCAAGGGGAGACAGTCGGTCTCCAGCAACCAGGCTCCAACCAGACTACTCCCGTGGTAGTGCTGGCAACAGGACAGAGTACCGCTGGTCTCTGCCCCCTCAGCAACCTACCAAGGCAGCCTACCAGTCCCCCACACAGCCGTGGTGAGGCACCTGAACCTGGACAAGATTATCCCTCACCCAGTTGTAGTAACTGTTTATTGTGGGTGGGCTGCTCTGCTGTTTCTGTCTTGTGGGTGGGCTGCTGGACTAACAAGGGCACTGACCGGCAGGAGGTCAAGTACCCTGTTAGTCTGGGGGGTAAAGGGGAGAAGTGTGGCGAAACCGACCTCGCCACGTGTCCTTGGAGGGGGCTGATTGCCCGCCTCTTGCCTTTGGACTATGGACCAGACTTTATGGGAATGTGATACCCCAGATAGCCATACCATGGAGCCTATTCATATAATGAAAGACTATGGGAAAGACTTTAGCTCCATGGCAATTGTACTGTGTGAGTAGGATCTGCGCGCTATTCGGTAGTTTTGTGCGTGCAGATCCCAGCTATCTGGGGATAGGTGAAATGTCTGTGTGTTATGTGTAAATGTGACTTTATGTATTTTAAAGTGTTTTATGTTGTTTTGCAACCATGTGGTTAATGGAGTCTGCCTTTAGTCCTGGGTAATTGGATTACTTCTCCAATTAACTCCAGGGCAGAAGGGAGGAAACCAGGGTGCATTGTGGGGATGTTTTTCTGCCAGCCAGAAAGGAACAAAAGATACTTTTAGTAACTTTTGAACCCCTGGTCGGATTCATGCCATTTTTTAATATGTTGTTCCCCTGAATGGATTGATTGTGGATATGTATTTTTATGTGAATGTGATGTATGGTTTTAAAGTTATGAAAGTTGTGTAAAAGTATATTTTACACTGTATGCATAATGGGATTATGTGTCACACTAAGGGGAGGGGATGTGTGGGAGGTAACATCTATGTCATTGGTTCTTTTATGCCTCCCCCTGGGTGTGGCCTGTATGTGTGAGTTGGAAATAAAAGCCAGGCTGGATGAGCCAGTCCAGAGTTCCTGTTTTACCCTCAAAGTGATGTGTCGTCTCATTATTGGGGGAAGGATTTATTGCATGCTGTTCCAGTTGACTGCTAGGAGTACAAGCCTATTCGTATGGTTCCTATTCAATGGTCTACAACATTCATATGCTTGGGAGAATTTAAAGGTTTCTCGGATTCGGTGATTGTGGTGTCTGCCAGAGTGCTTGGAGTCCTCAGGAAGCACTAGGAGCATCCATTAACGGAGGTACCAAGTCGGGGTGCCAGGTGATCCGTTACACTTGGCTCATGTTTGGGGGAAGGGATACCTACACTGTTCCTGCTACACTCTCTGGATTTAGGAGAGGTTCACCCACTGGGAGCTGGATCCTGGTCGTGGATCCAGGGTGGGTGGAGATGGCGAGACCCCGGCTCAGCTGTATCGCTGGAAGTGGGGTCTGCAGTGCTGATGGTGTCAGTTGGAGTGCTTGGAGTCCTCAGCAAGCACTAGGAGCATCGATTGGCGGAGGTACTCAGTCGGAGTGCCAGCAATCCGTCACAAGAGCCTCAAGTTTAGACTTTAGATGATGGTTTCTCGGGCTATGTACATCCGATAGCCCCGCTATTTGCAGGGATCCTAGTTGGGACCGGGGGCTATCTAGTGATGTGTATTTTAAATGTGTGGCCCCTTCCGATGCCGGGGCGCTGAGCCCCTAAGTTCTACCTGGCATATACTATGCTTTAGGATGTATAACTGATGTGTCCTGTTGGTGTCTCCCAGAGCGGGAGATGGTTATCTGTAAACCATCCCCCTCCAGCCTGGGATAGTGCTGAACTGAATGGAGACCCCCTGCGGGGTTCTGTGCATAAAAGCTGTCTTCCCAATAAAGCATTGTTGTTGTACTTCTAGGACTGTGTGTCGTCAAGTTACTGGGATTGATAGGTCTCTTTGTATTTTAAATGGTTCCTGATCGGCTGAAGGAAGGGAATTAGCAGAGGTAACCGGTCAGGTTACCCGTGGTCTGCTTCAAATATTATGATATTCGAAGGTAGATTCTAAATAAGTCTTTCACCCCTTCACTACCAATAACATGATTTCTGGCCTCAATTTAAAATTTTTGAATAAAGTTGTAAAATATTTTTTGCAAATATTAAATAAATATATAAATTGATTTTCTCAACCCACTTGGGTGGTTTATTTATTCCTCGTTCTCGAGACCTCTACCAGAGGCCTGGGAGTCTCAGGGTTTTGCGCAGTATCTTTGCTGTTCCTAGAACATCTAAGAAAGTGGAAATAGTAAAACATGTTTTACAATTTTAAACAATTGTAAAGGTTTATTGATAAATATTAAATGGAGGCCCTACTGCCTATGTTTTATGTTGCAGTGCAGAGTACACGCAGTGCCTGTGATTAAAGGGACACTATATAGAAACATAGAATGTGACGGCAGATAAGAACCATTCGGTCCATCTCGTCTGCCCAATTTTCTAAATACTTTCATTAGTCCCTGACCTTATCTTATAGTTAGGACAGCCTTATGCCTATCCCACGCATGCTTAAACTCCTTTACTGTGTTAACCTCTACCACTTCAGCTGGAAGGCTATTCCATACTATCCTCTCAGTAAAGCAATACTTCCTGCTATTATAATTTTTTTTTTATTCTTTATTTTATGCGTGCATAGTTTAGAAAAGCAGGATTGCACTGCCACAACAACTAGTGCATACATAACATTGAATATATTATAAGAGTTGTGTGACATTAGAAACATTGCACATTTTATATTAATAAGGAAAAGCATGGTTACACGATAATCCTGCATGCTTCAGCTTTTAGTGATGTGATAACTGGCTTGTCCTGTTACCAAAATGCCAACATGCTAAGTGAACATATCTAGATCTTGCCTATATTATCATTGTAGTAATATTTAGACATGTATATAATTATGCGCTATCATTAGCTGACAAGATGTGAGACCACTGGAAACAAGTAGTAACTAAAGTAAAAGGACGGAAATTAAAGTAAGGGAACTGCTGCATCGCTTAAAGCTAAATGCAGAGGTCGTTGTGGATTAGCATTAAAGGAACACTATAGTCACCTGAATTACTTTAGCTAAATAAAGCAGTTTTAGTGTATAGATCGTTCCCCTGCAATTTCACTGCTCAATTCACTGTCATTTAGGAGTTAAATCACTTCGTTTCTGTTTATGCAGCCCTAGCCACACCTCCCCTGGCTATGATTGACAGAGCCTGCATGAAAAAAAATAAACTGGTTTCACTTTCAAACAGATGTAATTTACCTTAAATAATTGTATCTCAATCTCTAAATTTAACTTTAATCACATACAGGAGGCTCTTGCAGGGTCTAGCAAGCTATTAACATAGCAGGGGATAAGAAAATCTTAATTAAACAGAACTTGCAATAAAGAAACCCTAAATAGGGCTCTCTTTACAGGAAGTGTTTATGGAAGGCTGTGCAAGTCACATGCAGGGAGGTGTGACTAGGGTTCATAAACAAAGGGATTTAACTCCTAAATGGCAGAGGATTGAGCAGTGAGGCTGCAGGGGCATGTTCTATACACCAAAACTGCTTCATTAAGCTAAAGTTGTTCAGGTGACTGCAGTGTCCCTTTAATACTTGAAAAATGGGCCCCCAGGATGGAAGTAAGGCATGTCCGCTGTGAGGCATAGTGGTGGGCGCTTCAGCCTTTGCCCAGTGTAGGAATGTCTCTATTATTGTCATTGTAGGTCCCTTCGATGGTGCTCCTGGGCTGGGATTCAGCTCTAGTGGTAATCAGTAGGGTGTACCTCTGTACGGCAACGTGGTTTGCAGCTTTAACTGTAAAGGGTAGAGTTGCGCTGTGCTGATCACAGATTCTCGGGTTTGGTGAGTTGCGTGCGTGTAAGACTTGCTTGGTAATCCTGCTCCTGTGTGTGTTGGAGTGAGTGCGTGCGCCCGAGTAACATGGCGCCGTTTCCCGCCTCGATGATCGTGGGTGTCTGAGTAGCCGGGTGGCCGCTCTGGAGGCTTGAGGTAGGTGCCTGTAGTGGCGATGCCGGGTTGCAGGACGGATCCAGGAAGCCACTGCTTCTGCCGCTAGGTGGTAGGCCACTCCGCGATTGCATAGCGTTGTCCAGGAGCTCGTGTGGAGCCGGTAAAAAGCCCCCAGGGGATGTGTGGGTGGCTGGGTGCCTGTGATTTGTGTCTTGGTAAAGAAAAAAAAAAAAACATAGTACACATCAGCCCAAATACATATAGTAAAAAAAAAAGAAAAAAGTTACCTGCGCTCTTTCCACATCCCTATGTATTTTTAAACAAATGGAGGTTTTTAGTTACCTCCAATGGCTATGAGAGGGTATGCCCACCTGCCACGTCAAGGCAGACCTCTTAGGTGGGTCCTAACTCTAACCATTCACCTTGCTTCCTTAAGGTTCTGGCAAAGATATTTTTTATATTCATGCCTACATGCTTATTAACCCTTAATAGGGAATACATGGGTTTGGCAGCAGCATTGTAACCTAACTTTTTTTCTTTGGTTTTTCTATATGTATTTGGGCTGATGTGTACTATGGTTGTTTCTACCGCCAAGGAGTAATGGGAGTTTGAGCGCAGGACTTGTTTCTTTGTATTTGTTCTGTGTCTTGGGCCTATGCTGAGCAGCCATTTTAGCTGTGTCTCGGTGGTTTGGTACCCCTGCAGGCTGTGTAGCCGGGAAAGTCCGTCATCCGTCCTGGTCAGTTTATCCAGTGGGGACTGGGGGGAGGGGGGGGTGGGGTAGGATAGGATACTTGTGAAGTCGCTTGAGGGCTCCAGTGTCGGAGAGAGCGGCCGCCTCTCCCCGGCTCCAACCCCTGTAGGCCGCACTCTGCGTTCCCTGACCCTGACAGGCTTCGGGGTGATATCACTCGGTTCAGTGGTGCACCCCCGACGTGAGTAATGCACACTGGGAAGTCCTTGGGCTATGTAGCCGCCGCTTTTGCCACAATTTCTGGAACTTGTGTTACCCATGTCTGCTCAGCTAGGTGGTCAGGCTCCGCCCATCCTGATATTATTTTTAAACCTTTGCCCCTCTAATTTAAGACTATGTCCTCTTGTTGTTGTAGTTTTTCTTCTTTTAAATATAGTCTCCTCCTTTACTGTGTTGATTCCCTTTTATGTATTTAAATGTTTCTATCATATCCTCCAGTCTCGTCTTTCCTCCAAGCTATATATGTTATGTTCCTTTAACCTTTCCTTGTAAGTTTTATCCTGCAATCCATGAACCAGTTGTCAGGGTGGCGGTCCGGTGACCGGGACCCAGACACTGTCTGGGCGGCGGTCGGACGACCGGGACCCAGTATGCCTGATGTTGAAAGTAGGAGTCACAGTGTGGAAGTGGATTAGCAGGGTCTGGTGCAGGGTAACCGCATGCCCCCTAGTGTTGAGCACCAGCGTTTCTGCGGCCACATACCAGGACCCTGATGCAGCTTCAGCGGATCCCAGGATCTAGGAGCTTGGAATTAAGCAGACCTCCCAGGAGCTTAATAGGAAGGCTCAGCAGCAGGAATGTATCCAGTATAGAAACAAAGTAAGGCTAGGATAGGCACCAAACATGGAAACAAGACAGAACTAGTAGAACCCAGAACATGTACACAATACAGAAGGGAAACATTAACAGAACAGGGGCAGGACAGGACAGGACTGTACATGGACTGGGAATACAAAATAAAAAGATAAAATATATAAGGCAAAGCAAGAGGAGACAAAACTAAGTACTATATATGTAAAACATTGAAGATTTAGACATACATAAATGGCCAAGATGTATGCAGCCCACCAACTGCGGCAAAGTACTCCAATAAATGTGGGAAACCAACTGCCTAAATATGCATGACTAAATAAACAATAATAAAACACACACAGCACTTACCTGCAAGAAAAGGCAGAGGACTTGTAGCAACCGTCTGCAGGAACCAACTTAAACAAAAGGATTAATGAAAAAGGAACGGGTGTGGCAACATAAAACAAACATTTAAAGGAATCCAAGAGATGGGAATTCCAGGAACGGAATACAGGAATGAACCCAGAAAACCCAGCATAAAGAAAACCAGACATAGGATAGAAAACCAGAAAAAACAAGAAAAACTAAACAAGAATAGTAAAAAGAGTACTGGATACCAGAATCCATTGCCAGAATGATCTGCAGCTAGGAACAGGATGTGACACCAGTTTAGTAGCCCTTCTCTGAACTCTCTCTAAAGTATCAATATCCTTCTGGAGATACGGTCTCCAGTACTGCGTACAATACTCCAAGTGAGGTCTCACCAGTGTTCTGTACAATGGCATGAGCACTTCCCTCTTTCTACTGCTAATACCTCTCCCTATACAACCAAGCATTCTGCTAGCATTTCCTGCTGCTCTGTTACATTGTCTGCCTACCTTTAATTCATCAGAAATAATCACCCCTAAATCCCTTTCCTCAGATGTTGAGGTTAGGACTCTATCAAATATTCTGTACTCTGCCCTTGGGTTTTTACATCCAAGATGCATTATCTTGCACTTATCCACATTAAATGTCAGTTGCCACAACTCTGACCATTTTTCTAGTTTACCTAAATCATTTGCCATTTGGCTTATCCCTCCTGGAACATCGACCCTGCTACATATCTTAGTATCATCAGCAAAAAGACATACCTTACCATCAAGACCTTCTGCAATATCACCAATAAAAATATTAAAGAGAATAGGTCCAAGTACAGATCCCTGAGGTACCCCACTGGTGACAAGCCCATGCTTCGAATATACTACATTGACTACAACCCTCTGTTGCCTGTCACTCAGCCACTGCCTTACCCATTCAACAATATTGGAATCCAAACTTAAAGATTGCAGTTTATTGATAAGCCTTCTATGTGCAACAGTGTCAAAAGCCTTACTGAAATCTAGGTAAGCAATGTCTACTGCACCACCCTGATCTATAATTTTAGTTACCAAATCAAAAAAATCAATAAGATTAGTTTGGCATGATCTCCCTGAAGTAAACCCATGTTGTCTCTGATCTTGAAATCCATGTGATTATTAGATGTTTAACAATCCAATCCTTTAACATGGTTTCCATTACCTTCCCCACTACTGACGTAAGGCTTACTGGCGTATAGTTGCCGACTCTTCCTTACTACCTTTCTTGTGAATGGGCACAACATTCGCTAACTTCCAATCTTCTGGGACTACTCCTGTTAATTATTGGTTAAATAAATCTGTTAATGGTTTTGCTAGTACACCACTAAGCTCTTTTAATAGCTTTGGGTGTATTCCATCAGGTCCCATTGACTTATTTGTCTCTACTTTTGACAGTTGAAATAGAACATCTTCCTCTGTAAACTCACATGTAACAAATCACTCATTTGTCTTTTTTCCTAACTGAGGCCCCTTTCCTTCATTTTCATCTGTAAATACTGAACAAAAATATTCACTGAGGCAGTCAGCTAGACCATTATCCTCTTCTACATACCTTCCTTTTGTTTTTAATCTAACTAATCCTTGTTTTACTTTCCTTTTCTCATTTATGTATCTAAAAATGTTTTGTCCCCCTTTTTTTTTTACTGACTGTGCTATTTTCTCTTCTGTGTGGGATTTGGAAGCTCTTATAACTTGCTTAGCCTCTGGAACTGTTTTAGGTATGGGACCATGTGCACGGTGGGTCAAAAAGAGACTTCTATGGGGATATGTTATGTTTTGCAGTGCTTTCTGAACTTTGTAAAAATTAGTTTTTTCTACCTGGAGATAATTGAGTTACTTACAGGACTTTACTCAATTGTCTCCCAATCAGAGGGGAGGGATTTTGTGCTGTACATGGGAGTGTCACAAAATGTATGTTTGTTCTGATTGGTTTGTGTCCTTTGTGTACCTGTGCCCCATCAGTTCTAGGGGGTGTTCCTCTGGCCTGAAGAACTGTATAAAAGCCAACCTGAACCATTAAAGCTGATATCATCTTGCACCTTCATGAAGTCTTGGCTCATGTTTGGGGGATTGGAGAAATACACTCTGGGGATTGCTATAATCACTATACTGAGTATAATCACTAAGCTTTTGTAAGAGCTGTTCCTTCTTGACTCTCTGGAGAAAGAGAGGTTCACCCATTGGAACCTGGAGCCTTGTCGTAGGTCCAGGGTGGGTAGGAGACGGCGAGACCCCAACCAAGCTGCGTCGATTTGTGGGGTGTGCAGTGGTTATGGAGTTCCAGCGCAGTGCGGTACTCGAAAGCACTAGGAAGCAGCGATTGACGGAGGTACACAGTCGGGGTGCCAGGCGGTCTGTCACAGGCCTCTTTACGAGTTGGCTCCTCAACAACTTGTTTTAGAGACAATCCCAGTAGGGAGTTTAGAATATGTGTGCTCCTGCCACAAGCAGCTATTTTGGTTTTCCAATTCACATCAGGAAGATTAAAGTCACCCATGATGATAACTTCACCCTTTATTGTCATTTTAGCTATTTCCTCAACTTCCCTATTTGTCCTGGGGGCCTATAATTCACACCTACACGAGTTACTGTGTGATTACCAAATTCTAGCGTAACCCAAACGGACTCTATGATCGCCTCACTAACTTTTATTAGGCTAGATTTTATGCTATCCTTCACATACAGGGCCAGCCCTCCTCCTTTCTTGCCTTCCCTGTCTTTTCTATATAAAGAGTACCCTGGTATTGCTATGTCCCAGTCATTTTTCTCATTATACCATGTCTCGGTAACAGCGACTAAATCTACATTATCAGTTGCCATTATTGCCACAAGTTCATGAATCTTATTCCCTAAACTGCGAGCATTTGTAGACATGACTCTAAACTTAACATTTTTTAACACACTTGCTACAGCAAGCACGTCAAACTCGTGGGCCACAATGGACCTCCTTGTGGCCCGGTGAGCTGCGAGTACATGCCTAGTGTAAAAGCAGAGTAGGCACCTGCTCGCCCCACATTGCAGGTGCCTACTCTGCTATCATTTACCCGGCCGGGGAGAGGAAGCAGGACACGGTCGGCAGCGAGGGAGCTCAGTGTTCCTACTCCTCACTGCTCCCTCGCGCCGTCTGTAGTGATGCCGGGCACCGGAAAATGACGTCATATTCCGGCACCCTGCATCACTAAACTGCGCGCGAGGGAGCAGGAACATGGAGTTTCAGATAGAAGATCCCACTGGACCCCAGGGAATGATGTGAGTGAGTGTGTGTGTACATCTGTCTGTGTGTCTGTCAGTGAGTGTGTGTCGGTCAGTGTTTTGATGGCCGCGGCTGGACAGTGGAGTACCTGGAGGTGCATGGAGGTACGCCACGTCACATTCCGAAGTGAAGTTGACGTGCTCCACCTTCACAGGGTTTCAAGAAGTAGCGGGAGTATCCGCTTTGGCACAGAGTGCGGACGGTGCTTTTTGGGCAATACCAGAGGCCGGACTCCGGAGTCACATACTGGCAGCGGCAATGTAAGTGGAGTCTGCTTGTTGGCTAGAGGGGGGTATTGTGATTTAGTAGAGGGGGGAAGGACTGGGATTTAGTATAGGGGAGGACTGGGATTTAGTATAGGGGGAGGACTGAGTTTTAGTATATGGGGGGGGCTGGGATTTAGTAGAAGGGGGTGTGGTATTAAAATCAACCTACGTTTCTATGAAAACTTAAGTAGTTTTTTTTTTGCTGCCCACATAAACTTAAGCTTTGTTTATGTGGCCCGTACTAGACTTTGAGTTTGACATGCTTGTGCTACAGACACCTGTCCTTGTTTTGGGGGGCAATTGGATTGACGTTTTATCATCCTTTTGTCCCCCCTCCTAGTTTAAATACATCCTAGCAAAACCTCTTAACTGCTCACTGAGAACATTTTTTCCCTTTTGAGAAAGATGCAAACTGTCTTTTTTGCACAGTTTATTTCCATTCCACACAGAGAGGAGAACTGTGTATGCCAAATTCCAAAAAATTGATTATTATTATTATCGCCATTTATATAGCGCCAACAGATTCCATAACGCTTTACAATATAATGGGGGGGGGGGGGATGTAACTATAAATAGGACAATTAAAAGAAAACTTACAGGAACAATAGGTTGAAGAGGACCCTGCTCAAACGAGCTTACAGTCTATAGGAGGTGGGGTTTAAAACACATTAGGACAATATATATCAATCAAATAGGGTGGGAGTGAAGCAGAGCTGGAGGAGAGATTAAATCAGTGCCCTATAGGAGAGAGCAAGAGACAGGAATGTAAGGTAGAGGTTACTCTTGGAGGCCATAAGCTTTCCTGAAGAGATGGGTTTTAAGGCCCTTCTTAAATGATTGAAGACTAGGGCAGAGTCTGATGGTGGTAGGCAGGCTATTCCATAGGAAAGGAGCCGCTCGTGAGAGGTCCTGCAAGCGCGAGTTTGCCGTACTGTCAGGATATTTATATCGGCAGACATTTTGTGCTAAAATAGAAATTAAAAGTGTATATTGCCTGAGTCACTCAGAACAGAGCGGACTCCATTTTGGATTTTCAGGCTAACAAAGACACATAATTTCTATCCTTTCTGTAACCAGCCACTGAGCCTGAGCTAAGGAATGCATTATATAAACAAGCCAAGTGATAAGCAATGAAGCAGGGGGATGGAAGGCTCTGTTTAAATGTTAATAGAATAGAAATAATTTTAAACACAGACATTAGTGACAGAGAAGATTAAGTAATTAATTTTACTTTCTAAATTTTACAAGGTCCCATTGTAAATAAGGGGTGAAATTGAATTTACAACTGTCAGTTTTAGAAATTACGGTCAAAGTCGTTGCCACAAAGACTGAGGCAAACGCTTTGAACTGACAAGTAAATTTAAGTTATGATAGTAATTTTAGATAAGCCAAATGACGTCAAAATCGTCATCAGGAAAAGTTAACTCTTTCCTGGATTGGAAGGTTTAGTGAGGCGAGACTGACCAAATACCTAAATTACAATCTGCAGGTTGACCACACCTTCAGTATCCTATTGGTTATACCAACTAATGACGTACAGAGATTCTGGCCCTTTAAAAGTTAGGACAAAGGGAAGAGAGAGGTTAGTTGGTGAGGGAGTTTGGGCTTTCAGATTCGGACATGCAGAGAGATCCATGGCAGATATTCACTCTGGGACTAACTCAAACTCTCTTGGACCCAACTCAAGAAACACTCCTTGACACTTACTTTTTTTTTTGGTAATTGTATTTTATTGTTTTTCCAACAACATGGGATTAGGGTAGGATACAGAAGGAAAGAGGGGGGGAGGGGGGAAGGAAGTTACACAGTCACAATACAGTGTTTTTTACATTCTTCATAGCATATTCATGTCATGTTCGTACCTAAGTCTTAAGGACGTTGTTTCCATGCATTACAGAAACCTCTAGTGTGGACGTGTCATCATAGTGACCCCTACCTGTAGGTGTCATTCATGTCTTTCTCAGCCCCGCTGTACTGTTTTGTGTTAGAGACCAACTATCCCTGCAGTGTTTCCCGAATAATTATTACGCATATGGGAATGTAAGCAACACATTGGATTGCTGCCAAGGAGAGTAGCCGGCGAGTGACTCATCCAGATCTACCCCTAATCTTGTGTCTCTTTATTTGTCCAGGCTGTCTCCCTCCATCTGCGCCATAAGTCCCATGCCCCTTGAAAGCTATGTGTGTGAGATGATAGTTTACTAAAGTGCGTTTCATAGATCATTTGTTTATCTATCTCTTGAGTAAGGTTTGGGATAGTGGGGGCTGTGGTGGTTTTCCATGACCTAGCTATCAGTTTTTGCGCAGTCAATAGGATATGACATATCAGCTTCTTTGCTTTGGGAGGGACATCCATGGAGAAACCTAACAACAGGTAAGTCATAGGTTCAAAATCAATGTCCGTGGTGGTGACCTCGGCTATAAGTTTGTGGACCTCTTTCCAGAACCTAACTAACCGTGGGCATCTCCACCAGATGTGCATGACTGAGCCTTGTTCTAGGGAACACCTCCAACATGCCTGAGAAGTGTTCGGGTATAGTTTATGTAATCGCGTTGGAACCATGTACCACCTATATAGCGTTTTCTGGTGTTGTTCTAAGAGTGGAGCGGATTTGATCAATCTCACAGAGGAGGAAATGTGGTGCCATTTGCTTTCAGTGATGCTCGTGTTTAGATCAGATTCCCACTGTTTAGCTTGTGTTGAGCTATGGAAAGGTTGGTATTGTTGGAGAAGCTTGTAGCATTTTGAGAGTGGCTTGAATCTAGGTGGGGGTTTCCCTGCTATACCTATCTTTTCCCAAATTGAGAGGGTACCCTTTCCCTGGCTGCAACGTACTTGAGTCCTCTCTTTGGGTTGTCTGTTTATGAAGGATTGAAGTTGGACATGAGAATAGTGCGATGTATTTGGGATATTGTAGTCGGAGCTAAGTTTCGCGAATTCTATCAGCTTGCCCTCTTTACACACCTGGGATAGATGGGTGACCCCTTTAGCTATCCACAGCTTAGCGTGAAACGTCGGGATGCAGTAAGTTATGGCTTCTAGGGGGGTTGGCAAGGAAAGTGGGTACCCAGTGTCAAATTTCGCTCTGTGTGTGTCCCATGTGTGAAAGGCTAGAGCGAGTTGTGTAGGCATGCCTGGAGTACTTGGTCTAGTTTTTTTGTTCAGCTACATTAGGTTAGAAACTTGGAAGGGTTCTATAGTTTCGGTTTCCATTTTTACCCGTTGAGGCTGGTTTTCTTTAGTGATGTGGTTCAGTAAGGAGGTTAGCACTGCTGCCTGGTGGTATGATTTTTTTTTTTTTTGTCAATCTCTTTTTTTTTTTTTATCATACCCTTGCGGGTCGTGAATACTTGAAATGTACTTTATACATAGTCATGAAAACAAATTACGGCATGAACAATAGCACTTCAACATAATCATGTACTAGGGAATGTGGACCTGCAGCGGTATGTTATCGTGAGTGTGTGAATTGCTTCGGGAGAATGGGTGAGTGGCTATATTAGGTTTAGGATAACCCTAACGGGTTCTGAGTTATGGCCTTCTTCTATGTGTACCCAGGTCCCAGGAGGGCCTGGGGGGGGGGGGGGGGGGGGGGTAAGTAGGCTTGGAGCGGTCGCTCCCTCTTGTCAAAGGGGGGAATGGGTGGGCTAGGTGTGGCTCTAGGCCAGCAGGTTAGTGTAGCTATAACTGTGCAACATAGAACATGTGTGGTAAAGTCTCTGTTGCTGGAGTCAGGCCTCAGGAGTAGATCGCTGGACTATGTCCTGGGTGGGTGCGGGTATGCCCAAGGCGTGTCAGAATGTCGGGAACTCAGCAAGCGTGGAGAGTTTGTGGACAGTTCCGTGTCGAGTGACCACCAAGAATCTGGGAGACCTCCAATGGTATTCTATCCCCGCTTCTCTGAGGGTGCTGGTGACTTGATTCAGCGATCTACGCCATTGTAGCGTGGCTCTGGTGAGGTCTTGGTAGATGGTAAGCTGTGCGCCTTCAAATGTTAGTGGCGTCTTGCCCCGGAGAGCAGTCATCAGGATTCTTTTGTCTTGGGAGGTAGCACAGCGGACAATCACGTCCCGGACCAAGCTTGGAGCTGTCCTGCCTGAAGGTGGCAGGCGGTACATCCCGTCTGTATTAAATTTCTTGGCCTGTGTAGGTGGCAGGATGGCAGCCACGAGGCGTCTCAGGTAGTGAGGTAATTCGTCGGAGGAGACGTCGTCTGGTACTCCCCTTATCTTTATGTGGTTTCGCCTTGTCCTGTCGTCGAGGGCGACATAGTGGAGGGAGAGTGCTTGTTGTTGGGTCTGGAGGGCCAGTACTGTGTCCTGCAGGGTTGTTAGTCCCTGTTTGATGGTAGTAACTTCGTTCTCCGTGGACTGGACCCTGTCAGCTATAGCCTGCACGTCAGACTTAATGGCTGCTATGCTGGTCGCCAGGAGGTTTTTGATTTCCCCAATTAAATGTTGGAAATCCCGCTGGGTGACTGGGGCAGACCCATCTGCGGTTCCCCCTGGTGTTTGTGCCTGTTCTGGGGGTTGGGCTGGTGGACTGGGACCCCTGGGTACCTGCATGGTGTCATGCTCCGCTGCTCCCGCCATTTTGGCTGGCGGCCGATGTTGCAGCATGGTGCTGATGTCCCTGGACCCTGATGCCGTCTCCGGTGGGGGTTTCTGGGACCGGCAGCCCATTTCTGCCCGAGTAGGTAAGGGTGCCGTGTGGGGGCCGTCCCCTGCTGGATCCTCGGGCTGATGAAGACCGTCAAGGAATGCCGACCAGTCGAGGGCTGCTGCCGGCTTGTAGGCCGCGGGTCTGCGCTTCAGGCGGTTCACCCGTGCCGGGCACACAAGAGGCATGGGAGGTTGCAGGGCTGAGTACCGATGGTGCCCCTGGTCAGGAGTGGGTCAGTTGGGGGTTTTATTCCCCACTTGTCGGGCTTCTTTGCGGGTTTCGGTCGGGAGCCGTGCTGGGTTGCGACCGCTCCGGCTCGTGGTCAGGCTCCGCCCCCCCTGGTGGTATGATTTGATATGGGGGAATGCCATCCCTCCTTGTTTTATCGGGGCCATTAATATGTTTTGGGAGATTCTTGCTCTGCATGTTCCCCAGATGAATTGTAACAGTTTAGCTTGTATGCCCTTAAAGTATGCTTGCGGTGCCCGCATAGGGAGAGTTCTAAAAACGTATTGCAGTTTTGGCAGGATGGTCATTTTTATCGCTGTTATGCGGTCTGACCATGTGAGGAAGAGTCGTTCCCAGCCCCGTAGCACCTCTGTGCATTCTCTCCACACCCTGTTGTAGTTAGTTGGGAACATGTGCGTCGTGTTTTTTGTAAATGTGAGGCCTAAGTATTTTATGTTGTTCTTCCTCCATTCGAAATGGTAGTTTTAGGCGTAGGTTAGTAAGCGTTTGTGTGTCTAGGCGGAGACCCAGCGCCTGGGTCTTGGTGGTGTTGAGGGAGTAGTAGGACATCTCCCCATATTCTTTGATAAGTTGCATTATGTGGGGTAGGGAACTCTCCGGGCGTGAGACGTATAGTAATATGTCGTCCGCAAATGCCCCTATGTGTATCTGGCGATCATGCCAACTGACTCCTTTGATCTCTGGGTGGGTTCTAAGTGCTGTAAGTAAGGGTTCCAAGGCCAGTACATAGAGCAATGGGGACAGGGGACACCCCTGGCGTGTGCCATTTGTGATCTGAAATGGGTGTGACATAAATCCCGCTTGTAGTACTTGGGCCGCGGGGTGGGAGTAAAGTGCAAATATTTGTCTGATGAATTGATGCGGGCGTCCGTATCTCTCCAATACTTGTCAGAGAAATGGCCAACCCAGACGGTCGAACACCTTTTCTGCGTCTAGCGCTAAAAGCAGTCCGCCTGGGCCCGAATGAGGGATAATTTTCAGGTGTTGTCCAGTCCCTGTCTTCCCAACACAAACCCAACACAAACCCAGTCTGATCATCGTGTATGAGTGATGGTAATAGTGGTCCTAATCTGGAGGCCAATATCTTAGCGTATATTTTGGCGTCTGTGTTTAAGAGCGAGATGGGGCTGAAATTTTTGCACTGGTCTGGGATTTTACCTGGTTTGAGCAAGGTGACTATTGTTGCTAGTAGCATTTCAGGTGGGAGCTCACCTGTGATTGTCGCTTTCTGGAATACCTTTACTAGCCATGGACCTAATATCCCCGCAAATTTTTTATAGTACGCACTGGGTAGACCATCCGCCCCTGGTGATTTCTCTATTGGGAGGTGGTTTATGGTGCGGAGCACTTCATCTAGGGCAATAGGCTGGAGTAGAGCATCTAGGTGGGTTTGTGTTATGGTGGGGAGAGGGAGTCGGGCCAGGTACTTGCTAATGGAGTTTCCATCCAGGGGGTTGGCTCCCGGTTGGTCTTTCAGGTTATATAGCCCCGCGTAGTATTTTGCAAATTCTTGGGTGATATCTGGGGGGTTTAATATTTTACTATTATTCGGGCCTAGCAGGTGTGTTATTTTAGAGGCCGTTATTTTGGCCCTTAACCTGTTGGCTAGAAATTTGGTGGCCTTCCCGCTGTGGTGGTATGAGGTCGCCTTCATTTTGTGGAGGAAATAAGCTGTCTTTGCTGCTTGTAGTTCAGTTAATTGGTTGGATAAGGTTTGGGTTTGGTTCGCCAGGGTTAGGGAGGGGGATTGTTTGTTTAATGTGTTGAGGATTGCCAATTGTTTCTGGCAGTCTATTAGGGTTGTTTGTCTGTGTTTCTTGAGGTAAGAGGAGCGTCTGATGAATAAGCCCCGTACCACTGCCTTATGTGCTGACCACACTGTCGTGTCTGATACGTCACCAGCCGCATTTATACGGAAGAATTCTGTGAGGTCGATCTTCGTTTGTTCTACGAACAATTGGTTTTGTAACAGAGATTCGTTCAATCTCCATTGGCCCCTACCTTTAAATTGGAAGGAATCGTACAATTCCAGGTATACTGGGCTATGATCGGACCAAGTTATTTCACCAATGGCACAGGCAGAGACCTGTGCATGGGTTGGTCTACATAAAAGGCATCTATACGTGTATACGTGTTATGTACTTTCGAATGGAAAGAATAATCCCTCTCTCCCGGGTGTAGCACCCTCCAGCTATCATACAAGTTGTGTCTTGCCAGTATTTTAGCTAGTGCTTTGCCTGTGGCCGTCATGTTCTTTTTTCTCATTCCTTTGGGCAGTGCTGAGGAGTCTATGTCGGGGGATGTAAGAAAGTTAAAGTCCCCACACAACACTAGTCCTCCTTGTCTGTGTTTGTCTATTTCTTGGAGGAGATGTTTAAGATAGCGTTCTGCTCCTGTGTTAGGGAAGTATGTTGATACTAGGGTGTATTGTATGTTGTTGAAAAGACCCATTAGTATTATATATCTGCCTTGGGAGTCTATGGAACATGTCTGTTCCTGAAATGCCACATCTTTGTGTATTAGTATGGAGGTTCCTTTAGTTTTGTATTCGGAAAGGGCATGGTATTGGTTTGGAAATAGTTTAGTGAAAATTTCAGGGGTTTTGTGTTTTTTAAAATGCGTCTCTTGTATACAAGCGAGGTCTATCGAATGGTATTTTAGTTCTTGTAGCAATAATCTGCGTTTACCCGGGGAGTTAAGCCCCTTTACATTATATGTCATCACTTTCATGTTAGGGTGGTAATAAAGTGGGGGTCGCTATCGGTGACCCCGGGAAATCCCTTGGCGGATGTGGTTGGTTAATGCCTTGGTACTTCGACCTGTTCGAGTGAAAATATATTCCAGTTTGTATTGAAGGTACGTGACTGGTTGGTAGGGGTGTGGGTCGTGGGGGGGGAACAGGAATTGTGGAGGGTAACTTGTGGGTCTCGTACCCAAATCGGCTCCAAGAGGTGGTGCCGTAACTCGCTGCCTGGTGGGCAGACGCGAGGTTTGGGGGGGGGGTGGTGGTGATACCAACTATCGTGTAGTGTTTATCACCGTATAACCTTGAGAAGTTGTGTCTCGTCTATGTAACAACCAACAAATATGCCATATTATACAATAGTAGTAATATGAAGACATTATGCAGTATCTCATTGTGGGCACAGTTCATAGTTATTCGTTAGCACTAATTGGGCAGTGCCGGAGTATAGCCAGCGAATAACGCTGCTCTTTGTGGGTTCTGCAATGTCTATGTAAATGTCTCTGTGGAGATCTCCACGCAACTTGAACTGGGCAAACTTGGCAGCCCATGGTGGTCTAACTTGGAAAGTCAATAACATAGTGTATGTAGTGTGCAATTCATAGTTACGTGTCGTTGCACAGGTTTTGTTGTCTCAGCGAGTCGCCCACTCCGGTGACATCCGCGGAACTTTGGCCGCTTGGGATGGATCCGTTACCCCAGTCCTTCAGTCGCTGGAGGCCCTGTGCTGTGTTGTTAATGGCGTGTATGCCATCTTGATAGGAGACCAGGAGTTTGGCCGGGTAACCCCAACGGTAGTTTATGTTCTGTTCTCTCAGGATGGAAGTTATTCCCGACATTGATTTTCTGAAGTGCAGGGTGTCTGCTGAGAGGTCTGCAAAGATTTTTATGGCCCCGTATTTCTCCCGCATGTCTGCATTTCTACTGGCTTTTATAATTCTCTCCTTTGCATGGAAGAAGTGTATTCTCGCAATCACGTCTCTCGACGCTGTCGTTAGTAGGTGTTTTGGTCTGCGCAGTCTATGGGCTCTGTCTATGATGAGTTGGTCTGGATGAATTTCAGGCGTGAGTGTGTGGAACATGTCGAGGAGGTAATCATGTAAGTTAGCGTTTTGTACAGTTTCTGGGATTCCCCTGAACCTAAGATTATTCCTCCTAGTCCTGTCCTCCATGTCTGCTATTTATAGCCTATGTGCTTCCAGGGTGTCATCCATTTCCTGGAGTTTGTCTGCTAGGCTTTTGTGTGCCCCAGCGTATTCGTCCATCTTTGTTTCAATCTGGGACGTGCGATTACCTATTTCTTGTATTTCTTTGCGGAGTTCAGTTGTTAGAGACTGAATCTGTTTTTGTATATGCTGTAAAGATTCCGAGAATTCTGCCATGAGTGCACGGATGCCCTCCATTGTAAGCGGCTGCTCACCTGCCTCGTGAGTTGGAGATGCCTGTGGTGAGAGGGAGTGTTCCCGCTTACTGTGGCCGCCGCCATCTTGTGCAGGCTCCAGATCCTCTCGGTGTTTGGAGGCCGCGTTCTTTGTGAGGAAGAATGAGGCTCACTCCGTTTTTCCTGTTTTAGTTTTTTGGCGTTGGGACATTGTGGCTGTAACGGATCGCCTGGCACCCCGACTTGGTACCTCCGTTAATGGATGCTCCTAGTGCTTCCTGAGGACTCCAAGCACTCTGGCAGACACCACAATCACCGAATCCGAGAAACCTTTTAAATTATCCCAAGCGTATGAATGCTGTAGACCATTGAATAGGAACCATACGAATAGGCTTGTACTCCTAGCAGTCAACTGGAACAGCATCCAATAAATCCTTCCCCCCAATAATGAGACGACACATCACTTTGAGGGTAAAACAGGAACTCTGGACTGGCTCATCCAGCCTGGCTTTTATTTCCAACTCACACATACAGGCCACACCCAGGGGGAGGCATAAAAGAACCAATGACATAGATGTTACCTCCCACACATACACTCCCCTTAGTGTGACACATAATCCCATTATGCATACAGTGTAAAATATACTTTTACACAACTTTCATAACTTTAAAACCATACATCACATTCACATAAAAATACATATCCACAATCAATCCATTCAGGGGAACAACATATTAAAAAATGGCATGAATCCGACCAGGGGTTCAAAAGTTACTAAAAGTATCTTTTGTTCCTTTCTGGCTGGCAGAAAAACATCCCCACAATGCACCCTGGTTTCCTCCCTTCTGCCCTGGAGTTAATTGGAGAAGTAATCCAATTACCCAGGACTAAAGGCAGACTCCATTAACCACATGGTTGCAAAACAACATAAAACACTTTAAAATACATAAAGTCACATTTACACATAACACACAGACATTTCACCTATCCCCAGATAGCTGGGATCTGCACGCACAAAACTACCGAATAGCGCGCAGATCCTACTCACACAGTACAATTGCCATGGAGCTAAAGTCTTTCCCATAGTCTTTCATTATATGAATAGGCTCCATGGTATGGCTATCTGGGGTATCACATTCCCATAAAGTCTGGTCCATAGTCCAAAGGCAAGAGGCGGGCAATCAGCCCCCTCCAAGGACACATGGCGAGGTCGGTTTCGCCACACTTCTCCCCTTTACCCCCCAGACTAACAGGGTACTTGACCTCCTGCCGGTCAGTGCCCTTGTTAGTCCAGCAGCCCACCCACAAGACAGAAACAGCAGAGCAGCCCACCCACAATAAACAGTTACTACACCTGGGTGAGGGAGAATCTTGTCCAGGTTCAGGAGCCTCACCACGGCTGTGTGGGGGACTGGTAGGCTGCCTTGGTAGGTTGCTGAGGGGGCAGAGACCAGCGGTACTCTGTCCTGTTGCCAGCACTATCACGGGAGTAGTCTGGTTGGAGCCTGGTTGCTGGAGACCGACTGTCTCCCCTTTAAATACACCGCTCTGCTGCTGGAGACCGACTGTCTCCCCTTGAGTTACACAACTCTGCTGCTGGAGACCGACTGTCTCCCCTTTAGTTACACAGCTCTGCTGCTGGAGACAGACTGTCTCCCCTTTGGCTAAACAGCCCTGTTGTGGGGGGGCAGGACCGACCGTCCCTACCCCCTGTGCTGGAAGTTCAGAGACCACGGTCCCATCTGCACAGGTGTGGGGCTTACAGTCTCCCCCTGGTACATTAAGCTGCCGCTGGGGAGAGGTGGTAACCAGCTCCTCTCCCATTAGAACACTCTGCCGCTGGGGAATGGAGACTGGGCTCTCTATTCCCTGTACATTAATGATCTGCCGCTGGGGAGAGGTGGTAACAATCTCCTCTCCCATGCATACTTCCCGTCTCTGCGGAGGGAGACCGACTGTCTCTCCTCCCAGCACAGAGTCCTGCTGTGGGGGAAAGGGGGCTGTGCTCTCTATTCCCTGCTGGATACTCTGCCGCTGGGGAATGGAGACCGGGCTCCCAATTCCCAACAAATCACACTGCCGCTGGGGAGGGAGGACGGCTCCTTCAGCTCCCTGTAACTTGGGCGCAGAGACCACGGTCCCATCTGCGCTGGTGTGGGGCTTACTGTCTCCCCTTGGTGTGCTAAGCTGCCGCTGGGGAGAGGGGGTAACCAACTCCTCTCCCTTACACACTTTCAGCCGCTGGGGAGCAGGGCTGACCCTATGTACTCCCTGTAGGCAGGGCGCAGAGACCACGGTCCCATCTGCGCTGGTGAGGGGCTTACTGTCTCCCCTTGGTGAGCTGTGCTGCCGCTGGGAGAGGGAATAACAAACTCCTCTCCCTTACACACCTTCAGCCGCTGGGGAGAGGGGATAACAGGCTCCTCTCCCTGCACCGTAGACTGCCGCTGGGGATCAAGAACGGCACCTTCAGCTCCCTGTAACGCACACTGCCGCTGGGGATCTGGGCCGACTGCCCAGCATCCCTGTAGGGCCGGTAGAGAGACCGCAGTCCCATCTCCACCTGCCATCTGTGGGTCTTCCCAGGACCAATCCATGAGGCCCCTCAACATTTGTGAGTAAGGGCCACCTGCTTCCCCACCTGGCAACTCTGGCTGCTGCTGGATATCTGGGTCGGCTGCCCAGCATCCCGGTGGAGAGACCTTGGTCCCATCTCTACCTGCCTGTTGTGGTTCCTCACAGGACCAGTCTATGAGGACCCCCACTTCGGGTTCCTCCCGCCGCCTCAGGGAAAGACGGCTAACCTCCTCGGATGCAGCCTCTACTCGGCTGCTGTAATGCTCCTGCTGCTGAGCATACTTCCTCTCTTTCGCCAACCGGAATTCTCGGTCCAGCCTTGTGTTTCGCTCGGCCATGACCTGGTTCCAGATCACCCGGCGTGTCTCCATGGGTATATCATCCCCATACTCGGCCACTCGCTGCCTCACCTCGGCCAGCCAATCATCTCCAGAGCCAGAACCTTCCATACTTGTCTGCTCCCAGGGGCGCTGCACGACTGCTAGCGTTGCCCTCAATTTGTAAATCCAACCAGTGTCTCTGAGCTGCTTTACCTCACACTAGGACGCCATCCCACCGCTGCCACCAATGTAACGGATCGCCTGGCACCCCGACTTGGTACCTCCGTTAATGGATGCTCCTAGTGCTTCCTGAGGACTCCAAGCACTCTGGCAGACACCACAATCACCGAATCCGAGAAACCTTTTAAATTATCCCAAGCGTATGAATGCTGTAGACCATTGAATAGGAACCATACGAATAGGCTTGTACTCCTAGCAGTCAACTGGAACAGCATCCAATAAATCCTTCCCCCCAATAATGAGACGACACATCACTTTGAGGGTAAAACAGGAACTCTGGACTGGCTCATCCAGCCTGGCTTTTATTTCCAACTCACACATACAGGCCACACCCAGGGGGAGGCATAAAAGAACCAATGACATAGATGTTACCTCCCACACATACACTCCCCTTAGTGTGACACATAATCCCATTATGCATACAGTGTAAAATATACTTTTACACAACTTTCATAACTTTAAAACCATACATCACATTCACATAAAAATACATATCCACAATCAATCCATTCAGGGGAACAACATATTAAAAAATGGCATGAATCCGACCAGGGGTTCAAAAGTTACTAAAAGTATCTTTTGTTCCTTTCTGGCTGGCAGAAAAACATCCCCACAATGCACCCTGGTTTCCTCCCTTCTGCCCTGGAGTTAATTGGAGAAGTAATCCAATTACCCAGGACTAAAGGCAGACTCCATTAACCACATGGTTGCAAAACAACATAAAACACTTTAAAATACATAAAGTCACATTTACACATAACACACAGACATTTCACCTATCCCCAGATAGCTGGGATCTGCACGCACAAAACTACCGAATAGCGCGCAGATCCTACTCACACAGTACAATTGCCATGGAGCTAAAGTCTTTCCCATAGTCTTTCATTATATGAATAGGCTCCATGGTATGGCTATCTGGGGTATCACATTCCCATAAAGTCTGGTCCATAGTCCAAAGGCAAGAGGCGGGCAATCAGCCCCCTCCAAGGACACATGGCGAGGTCGGTTTCGCCACACTTCTCCCCTTTACCCCCCAGACTAACAGGGTACTTGACCTCCTGCCGGTCAGTGCCCTTGTTAGTCCAGCAGCCCACCCACAAGACAGAAACAGCAGAGCAGCCCACCCACAATAAACAGTTACTACACCTGGGTGAGGGAGAATCTTGTCCAGGTTCAGGAGCCTCACCACGGCTGTGTGGGGGACTGGTAGGCTGCCTTGGTAGGTTGCTGAGGGGGCAGAGACCAGCGGTACTCTGTCCTGTTGCCAGCACTATCACGGGAGTAGTCTGGTTGGAGCCTGGTTGCTGGAGACCGACTGTCTCCCCTTTAAATACACCGCTCTGCTGCTGGAGACCGACTGTCTCCCCTTGAGTTACACAACTCTGCTGCTGGAGACCGACTGTCTCCCCTTTAGTTACACAGCTCTGCTGCTGGAGACAGACTGTCTCCCCTTTGGCTAAACAGCCCTGTTGTGGGGGGGCAGGACCGACCGTCCCTACCCCCTGTGCTGGAAGTTCAGAGACCACGGTCCCATCTGCACAGGTGTGGGGCTTACAGTCTCCCCCTGGTACATTAAGCTGCCGCTGGGGAGAGGTGGTAACCAGCTCCTCTCCCATTAGAACACTCTGCCGCTGGGGAATGGAGACTGGGCTCTCTATTCCCTGTACATTAATGATCTGCCGCTGGGGAGAGGTGGTAACAATCTCCTCTCCCATGCATACTTCCCGTCTCTGCGGAGGGAGACCGACTGTCTCTCCTCCCAGCACAGAGTCCTGCTGTGGGGGAAAGGGGGCTGTGCTCTCTATTCCCTGCTGGATACTCTGCCGCTGGGGAATGGAGACCGGGCTCCCAATTCCCAACAAATCACACTGCCGCTGGGGAGGGAGGACGGCTCCTTCAGCTCCCTGTAACTTGGGCGCAGAGACCACGGTCCCATCTGCGCTGGTGTGGGGCTTACTGTCTCCCCTTGGTGTGCTAAGCTGCCGCTGGGGAGAGGGGGTAACCAACTCCTCTCCCTTACACACTTTCAGCCGCTGGGGAGCAGGGCTGACCCTATGTACTCCCTGTAGGCAGGGCGCAGAGACCACGGTCCCATCTGCGCTGGTGAGGGGCTTACTGTCTCCCCTTGGTGAGCTGTGCTGCCGCTGGGAGAGGGAATAACAAACTCCTCTCCCTTACACACCTTCAGCCGCTGGGGAGAGGGGATAACAGGCTCCTCTCCCTGCACCGTAGACTGCCGCTGGGGATCAAGAACGGCACCTTCAGCTCCCTGTAACGCACACTGCCGCTGGGGATCTGGGCCGACTGCCCAGCATCCCTGTAGGGCCGGTAGAGAGACCGCAGTCCCATCTCCACCTGCCATCTGTGGGTCTTCCCAGGACCAATCCATGAGGCCCCTCAACATTTGTGAGTAAGGGCCACCTGCTTCCCCACCTGGCAACTCTGGCTGCTGCTGGATATCTGGGTCGGCTGCCCAGCATCCCGGTGGAGAGACCTTGGTCCCATCTCTACCTGCCTGTTGTGGTTCCTCACAGGACCAGTCTATGAGGACCCCCACTTCGGGTTCCTCCCGCCGCCTCAGGGAAAGACGGCTAACCTCCTCGGATGCAGCCTCTACTCGGCTGCTGTAATGCTCCTGCTGCTGAGCATACTTCCTCTCTTTCGCCAACCGGAATTCTCGGTCCAGCCTTGTGTTTCGCTCGGCCATGACCTGGTTCCAGATCACCCGGCGTGTCTCCATGGGTATATCATCCCCATACTCGGCCACTCGCTGCCTCACCTCGGCCAGCCAATCATCTCCAGAGCCAGAACCTTCCATACTTGTCTGCTCCCAGGGGCGCTGCACGACTGCTAGCGTTGCCCTCAATTTGTAAATCCAACCAGTGTCTCTGAGCTGCTTTACCTCACACTAGGACGCCATCCCACCGCTGCCACCAATGTAACGGATCGCCTGGCACCCCGACTTGGTACCTCCGTTAATGGATGCTCCTAGTGCTTCCTGAGGACTCCAAGCACTCTGGCAGACACCACAATCACCGAATCCGAGAAACCTTTTAAATTATCCCAAGCGTATGAATGCTGTAGACCATTGAATAGGAACCATACGAATAGGCTTGTACTCCTAGCAGTCAACTGGAACAGCATCCAATAAATCCTTCCCCCCAATAATGAGACGACACATCACTTTGAGGGTAAAACAGGAACTCTGGACTGGCTCATCCAGCCTGGCTTTTATTTCCAACTCACACATACAGGCCACACCCAGGGGGAGGCATAAAAGAACCAATGACATAGATGTTACCTCCCACACATCCCCTCCCCTTAGTGTGACACATAATCCCATTATGCATACAGTGTAAAATATACTTTTACACAACTTTCATAACTTTAAAACCATACATCACATTCACATAAAAATACATATCCACAATCAATCCATTCAGGGGAACAACATATTAAAAAATGGCATGAATCCGACCAGGGGTTCAAAAGTTACTAAAAGTATCTTTTGTTCCTTTCTGGCTGGCAGAAAAACATCCCCACAATGCACCCTGGTTTCCTCCCTTCTGCCCTGGAGTTAATTGGAGAAGTAATCCAATTACCCAGGACTAAAGGCAGACTCCATTAACCACATGGTTGCAAAACAACATAAAACACTTTAAAATACATAAAGTCACATTTACACATAACACACAGACATTTCACCTATCCCCAGATAGCTGGGATCTGCACGCACAAAACTACCGAATAGCGCGCAGATCCTACTCACACAGTACAATTGCCATGGAGCTAAAGTCTTTCCCATAGTCTTTCATTATATGAATAGGCTCCATGGTATGGCTATCTGGGGTATCACATTCCCATAAAGTCTGGTCCATAGTCCAAAGGCAAGAGGCGGGCAATCAGCCCCCTCCAAGGACACATGGCGAGGTCGGTTTCGCCACAGTGGCACCAGTCTCTGAGCTGTGTGGATGGTTAGTGCTCAGTATACCGCTTAATTTTTGCTCGTTATCGGTTTATCCGTCGGGAGCTGCACTTACATGCGGCCGCTTAGCTCCGTTGTCAAGCCACGCCCCTGACACTTTTTACTATTACTTACATACCTCCATTCAATCAATCATACCTCCATACAACCAATCATACACGCATTCAAGTATTCACTGATTTTTACCATGCATGCTGCCTAATATTAAATTCTTATTTGTCACAATAAATTATATCTATTTTTATAACAAATTGTGATTTTATTTGTATGGAATACATTTCACTTACATGATAACGATCTCTAAGATCTAAGAGAATTGAAATAGTGGGAAATTCTCGACTGTTTAATATTATCATCCCATAAATATCCCCACAGTACGGGTGCAAGCAGCGGTCAGGAGGTGGTCACGGGCAGAGCAGAGGGAACGAGGAGGGGCATACCTCTGGATCAGTGAAGATAAATAAGAGGGGCTAGAATTGTTCAGTGCTTTAAATGTATGGGTTATCACTTTGAATTGACTCCTATAGGATACAGGAAGATAATGTAAGGACTGACAGAAGAGTGAGGGGTGAGAGAACCAACTAGAGAGGAAAATCAGTCCAGCTGCACAGTGAGAATCGCGGAAGCGGCCTCTAGTGGCTGTAAGTTAGACAGCCACTAGAGGCTGGATTAACCCTCAGTGTAAACATAGCAGTTTCTCTCTTTACAGCTGCAGGGTTAAAACTAGAGGGACCTGGCACCCAGACCACTTCATTGAGCTGAAGTGGTCTGGGTGCCTATAGTGGTCCTTTAACTCTTTAAACCTGGAGTACATTGTTCGAATTTAATATTTCATACATTAATATCACAACTTTTTATAAAAATTATAATATTTATTTTTTGTCAAGTGTAATTATACATGGTAATTAGTGAATAGTGTATAATAATATTAAACAAGATATGGCATAGTACAGTATTACAATCTCAGT
Source organism: Pelobates fuscus (assembly GCF_036172605.1). NCBI lineage: Eukaryota > Metazoa > Chordata > Amphibia > Anura > Pelobatidae > Pelobates > Pelobates fuscus. Next base: position 421,615,300 of record NC_086319.1, read on the forward strand.
AACAATTTTAAACTCTCTAGAGTGAAAGGATTGTTAGTTCATGAAAAATTCAAACAACAGGGTCAGTATATGGAATTTCCTGGCTAATCATGGCAGCATATACACATGGGTTAGCTCCTCCCCTTAAAGCCAATAGGACAGGATTAAACAAATTCTTATAAAAGGAGGATGCAGAGAAGAGTTCCTCAGTCGTTTTCCTGTCTTTACAGCCCTTAGGAAGGGAGCTTTTTAGCTCCCTCTAAATCTTTAAATACTCTATGCACTTTAAATTACTTCCTATATTTCTTTCCCTTTTACACGTTTTTTTATTCTTCCCAGGACAGTCCTGGGCTACCTGAGACCTTTAGGAGTCGTCCTATATGCAATTAGGGTCCCTTGCTTTCCGTCCTCGGTTCTCCCAGGTCGGGAGCTCAGAGAGGACGCTCGCACATGCGCATTGCGCTTGGTTCGCTTGGCGCCAGAATGCAGTCTGGGTAAGGTCACGAGGTCGCGGTGGCCATCTTTACTATGGGCAAAGCCCGAAAATGACAGGTAATTTACAGAAAACGCCAGGAAACAGGTTAGTGAATAGCAGGTACTATTTAAAAGAATCTGGAACTCAAAGGAGGTTGTTTGGATTGGACTAAGTAAAAGAAAAGCTAAGACTCTGGGATCTTTTCTATTCTTTTCCACAGGTTTGTGTATTTCTGATATACATTTATCCCTTCACTTGACCAGGCTCCTTTGATGGTACTAACTCAAAAGGTACTCCTATTGGTAGCAGTTACTTCCGCACGAAGGATATGTGAACTCCAGGCATTATCCTGCGAAGCACCTTATACGAGGATACTTCAGGACCGTTTAGTCCTCAGACCAGTCCCGGAATTTCTACCTAAAGTAGTATCTAAGTTCCACTTGAACCAGGAAATTGTTCTTCCATCCTTCTATCCAAATCCCTCTTCTCCTGAAGAAGAAGTTTGGCACACTCTGGATGTGGTTCGAGCATTATCTATCTACCTGGAGAAGACCAGCCCCTTCTGCAGATCGCCCAGACTATTTGTATTGCCTATTGGCCACAGGTGGGGTGAAGCTGCCTCTACCTCTACATTGAGACAATGGGTGGTATCGGCCATCTCAAGTTCTTATAAGTACTTATCACTGCCGGTTCCTACTGGTGCCAGAGCTCACTCTACTCGGGCTATCGCAGCATCTTGGGCTTCTGTGGCAAATGCTTCTCCAGATGAGATTTGTAAAGCTGGCACTTGGTCTTCAGTGAACACTTTCATTTGCCATTATGAGCTGGATGTTAGAGCTACAGTGGACTCTCATTTTGGTCATCAAGTCCTTAATTCAGTTCGCTCCTCTCGATGCTCGTAATATGTATATTTATGTTTATCTTCATTAAATTTTTTTGCATCCATTATGTCTCTTAGTACAATGTACAAACACATGTGGATTGTTTGCTTATTGTAAACACCATTCATTAGAATTAGCTGGACAGAGTTCGTTATTTACTCAGGTGATCTATACACAGAGTTTTACGACAATGTTTTACCAGCTAGCACAGAATTTTAACCAGTTCAGTGCTGTTTCAGCGTAATTACGGTAATTATAATTAATCAATTCATCCAGTAACTAATTTCTTGCAGGTTTAGTTAAAACAGTTCTTATCTGGTAAATATTTCCTAGATTGTTATAGGTTAATATTCCCCTGGGTAACGGTTGATATTCTAATTTTTCTTTCATAATTTTGATTAATAGCCAGTCTGCAGTTTGAGATATCAATCTTTAGCATGAGCTATTATGAAACCCAATCTGGCAGATTTCGTATTAGCTTTTACCCAGAAAATATTAGCTTTTTTTTTTTTTTTTTTTTATTTATTTTTTTTAATTCTTTATTTTTGTTGTGCATAAAGATATAACAACGCGTATGTGGTACCCCAACGGCAGTCCACAAACTTTGCAATGACAGGTATAACAACGGAGTACATGGCAGTACTTGCACAATTTTATATTAACATGAGAGGTCAATTCTATTTCCAGTAGCTTGTGTGTGGTCATATTACGTGATACAATAGAGTTAATTAACGTCATGCATAGCGTTTCGTCGATCAATATGTCCCTGAGACGTGTATAAGATTGGGACTGTGCCTGTTTTAAGCAATATGGGAATTAACAAGATTAACAAGTCAGGCATGTAAAATAGGATAATAAGTCGAGTATTATGCAACAGTATGTACAATCGAGTATAGATCAGTTATAGTAACTGCAGCGGGTAAGCTACAATAGCGTTGTCAGGATGCCTCAACAGTGTATTTATGCAGTCGCGTGCGGGTTCGTTAGAGGCATGTATTTTTATACATTTTTGTAAGTTAACAAGCTTAACCTTGTGAGTATCCGGTGTAGTTCCTGAGAGCCTATCCACTATGCTCATGGCACAGAAAGGCAATACAGGTCCGGTCGGTTACGTTACAGGCAGAGACAAACATTATCAGTATAAACAAACCAAAACATAACTAGTGGAACATACACAACAAATTGCTGTGAGTTACCGCCGACGAAACCCTGTCTCCCTTGTATAGGTAGTGGGGGTCAATCAGCAGTATGATGATGGTCAGGCATATACATAATGCTAACGTAGTTATAATACAATACTTTGGTGATCTGTGGGACAATAACTGACTTATGTGTAATATGAGTCGTGCTCTACCGACGTAGGCTATGAGGAGTTAGATAGCTGGAAATTCCGCTAGGTCGTGCCTATGATGTCAGGAAATCTCGCTGAGCTGTCTTAACAAAAGATAAAGTTATGTCAGGAGTTAATTAAGCATTAAACCACTGGGAGTTGGCTTAAACATATTTTGCAGATTCATAAAGAAAAAACACGAAAAGAAACGGAAATATAGTCTGCTTGAGTGAAGTCTCAGGCCTCTGAGTTTGGGTACTTAGGTTTCGTGGAAGCTCGGAACAGTCCAGGCTAAGGTTAAAAGTACCCTTGTGTGGCAGTGTGGTAGGCGCTTCAGCCTATACCCAGCGCAGGAATGTCCTGGAGTTTGGCGTTAGAAGCCCTCTTGATGGCGTCTCTGCATTGGGAGTCGGCTCCTTCAGGAGGCTGTGGCGTGAACCCTTGTATTGCGACCCAGTTGGAGGTTTGGGTCCAAAGGGGCAGACGTGTGCTGCGCTGGTCCCTGGTGCTTGCTTCCGATGAGGTGCGTGGGGCTTGTTTGGGGCTCCAACGAGCGTAAGAGCGGGTGTTTATGTACGAGGCTCTTGGCGCCTGTTCCGGCCTTGTCGGACGCTTGCCTCTGTGTAGCCGCACAACTGCTCTGGGGGGCTGAGACCGGGGATCATAGTGGTGGCGCCGGGTTGCAGGGCGGATCATCTTAGCCACTGCTCTCACCGCTTGACTGTGAGTCATACCTTGCTTGCACAGTGTTGTCCAGAAGCTGGTACACAGCCTGTCAAATACCTCCAGTGCCTGTGTTGGCGGTCGGGTGCTTGTGCTGTCGACATCGGGCCTTTGCTGGGCCGCCATCTTGGCTGTGTCTCGTCTGAGTAATATCCCTGCAAGCTGCACGGTCAGTAACCCCGTCAGTGGACTCAGAGTGGTCAGTGGGGACCGGGATAACCCCCACCGGTCCAAGGGGGGGGGGGGGGGGGGGAAGGTGCTTGCTGCGTCGCTTAGGAGCTTTGAGGTCGGGGAGAGCGGACGCTACTCCCAGGTTTCAGCTAGGCCGCAGTTGGTTTTCGGTGCCCCTGGACCCGACGGGCGTGGTATTCCCCGCTTCTGCGGTGCACCCCCAACGTGGGTAGTGCACCCTGGCGTTTCTTTGGGCCCCGAGGCCGGCGTTATACAGTTTTGTCCTGCCCGCCGGACAGGAGCTCATGGAACCCACGTCCACTCCGTCTGGCGGTCAGGCTCCGCCCCGAAAATATTAGCTTTTAGTTATGTAATTTTATAGTTAGTATAATTGGCTTATCTTTACCGATAGATGTTCTGGATGTTATTTTTAAGATTGTTTCAAGATGTCTTCTTGTCCGTCTCTTGTCTTGTGTAATATCTCCTTTCTCCTTCTGTGTGTCTGTGTATCTTTTAGGTGTGTTTCTGTGTGTGTATATCATGAGGTTATATACAGTTGCAAGAAAAAGTATGTGAACCCTTTGGAATGATATGGATTTCTGCACAAATTGGTCATAAAATGTGATCTGATCATCATCCAAGTCACAACAATAGACAATCACAGTCTGCTTAAACTAATAACACACAAAGAATGAAATGTAGCCATGTTTTTATTGAACACACCATGTAAACATTCACAGTGCAGGTGGAAAACAGTATGTGAACCCTTGGATTTAATGACTGGTTGAACCTCCTTTGGCAGCAATAACGTCAAACAAACGTTTCCTGTAGTTGCAGATCAGACGTGCTCAACGGTCAGGAGTAATCTTTGACCATTCCTCTTTACAGAACTGTAAAGTTCAGCAATATTCTTGGTATGTCTGGTGTGAATCACTTTCTTGAGGTCATGCCACCGCATCTCAATCGGGTTGAGACCAGGACTCTGACTGGGCCACTTCAGAAGGCGTATTTTCTTCTGTTTAAGCCATTCTGTTGTTGATTTACTTCTATGCTTTGGGTCATTGTCCTGTTGCAACACCCATCTACTGTTGAGCTTCAGCTGGTAGACAAATGGCCTTAAGTTCTCCTGCAAAATGTCTTGATAAACTTGGAAATTCATTTTTCCTTCGATGATAGCAATCCGTCCAGGCCCTGACACAGCAAAACAGCCCCAAACCATGATGCCCCCACCACCATACTTCACAGTTGGGATGAGGTTTGGATGTTGGTGTGCTGTGCCTCTTTTTCGCCACACATAGTGTTGTATGTTTCTTCCAAACAACTCAACTTTGGTTTTATCTGTCCACAGAATATTTTGCCAGTACTGCTGTGGCACATCCAGGTGCTCTTGTGCAAACTGTAAACGTGCAGCAATGTTTTGTTTGGACAGCAGTGGCTTCCTCTGTGGTATCCTCCCATGAAATCCATTTTTGTTTAGTGGTTTACGTATTGTAGATTCGCTAACAGGGATGTTAGCATATGCCAGTGACTTTTATAAGTCTTTAGCTGACACTCTAGGATTCTTCTTCACCTTATTGAGCAGTCTGCGCTGTGCTCTTGCAGTCATCTTTACAGGATGGCCACTCCTAGGGAGAGCAGCAGCAGTGCTGAACTTTCTCCATTTATAGACAATTTGTCTTACTGTGGACTGATGAACAGCAAGGTTTTTGGAGATACTTTTATAATCCTTTCCAGTTTTATCTGTGTTTAAGTCAACAATTCTTAATCGTAGGTCTTCTGATAGCTCTTTTGTGCGAGGCATCATTCACATCAGGCAATGCTTCTTGTGAAAAGCAAACCCAGAACTGGTGTGTGTTTTTTATAGGGCAGGGCCACTGTAACCAACACCTCCAATCTCATCTCATTGATTGAACTCCAGTTGGCTGACATCTCATGTCATTAGTCTAGGGGTTCACATGCTTTTTCCACCTGCACTGTGAATGTTTACATGGTTAAATGTATATAATGTATATAAAGTATATATGATGTATATAAATTAATTAAACTGAATTTATATACATCATAGTGATATATGTGTATTTGCTCAACACATACTTTTAATTACACATAGTTGTCTTATCTGTGTTCTTATCTTTTATTGACACAGATATATTTACTCACTGCCTGGCTCTTTTAGCTGACAGGGTCATACTTTGAGAAAAATATCTTGTTTCTTCATTTTAGCACATCATGGCATATTAGCTCAATTGCGTTTTTGCTATTATGCACGTATTATTTTTATCACACACTATATACGTATTTCCTTCCTACACAATATCTGACACCTGTCACGGATGTGCCGCGGGCTGGAACCATAAGAGGAAGCGTTGTTTTGTGCTGCGAGTCTGCCACCTGGAGAGGCCCTAGGGTAAGAACTTTGGAGTTGAGCAGTATGGGATGGTTAGGTGCTGCGTTCGCCGACCCGCAGTATCTTCTTGCTCCACGCCACATACGGGCCGGGACACCGTGGTGGTTCTGGTCTGGCAAGTACCGGGGTGATAAACCATTGTGTTCCCGCTGGGTAAGCTGCCGCAAGAGTGTTATTGGCGTTCGCCAGGAATCAGTGGGGATTGTAGCCAGCAAGGAGGGAAAGTTGATGTTCTTCTGTGTGTGAACTGTCAGATTTGCGGTTGCCGCCATTTCACATGCGACTCGTGGTCTAAGCTGTAATATGATGAGACATTGGGGCTGCAGGGTTGCTGTTGCGATAGGGGCAACAGGGCATAGACCGGAATCACCCCCACAGGCCTGGGGGAGAGGGAACAGAGCCAGAATCACTTGGCTGTGGGAGTCCAGTGTGACACTGTCTGGCCGGATAGCGGGGCATTGGCTGTCCACCCCACTCACCGCCTGAGTAGTCCTCATCCTATGTGGGACAACAGATATCTTCCCGAGGGACTGAAACAGGGATTGCCAGCCTCTCCTCGGGACCAGTGCTCCCTCGTGTACCGGACTGCAGCTTCTTGTCGACAGGTGGGTGCTTGGTCAGCTTTTATGGGCTTAAGTTTCCTGAAATTGCTGGAGCTGTTGCTACATGCGACTATTCAGCATGGAGGTCAGGCCCCACCCCGTTAATTCCTCTTTAAAATTAATCAATTGATAATTTAGACATAGCTGCAATTGATCTGTTGTAATGTGTTGCTTAGAATCACACACTTTGAATCCTCTCTCCACATTCACTTGTTCATTCTTAATAGCTGTCTGAGCTCATGGTCTGCAGCGATAGAGAAAGAGGTGGATGTAGTGAGTGTAGCAGAAATGGGACATGTCACACTGTCACATGATGTTATAAAGACAGAAGCAGCATTTGCGCAGTGCACTAGCTTTACGTTAATTAGGTTTTCCTGGCTAATCATGGCAGCATCACTTATGGGTAGCTCCACCCTCAGGACCAGAACAGAACAGGAACTAGAATTCAAATGAGACCAAGTGTATAAAGGGTCCCTCCTCCATTCACAGTCTTTTTTCTTTACTCAGACAGACAGGAATTTTCTTATATTTTGTTTTCAACTTTGAATTTTTTGGCCACCTTCCCATGTTTACCATAGTTCTCCCAGACCCCAGTAAACAGCCTGTTTGTGAATATGACTTACTGGGGTAGGTTCAAAATGAGATATTTGAACTGCTACGTTTCTATATGCTGAGAAGATTTACATCTATTAGAAATTTTCTAATCACAGGGCATAACAAGTGTAAGTCCCTCTGTATGCCCCAACTATGAGTGTCTGTTATTTGCTATGTTAGTTCTATCTATTTGTATCTTTTTTCTACCAAATGCATAGGGTCTTACCTTATAAGGGCTCCTTTCAATAGAGGCTTTCTTAGTATGCTTAGTTCGTGGGATTTTATGGTTGTTCGTGCAAAATTGTCGCAAACGCATTTTCGTCATGTTCTCACGAACGCACATGTGTTCGGTTATTTAATTCAGGGACTCCTTTTCCTCAGTCTAGTCAATTCACTAGCTAAAAATTTCTAAGTACGGGTTGTTTCAATTCAATTCAGTTGTTGTTTCAATTCAGTTGTATTCTTTTGAAAATTCTCATTTGTTGCAATATAATACTATTATCCAGGTGAGTTTCTTCCATAGTCGCTTCTTTAGCTTCTTATTTTCTTTCCTTTTTTTTTCACAATATTCTTGTTCCTTTTTACCTTCACTGGTTCTGCCTCCAGACACTCTCCAGAAACCCAAGGTGAGCTAATATATCACATTTCTGTGGGGATTAAAAGAGTGCAAACTATGGACCCCAACGACCCTATGACTTCACCATTCATTATAGACCTGATAAGCAAAATGTGAATGCCGACGGGTTGTCCAGACAGACCGCCCTAGAGAAGTAGTCCGTGAGCACTCCCCTGGACATCCCCAAGCCGATCCGTTGGGATCAGACTGTGTATGCCAACTTGTGGTTAAGGGGAGCTGTGTTTCAGTGAATTAACTTTCTGATATTATGAGTGTTTTCCCATCTTTTTGTATTATGTGCTCCCTGTTCGGCAGTGCCTTCATGAAGGGAATTCATTCGCCTCCCAAACGGGCACCACCTCGATACCTCATTTAGAATGTCAGTTTAGAACCTTCACACCCAACAACATAAGTGTCAAACCGTAAACTGCAAGGGAAACAATTAATGAGTGCTACCCTGGGCGGTCGCCATTCGTACAAACAAACGCCAACCAGGGGGAGCGTTCGTGGATTGTTTCCCGAACCAGGACCTCTCCAGTGCCCCATTAGAATGTTCACAACAATTAATCAGAACGTTCTCACCTGCAACCTAAGTGGCAAACCGCTACGGAAGTAATTAATGAATGCTCCCCTGGGTGGCTGCCATTTCGTATATGAATGCCGTCAAGGGGGAGCATTTGTGTCCCGAAAGGAGACACTTCCCTTGCAGGATTCACACAGGGATCTTGCGAGCGAGGACCGGCCGAGGATGGTACTGCTGTGATTGTCCCTGAGATTGGTGTGGGCACTGCTGGGGCACTGGCAAGTTGGGTGGGCTTTTCGGTGCCAGCAGGGACAAAGAAATTAGTTATTTTCCCGCGGGCGGGCTTTCTATGCCTGGGAGACAAAGGGATGGCCTTTTTTCCTCGCCTGGACTCCCAGGCACAGAGGCTCCTGGGAAGAAGACCCCTTGGTGGCGGAAACCCTATACCTTAGTGGCAGGAGTTGGAGACAAAGGGAGTCTTTTCCCGTGCTGGGGACCCAGGAAGGGGGAGGATCCTGGTAGGGGACACTGCATGTTGGTATGATACACCCCTTGCATGGGGTATGTATAAAAGCTGTGTGTGGCCAATAAAGTGGTTATTTTACCTATAGGACTGTGTATGTTTGTTTTTTAAATGGTTCCTGACCGGCTGAAGGAAGGGAATCAGTGGAGGTAACCGGTCAGGTTACCAGTGATCCGCTACAGTATGTATGGCCTTTGATGTCATTACAGCCTATGTAGAAGCTGGGACAGGTCTCCAAATTGGTTGATAAGTTGATAGTCCTAATCAGGGACACATTAAAAATCCAGGAAGAAATGTTTGAAGTTCTGGAATCAGACAGATTTTTTTTAAAGATCTAAAATCCTCAAGGACTTAATTTCCAGTTCACAGTTCGATTAGGAAAATAATACTGGAAGAGTGGCAAAAAATGGAAAAGAAAGTTACCTTAAAATTCCAGAATTAACCCAGTCTCTCCTGATGAGTCTAAATGCTGGAATTCTATACCTAACATTGATGCTGCAATTATTTGCATGGCTAAACGCACTATGCTACTGATTGACTCCCTAGCCTATCTCAGGGAACCTATGGAGAAAGAATAGATGCAGACTTAAACAAAGCCTATTTAGCATTAGGTTATAACCACCCTTCAATTGCTCTGACCACCCTTTCCAGATTGCTCAAAGTATGGATTGATAACATGGAGGATGATATTTCTAGTGGAGTCAGAAGGGAACATCTCATAGAAAACCTTAAGGATTTCAGAATGGCTGCATAATTTTTCTCAGAAGCCTCATTGGACATATCGAAGATGATTGCCAGAAGCATGGCCTTGTCAGTGGCATCAAGAAGGGCTCTATGGCTTCATGCCTGGGTAGTGGATTATGCTTCAAAATCTTTCTTATGCTTCAAATTCTTTCTTGGCGAGCGGATTATGCCCAAAAACTTTTAAGAAGAATTCCTCTTGGGCAAGGTGCTAGGTGTAGCCATTCATAAAGCAGCGGATAGCAAGAAAGCCTTTCTTCCACATGACCAATTTATTCTTCTTCTAAAGATAGACGTTATAAAGATCGGTCTTTTCGTGAAAATAGAACATACAGACCTGGTAGGGAATATTATAGATATTCCATTTGGAGGAACTACCAACCCACATCCTCATCGTCAACAAAGTCTTCAAGAGAATGAGGAATGCACACATTTTCTAAGAATTTTTGAAGGTTTGCCGGTCCAAGGGGTAATTGGAGGAAGACTAAGTTTATTTTAGCCCAACTGGACCAAAACTATTTCCGACAATTGGGTTTTGTCCATCATAAGAGAAGGCTACAAGCCGGAATTCTCAAAGTTCCCTACCTCAAATATTTTTGTAACATTAATGATCTCGTCTCCGATAAAGCAAAAAGCCATGCTTCAGATCCTATCAAATCTCTTGGAGCAGAGGGTTATAGAAGAAGTTCCTCCAAACGACAAGTTCTTAGGAAGATACTCAAGAGTATTCCTGGATCCAAAAACAAAAAACAAGTGGAGACTTATTATAGAACTCAAGGATATAAATCTGGAACTCCAGGATTTATCTTTCAAAATAGAATCAATTTCTTCCTCTACTCCTTTGATAAATCAGAGATTGGCTTACCTCGATAGACATAAGGGATGCCTATTATCAGATCCCAGTTCATCCTCATCACTTCATATTAGGCAGACATCTCCAATTCAGAGGTCTCCCATTCAGTCTAAGATTAGCTCCCAGGACATTTTCAAAAGTCCTGGTAGCACTCATTGCCTATCTAAGAACGCAAGATCTGAGAATTTTTCATTACTTAGAGAACATCCTGATTTATAGCAGCCTCCTTCGACAGATTCGTGATACACACAAACAGGGCCCTGCAGTGTCTGAAATACCACGGATGGATGGTAAATTTAGAGAAGAGTTCTCTGGAACCATTTCACCAGATTATTTATCTCAGAGCAGAGATATACACCATGAAGTCCTCAGTGAAAATTTCCTCTGAGAGAAGTTCCCGGATTCTGGGGAAAGTTCGGATGATTCTGAAGAAGAGTTCAACATCCGTAAGAGACTATACAAGTCTCCTAGGGTCTCTCATTTCCACCATATGTCTGGTAAAATGGGCTCAGTGGCACTCAAGACTCAAGAGGAATGCTCAAGTTAGGGAATTTTACTCTCTGACTCCAGACCCTCTATCAGCAGGTCAAGACGCTCTATCACAACCATGGAACTTCGACCTGGGGTATGTGTTCCCTCCCCTACCTATCATACCTCGTCTATTGAAGACAATTGAATGAAAACAGATCATTGCCATTATTCCCATATGACCAAGAGGACCTTGGTATCCACTTTTGCTCACGATGGCCGTAACCCAACCTTGGAGACTACCTCTCAGGACATATCTCTTCTAGTCCAAGGCCCGGTTCTTCAGCCAAACCCATCTCAATGGAATATGGTAGCTTTGCTCTTGAAGGTCAACCTTATTAAGCCAAGGCCTTTCAGATAAAGTGGTGGAAACTCTTCTCAAGTCTTGGAAAAGATCTACTTCCTCCTGCTACTATAGAATATGGGAAACACTAAAGAGTTTGACCATCTCAATCCATCTCATATTCAAATTCTGGATTTCCAGGACAGTCAGGTCTAGATAAAGGACTAAGTCTCAGAACTATGAAAGTCCAATCATCTGCCTTATTGGCCCTTCACAATAAATCCTGGACAACACATCCACTTATTGCAAGATTTTTCAAAGCAGCAATGATAATTAATCCTCTGTCAAGAAATTCCTCTCCTCCTTGGGATCTTCCATTAGTCCTACAATTTTAACGGAGCAACATGCTCATCTTTCGCAGATTTTTGTACAACACCTTACCTCTAAAACAGTCTTTTTGGTGGCCATTACTACAGCTAAACGCATTTCTGAACTTTAGGTTTTCTCATCATTAGACTCCCATACCTTTATTTTCCACGATCGAGTAGTTTTGAAACCTATGCAGAAATTTCTGCCAAAAGTGGTATCTAATTTCCATTTTGGACAACAGGTAGTGTTACCATTGCTTATTCCCAATCCTCAATCTCAAGAAGAAATAAAACTCCATGAACTAGATATTCAAGAATATATAATTCAGTACCTGGAGACCACTAAGGAATTTAGGAAATCTGAGAAGCTGTTCATACTACCCTCCCGGGTCAAGGAAAAGAGCAGCAGCCTCATACCCATAGATGCTGGATTACGGCAATCATAGCAGATGCATACCGAAAGAATAACATACCTCCACCAGACAAGATTAGAGCCCACTCTACTAGATCATTATCCACGACTTGGGCAGAGGTGCCTCCGGATGATATCTGCAGGGCAGCCACATGGTCTTCTCCAATGACGTTCATTAAACATTATAAATTGGATCTGGCCTCCTCATCAACTTCTTTTGGAAGGGGTGTTTTGTCTGCCGTTCACAAGTTTAAATAAAGCACAAAAATTGGTGTTGCAATCTCAGTTGTAATGGTTGTTGTTTATCCCCCCTTATAATTTTGTATTACCCATAAGTGATGCTGCTATGATTAGTGTTTGTAGTGTTTGGGATTGCCCCTAACCAGGGGGGGGGGGGGGGGGATGCAGGGGGAAAGCGTAACTCTGCAGTTGTTTTTCGCTAGGGATTTAAGTAAACGCTTCTCCTCTGCCTGCTTGTCTATGAAATCAGACTATTTTCGGGTGCCAGGAAGCAGCTTGGACGCCTTAAAGCCAGGTGTGAAAAGAATTATAAACAAATAAAAACATATATAAACCGTTGTGAGATACATACATCAGAGATAACGGATCAGAACAATCCTAACTGAAGAAAAACGTTTTAACGGTTGGTCTTAGTGTGCTTAAGTCACTGAGTCCCTCGCCTTAGAAGGGACAAAAGGTTGGATGTTTGGGATGCCCCAGTGGTGCATTTGTGAAGGCTCTTGGGTCTCGTGTGTGGCATCTGCAATGCCAATAGCAGTCAGAAACTTTAAAGGTATCGCTGGGGAGGTGATTTTGTGGGTTTTCTCTCCCGTCTGCACTATTAAGGCTCTTGGGGTCTGTGGCGAAACCAGCTTCGCCACTGTGAACTGGAGAGGCCTGGCTACTAGCCTCCTGCCCTGCGACTACGGCCCCTGGACATATTGCTCTAGAAACACTATATTTGGGCATGTAATAATTCATATTGCTGCTACTGGCCCTTTAAAAGCAGCGATGGACATATTGGGACTTTTGGGACTACTGTACCTTTAAGACTGTGGAGCGTAGTACAGTAATCCTGCCTTTAATACTTTAATGTCATGTATGTATTTTTGTATGCAGTTAACCTGGGTTATATATATGTACAGCATTCATCTGATTGTTCGGTAGAATCACTCCATTCATTGTATTGAGGAAACTACCGAACAACCAGACCACCCAGGACTAAGTGTGCCTCCAATTACCGTTTGCAACAATGTTGCAAACGGGTAATTGGCAATCAGTGTAGTGTGGTCTGTGTCCTCTGGGTGGCCGCCATTCGGGAAACAAACACGTGGCGGCGGCCATCTTAAACTACCGAACAGCGGTGTTTTGCCGTCGAGTGTCTGGAACTGAAATCGGACACTCGACTAGGCAAACACCGCTGAGACCTCCAGACTTCCAGGATTTCGTGGGGAAACTACCGAACGGCCCGCCGTTCGGTAGAAAGAAACGTACGAACTAGGGGATTCATGCGAATCCCCCTTAGTCTCTATAACACCAGTAATTCGTCTGTTTCATTCACTTGTTTGTGACCGACCGCAGGGCCAAAATGCATGGAACTGTTTTCGGATACTTTACCCATGCGGTCGGTCAAATCTTTGGAACTTCATATCTCCCGAACCATTCATCCGAATGACCTGATTCTTGGATATGTTGTCCCCCTGAATAAGGGCTATCAGGGGATACCTGTTTTGGAGGTGTAGCATATGTATTTGGGGTACATCCAGGAATTGGGGAAAAGGGTGTACGGTATAATTATGTTAAGTGCTAATCTAAGGGGAGGAAATGTGTGGGAGGTACATCCATGTGATTGGTTAAATTCATCCTCCCCCTGGGAGTGTCCTGTATGTACTTGTTTGTAATAAAAGCCAGACTGGGTGTCCCAGTCCAGAGTTCTTGCTTAACCCTCAAAGCGATGTGTCGTCTCGGTCTTTGGGGGAATGGGATTGTATGCTGACTGCCAAGAGTGTAAGCCGATGTCTGCTTTTCTTGTTCAGCTGTTCCAGTGTCCCTTTGTGGTTCCAGTCGGGAGAATGGTGTTTGCAGTAGCTGCCTGTGCATCTGGAAAGGGGATTATCGCCTAAACTGTGTTTTATCCTCTTGTAAGTGAAACGGTCCGTTACAGGGTCGACCACCGATATGGGATGTTTGCTTGTTGAAGTCTCCAGGTAATAGGCCGCATGGTTTTGTGCTACTGCAAGGTAGACCCGGTAATGTCCTGGTAAAAAGTCAGTTGATGAGACTCAAAGGCCAGGGGTATTTTGTCCCTCAGCGCACTTATGACTCTCTCTTTGTCGTGAAGGATTGGAATCTCACTATAATGTCTCTGGGGGAGGCCTCAGGCGCCCTTGGTGACTTTGCGATCCGGTATATGCCATTCAGGGCTATCGACTTTGCCTGTTTGGCTGGGAGTATTGTGGCCAGCAGTCGATAAAGGATGCTAATTCTAACCATTTTCTGCTTTACCTTTTTACCTGTCAGGATATTTATATCGGCAGACATTTTGTGCTAAGATAGAAATTAAAGTGTATATTGCCTGAGTCACTCAGAACAGAGCAGACTCCATTTTGCTATCACCAGGCTAACAAAGAGACACAAAATTCCTTCTTCCTTTTTGTAACCAGCCACTGAGCCTGAGCTAAGGAATGCATTATATAAATAAGCCAAGTGATAAGCAATGAAGCAGGGGGATGGAAGGCTCTGTCTAAATGTTAATGGAATAGAAATAATTCTAAACACAGACATTAGTGACAGAGAAGATTAAGTAATTAATTTTACTTTCTAAATTTTATAAGGTCCCATTGTAATTAAGGGGTGAAATTGAGTTTACAACTGTCAATTTTAGAAATTACGATCAAAATCGTAGCCACAAAGACTGAGGCAACACTTTGAACTGACAAGTAAATTTAAGTTATGGTAGTCATATAGATAAGCCAAATGACGTCAAAATCGTCATCAGGAAAAGTTAACTCTTTCCTGTATAGGAAGGTTTAGTGAGGCGAGACTGCCCTCTATAGACAAAATACCTAAATTGCAATCTGCAGGTTGACCACACCTTATCAACTAATGACGTACAGAGAGTCTGGCCCTATGAAAATTACATGAGAATAGGATTTTATATGCTGTAACGGATCGACGGGCACCCCGACTGGGTAACTCCGTTGAAGGATGCTCCTAGCGTTTCCTGAGGACTTCAAGCACTGCAGCAGACACCATAACCACCGTAGACTCCTCCAGAGAGCAGAACAGGAACCAGCGCTTACAAGAGCTTAGCAGTGATTTAGCAAGGGAGTATGGCAAGCATAGCAATCCCTTGTAGCAGATTCCCCCAATAAGAGACGGCACTCCAAATTGAGGGTAAAGTAGAACTCAGGTTTAATGACACACACTCTGCTTTTATGCAATTCTCCCCTGCAAGGGAGACGCCCACATACAATTATACATTATCCAATCACACAATGGTTACATCCCACACATCTCCTCCCCTTAGCCTGAGAGGTAACCCAATTATCTGTACAATTTAAACATACTTTTTACCCAACTTTCATAACCCTAAAACCATACATCCAATATTAATAACAGTTACATATTATTAATCAGCACATTCCAAATACAAACATACCCAAAAATCATACAAATCCGTTCAGCCGTTTGGGAGATAGTTATAAGTCCTTTATGACCGACTGGATTTGGGCTGTGCGGTCGGTCTATTTTACACCGTGAAAACGACTAAGTCCCATTCGAACGAGCGTTCGAATCTGCGAACGGGACTTAGTCTCCAGCCGCAGTGTCGAAGAAGGTACAGGTCAGCGGTGTTCGTGCATTTGCGTAGCCGCAAACAGTTCCATAGATTTGACTGCACACACCGCTGACCGCGTTCGAATAAGTTAAAATGGCCGCCGCCACGTGTTCGTTTGTTGAATGGCGGCCACTTCGGCACTTCGACGACTTTGGCACTTCGACTGCATTCGAAGTGCCAGTTTAAAAGTTGTAACACTGCTCCCAAGTATTTAAAGGGCCAGGAACAGCATGCAAAAATCTATTGTGCACAAATACACTTCTTAAAGGGTTAATACACCCCAGGGCCATAGTCGCAGGGCAGGAGGCTAGCAACCAGGCTTCTCCAGCTCACAGTGGCGAGGTTGGTTCCGCCACATATGCCTAGGAGGATCTAGCCAGCATTGAAAGGGTTACTCAGTTAACTGTTAGCCAAGGTTTTATGGCTTTTCGCTAGACTGTGTGAAGTTTTACTTTCTGTCTGTGAAATAGCCTCATAAATATTTTAAGTCTTGACAGTTGATGCTGTAGCTTTGTAATGTGTTAGCCATTGGAACGTGTTTTAACATTGCCATTGTATTGCATACTTATGTTATACTAAATATTCACTGATTATTATCATGCATGCTGCCTAATATTATTTTATTTGTCACAATAAATTATATCTATTTTTATAGCAAATTGTGATTTTGTTTGTATGGAATACATTTCACTTACATGATAACGATCTCTAAGATCTGAGAGAATTGAAATAGTGGGCAATTCTCGACTGTTTAATATTAGCATCCCATAAATATCCCCACATACCTCTCTTGGTCAGGTCACACCGCCCTATTATCTGGTTAATGTTTTAATGTAATTGTAATGTACAATAGGTTTGCAGGGCTTATACACAAGTCTATTCTTATAAAGGATGCTAATTTTAACCATTTTCTGTTTATATCTCCTGCAGGTTATTCAGCTTTGAACATTTAATGAAATATGGGAACGGTGAATAAAGGTGGCGCTGGTATGATTGTAACGTCTGTCTGTGTGTCTGTAAAAAGCCATAGAATAGCATGTGATGAGCATTCACTGATACACTAACATGCCTCTCATTGCCCTGACCCTTTTTATTACACTGGGTACAAAGCCATTGTCACTGAAACAAGTTCCTCAAATCCATTCATATTGCTGATATCAGCATTACCTCACACACGTGCAAGTTTAGCACATGAAACCTGGGATGAACATTATTATTGCCAGCATTTACATAGCACCTACATATTCTGCAGCATTTTACAATTATAGAATGTGATAATAATGTAGAGAGGGCTCTGGTGCAAGACATTTTTTTGGGCCCCCTCTCTAGCGCAAGAGTGGCCAAAAGGTAGATACTCATTGCTCGTACAACTCCCACAATGCTATGTCACCTGGGGATCTACCATTTACCCATCCTAGTATTTGTGAGCAGTGTTTGTGCGCTTGAGCATGTTTTTGTATGGAGTATGTGTGTCTATGAAGAGGTGTATTTGTATGTGATGCTGCCAGTGGTATGCGATTGCGTATTTGTATGTGCAAAGTGTTTGCATTTGAATACAGGGATGTGTTTAGATGTAGTGTTAGATTTTAAATGCAGGTGTACATTTGTATGCAGTAATGGTTGTTGGTTGTATAGAATTTTAGAGTTTGATTGCAGGGGTTTGTTTGTATGTGATTTTTGTGTTTGAATTCATGGGTGTGTTTGTATGTAGGGTTGGTGTCTGTATGCAGCAGTTTGTGTGTATGTGCATACATCCCAGCAGTCAAATATACTTACACAGATACACACATGTAAACACACACACATATTCAGATAGACCCCGAAACACACACACACACAGATACAGACACTGACACATACACACACACAAATACACACAGTGACAAATATACACACATTGACAGATATACACACTGAGACACACACACACACTGACACAGATACACACACTGACACATATAAACACCTTGACACAGATACACATACACATACACACACCCTGACACAGAGATACACATCATGGCACACATATACATAGGCTAACACACTCTGATACAGATACACACATTCACACACCTTTATACACATACACACAAACTGATAAGCACATTGATACATACACATACATGTCATATTGCAGCCACCCTCCTGTTAGCATATCTTGTCTATAGTGTGCAGGAGAGTGGCTGCTTTGGATCCTGGAGCTGGCTCTCTGCCTCCTTCTCCCCACTCCTGTGCCTCCTCTCAGTTCAATGCGGGCTCTCTACTATTATCTGGGAGGAAGTTATCTGTACTCAATTCTTCTTGACATCACAATCTATTAAAGGTCTGCTGCGCTAGACCGGGCCCCTGTTCACCAGTACCCATCGAGTGTTCATAAGTGCATGGGCCACCTGATGAGCCCACTAAGCATAGAGGCCCTGGTGCAGCCACACTGACTGCACCAGCGGTAGTTCCGCTGCTGGGATGATTGGCAACACCCAACTGACATGCAAAATATGAAGAGTCAAGGTGAAGAAGGCCCTGCTTTACATAAGCTTAGAATCAATAAAGAAGTGGTTGTATCTCCCATCTTAAATGGTTACTCCAAGCACCGTTACTCCTCCAGCGAACACTGCACATACTGAGTTTACCCCTTAGATGCCAGGGGTGTAACTCCACCTCCAGTAGCTTCACTAGCGTATCACCAGCAAGCGCAGAACACGGGTTCCAGCCAGACTAATATCAGTTCTGTGCAATATTGATGGCAATCAATATCCGGCTTCTTCAGTTTGCCCTGTTACCGGGGTATTTTTTTTTTAGCTTTTAGATTGTAAGGTTGTTTCAGCAGGGCCTTCATCCCTACTGTTCCAGTATATCGATAATGTTTTGTTAGTATCTAGTGTTTGTTTTGTTTATCTATTGTACAGCGCTGCGGAATATGTTGAATTTATATAAATATTTGTAATCATAACCAACTGAGCGGGCTACATTGACAGAGTTTTGGGCTCAAACACAGTATGTCCATGTGATGTAACTAGATCTCCATATTTGTTTGCTAATATAGGTGATTTTCAGTAGCCAGTAAGATTTTATACTGTGTTTTCATGTGCGCTGTTCAATTAATGTGTGTTTTCCAGCTGTAGACGGTCCTAGGTAGCTACGACAAAGGCGAGTAAGTAGGAATTCTGCTTTTGGGCAACCTTCTTTTCAATCTGCCTCCATCTGCTCTGTACTGTATCAGTGTTTACTGTGCCTAACAAAAATATCTCCTTGGGAGACTGCCTGGAGGGTGACTGCCACCGTGCTGCACATGTTAAAGTAACAGTTAAGGCACCATAAAAAAATGAGGGTATGTGTCACGAACGCACCCTACTTCAAAAGTGTGCGTGACGTAGCTGTGGTGGTGAAAGGGTTAACGTTCAGTATTTGTCTGCACTAGACCGGAAATAATGATAAAATCCCCCTTAACACCACCCACACTTAAGCATTATAATATAATTATTACGATTTTAACTCTGCCACAACCAAGACAGTTTATAAATGGGGTGCCTTGGTCCCCCAGGTAACTTTAATACTAAAAACCCACCAAATACAACTTGGCACAATATCTATGTAACTGCAAAACACTCATTAATCTCTTCAGGTAACGGGATTCTTTACCAGACAAAGACGGAATTTAATAAAGGGATATTTATTATAGGCAAAAAATAGTCACAGTGCATACAAAAATATATATGATAAACAACTTATTTACACCAACAACAGATACAAACAAAAGGGATAAAATAATAAGTCCTAATCACTTACTCAGGTTTTCAAAGTATAACTCCTGCCCAGGCGGAGCCTGATCACGAGCCGGAGCGGTCGCACCACAGCACAGCTCCCGGCCAAAACCCGCAACAAAGCCTGCCAATTGAGGCTTAAAACCCCCAATTGACCCACTCCTGACCAGGGGCACCATCTGTGCACAGCCCAGCAGCCCCTCATGCCGTTTGTGTATCCGGCACGGGTAAACCGACGAAAGCGCAGACCCGCGGCCTACAAACCAGTAGCAGCCCTCGACTGGTCGGCGTTCCTGGGCGGATTTGAACAGCCTGAGGATCCAGCAGTGGAAGACCTTCCCACAGCACCCTTACCTACCCAGGCAGCAATGGGCCGCCGGCCCCAAAAACCTACACTGGAGACGCCATCAGGGTCCAGGGACATAGGTACCATGCTGCAGCAACAATGGCCGCCAGCTAAAATGGCGGGAGCAGCGGAACATGACACCATGCAGGTACCAAAAGACCCCATACAGCCTGACCAACCCCCAGAACTGACACAAACACCCAATGGTACCACAGATGGGTCTGCCCCAGTTACCCAGCGGGACTTTCAACATTTAATTGGGGAAATAAAAAACCTCCTGGCATCCAGCATAGCAGCCATTAAGACAGACGTGCAGGCTATCGCTGACAGGGTGCAGACCACGGAGAATGATGTCTCTATCATCAAACAGGGACTAACAACCCTACAGGACTCTGTACTGGCCCTACAGACCCAACAACAAGCACTCTCTCTCCATTATGTCGCCCTCGACGACAGAACAAGGCGAAACCACATAAAGTTAAGGGGGGTGCCAGACACCGTCTCATCCGACGAACTGCCTCACTATCTGAGGCTTCTCGTGGCCGCCATCCTGCTGCCTACACATGCTAAGAACTTCAACACAGACGGGATGTACCGCCTGCCACCCTCAGGCAGAACGCCCCCAAACATGATCCGAGATGTGATTGTACGCTGTGCTACCTCCCAAGACAAGAGAATCCTGATGACTGCTCTCCGGGGCAAAACGCCACTAACATTTGAAGGCACAGCTCACCATTTACCAAGACCTCACCAGAGCCACGCTGCAATGGCATAGATCGCTGAACTAAGTAACCAGCACCCTCAGAGAAGTGGGAATAGAATACCATTGGAGATCTCCCAGATTCTTGGTGGTCACACATAACAGAACTGTCAATAAACTCTCCACACTAGCAGAGTTCCCGACATTCTGTCAGGCTCTTGGCATCCCTGCACCCACCCAGGATACCAACCAACGATCCACTCCAGAGGCCTGACCTCCCCAAGAGCTACAGAGACTATAACGAACAAGATATATATTTTACGGTTACAGCTGTTTATAACCTGTTGGCCTATAGCCATACCTAGCCCACTCGTCCCCCCCTTTAATAGTAGGGATCGGCCGCTCCAAGTCCAATTACCCCCCTCCGGGCTCACATGGGCTCTGAGTATACCTAGAAGAATGCCATAACTCAAAAACCCGATAGGGTTACTTTAAGCCCATCATTACCATTCTCCCGAAGCAGTTTACACACTCCAATGTTGGTCCACACCTCATAATGCATAATTTTGTACTCACGCTATTGTTTACACTGTAATGTGTCCAATAATTACGTGTACTGTAAGTTTACTGGGTTTCATGACCCACATGGGTGCGACAAAAAACAAAAAGTTCAATAAAAAGAGATTGACAAAAAAAAAACTCCTGCCCAGGGGGTCTCTGGCAAGGATGATGGTGGCTCACTCAAAATTAGATTTTGGCCCCAAGTAAGTACAATCCACATTTCAGTATCATTGGATATATATCCTGTAGATTACCAAGCCTGGCCTAAAGGTGGAGATAAGGCGGTACACCCCCTTGTATTCCAGACAAACATCAATCCAAATAGAAACTTTTTCTTCTATCTCCTCTTTTGTACTTGCTACAGAAATAATAATTGCATCTATGATTGGGTTACCATTTTTCCATTCCATAGATATGTCACACTTCTTACTTGTCACCCAATATGGCGGACATCACAATCCCGCCCAAAGGCGTAAGTTACACAACTCATGTTTAGGCTTGATTAGAAGACTGTGCTTGTCCCATTCTAAATATAATAAAAATGAGGCTTGTGACGGACCTCTGGCACTCCGACCGAGTACCTCCGCCAATCGATGCTCCTAGTGCTTGCCGAGGACTCCAAGCACTCCAACCGACACCCTCCGCACTGCAGACCCCACTTCCAGTGATGCAGCTGCGCCGGGGTCTCGCCGTCTCTCACCCACCCTGGATCGAAAGGGTAGGGATCCAGCTTCCAGGGGGTGAACCTCTCCTAAATCCAGAGAGCAGGAACCAGGAACAAGCTCTTACAGGAGCTTATACTCAGGGGAGTATTGTGATATAGCAATCCCCAAGAGTGTAGTTATCCCATCCCCCAAGCATGAGCCAAGGCTTCAAGAAAGGGTCAAGTAGTTCTGTTTAATGCAAGCCACCACTTACAATTTATACAAACATTTAAACCCCCAACAGCCTCATTTACATACAATAGGTTACATAGATTACTATAGTACAAGGAAGGGTGGGGTCAGACAATAGCAAGGGCTGATGGGAGATTGAGGAGGGGATAGAGCAGCTAGTTTAAACTGATCTGGCAGTGTCCCTGGGACAATGCCCTGTTGGGGAAACAATAAGATAGGAAAAGGGGGGAGGGGGGGAGGCACAGATAAGCAATACATTCAACATACTCCTCCTCTGTGTCTGAGAGATAATTGATTATCTTCAGGTACAGAAAAATACACAATTTACAAACACCCCAAAAGTACCCCCAAGATCCATGGAAACCCCACAAGAGTCACATCCTCGGATAGCCCTGATCTGGGTGATCAACATATCCAAAAATCACCCAGATTTGGTTTGTTTTTTCCATGGAAGTCACATGTCTTTTTGCAGGGCCCATAATCCTGGTGCAAGAGGCTGGCAAGCAGGCCTCTCCAAGTACAAGTGGCTATGTTAATTTCGCCACACATCTTCCCTTTGGGGGAAAGACTAAACAGGTACCTGACCTTCTGCCGGTCAGTACCTAGGTTAGTCGGGCAGCCCACCCACAAAGAAACATCAGCAGAGTAGCCCCCCCACAATAAATGGTACTGGCCTGTAGGTCCCAGGTTGTAGCAGGAAAGTTCAGCATCCTCGGTCTCCCTGGTGCAGCTAAGCAAACAGCTTAGGGGGGCAGAGGCCAGTGGCGCTCTGCCCTGATGCCAGCTCTTCCACTGGGATAGCCTGCAGGGTGTCAGGATCTGAACAAGGGTAGGGCAGAGGCCAGCAGTACTCTGCCCAGGTGCCAGCTCTTCCACTGGGATAGCCTGTGGGCAAGGTACAAGGGTAGGGCAGAGGCCAGCGGTGCTCTGCTCAGGTGCCAGCTCTTCTGCTGGGAGGGGGTCAGTAGGTATCACAGGCTCATCCACTGCCCCCAGGACCCTGTCGGGATGTAGCTGGGGAGGGGGAGGCTTGCTTACCTCCTCCTCCTGGCATCCCTGCGGGGAAGGTTGGGGATCTGGACCGCCCGTCCAGCATCTCCGTAGGACTGGCACAGAGACCGCGGTCCCATCTGCGCCAGTGTGATTAGGGTTGTTCTCCCCCTCTCCCGGTATCTCCGGCTGCGGTGGGAGAGGGAGGCCGGTTGCCCCTACTTCCCAGGACACTGGTTGCTGTACGGTGGAGGGATCAACCATCACCTCCTCCTGGAACTCAGGCCGCCGCTGGGGAGGGAGACCTGGTGTCTCCTCTCCCGGTGAGATGCACTGCCGCTGGGGATCTGGGCTGGGTGCCCAGCATCCCTGTAGGGCCGGTAGAGAGACCTCGGTCCCATCTCCACCTCCCAGGACCAGTGTATGAGGTCCACTACCTCAGGTACCTGTGGCTGGTGGGGGAGAGGGAGGCCGTTTGCGTCCCCCTCCCCAGGTCGCTGGTTGCTGTAAGGTGGAGGGACCGACCATCACCTCCTCCTGGAATTCAGGCTGCCGCTGGGGAGAGAGACTGGTTGACTCCTCTCCCTTCAAAGCATACTGCCGCTGGGGAGCAGGACCGGCTGTCCCTACTCCTGGTAGTATACTTGCTTGCTGTGCTAAGCTGAACAGATGTTGGTAGCTCTGCTCCAGCTCCTACTCCATTGTGACTAGATGAATCAGGTCTGGCCCCAGGTCGTCCGCTTGGGGAAGATCCAGCAGGGTTTCCCTGATGTTGTGGATGCCCCAGAACCGAAATTCTGTGGGGCATCCAAGAATGGGATGCCCCACAGGCCTCCCACAGTAAGCCCGGGCCATTATAATCCTCTCCCTCTGGCAGATAGTGGTTAGTCATCCAGGGGTTGCGCTGGGTGGCGTACCACTTTAATGCTCGGTAAGCTGCATCCAGCCACAACTACTTCCAAATTAAATCCCAGAGTTCCACCACCCATTCATCCAAGGGTTGCTCTCCTAGGAAAGGTCTCCGCAGGGCCACGAGTACCTGGAACCATTGTTCTTCACTGGGAAGGCTCTCTCTCCGCCGCCGCTGTACCTCCTCTAAGGCCTCATACCACAGCTCCTTTCGAGTGGCATCTCTCCAGTCCAGTATGCCCTCTTCTGATACAGGCCCATCCTGTTGGGCCAAGTGTTGCTGCAATCTCCAGAGAAACTCCTCTTCACATGGGGGCGCTGCCCGGTCGCTAGCTCACTCCATTCTCTCAAGTTCCTCTATAGACAGGGGCACTGCACAAGTGCTAGCGTTGCCCTTAAATATAAATCCGTAACTCCACACGTTACCGGTGTCTTTGAGCTGCTGGTCCTCGCACTAGGACGCCATCCCGCCGCTGCCACCAAATGTGACGGACCGCTGGCACTCCGACCGAGTACCTCCGCCAATCGATGCTCCTAGTGCTTGCCGAGGACTCCAAGCACTCGAACCGACACCATCCGCACTGCAGACCCCACTTCCACCGATGCAGCTGCGCCGGGGTCTCGCCGTCTCTCATCCACCCTGGATCCAAGGGTAGGGATCCAGCTTTCAGTGGGTGAACCTTTCCTAAATCCAGAGAGCAGGAACCAGGAACAAGCTCTTACAGGAGCCTTTACTCAGGGGAGTATTGTGATATAGCAATCCCTAAGAGTGTAGTTATCCCATCCCCCAAGCATAAGCCAAGGCTTCAAGAAAGGGTCAAGTAGTTCTGTTTAATGCAAGCCAGCACTTACAATTTATACAAACATTTAAACCCCCAACAGCCTCATTTACATACAATAGGTTACATAGATTACTATAGTACAAGGAAGGGTGGGGTCAGACAATAGCAAGGGATGATGGGAGATTGAGGAGGGGACAGAGCAGCTAGTTTAAACTGGTCTGGCAGTGTCTCTGGGACAATGCCCTGTTGGGGAAACAATAGGACAGGAAAAAGGGGGAGGGGGAGAGGCACAGATAAGCAATACATTCAACATAGTCCTCCTCTTCAGGTACAGAAAAATACACAATTTACAAACACCCCAAAAGTACCCCCAAGATCCATAGAAACCCCACAAGAGTCACATCCGCGGATAGCCCTGATCTGGGTGATTAACATATCCAAAAATCACCCAGATCGGTTCAGTGGTTTGTTTTTTCCATGGAAAACTTAGTGTTTTTGCAGGGCCCATAATCCTGGGGCAAGAGGCTGGCAAGCAGGCCTCTTCAAGTACAAATGGCGATGTTAATTTCACCACAAGGCTTAATTATTAATTAGTGGGTAAGAATTAATGTTTCTTTTGGATATGATACTGGAACACAAGGCTAATGGCTATTAACATATCAAAGGACCCCATATCTCAGAACAGAGAAGCTATGTAATGTTGATAATTCACAAAATATACAAGTGATGCATGATATTAAATGTATGCTTACTAATGCAAGGAGCCTAAATAACAAAATGGGGGAACTAGAGGTAATAGTATACACTAAACAATATGATATAATAGGCATAACTGAAACATGGTGGGATCAGACACATGACTGGGCAGTTAACTTAAATGGGTACACATTATGTAGGAAGGATAGGAAAAACAATAAGGGTGGTGGGGTATGTTTGTATGTCAACCATGATTTAAAGCCAAATCTTAAGCAAATGGAATGCGATGAGGAAAATGTGGAAGCATTATGGGTAAATATCTGCTTGGGGAAAAATAAGGGAAACCAACTATTGGTTGGGATATGTTATAAACCACCTAATGTTAATATTGACGAGGAACAACAGCTGTTTGAGCAAATTGAGAAAGCTGCAAATCTGGGTAACACTTTAATTATTGGAGATTTTAATTACCCGGACATAAATTGGGACAGAGGGACTAGTAGCTCAGCAAAGGGAATTAGGTTTTTAAACTTGTTAAATGACACCTTCATGTCACAACTAGTACAAGCACCAACTAGAATGGACGCTTGTCTGGACCTGGTTTTAACAAACAACATTGATCTTTTGACCAACATTCAAGTAGGTGAGCACTTGGGAAATAGTGATCACAATATAGTGTCCTTTGAAATAAACTCAAAAAAACAAAAGCACATGGGGTATACTAAAACATATAATTTTAAAAAGGCCAATTTCAATAAGTTAAGGAAAGCTTTACAATATATTGACTGGCATAAACTCTTTAGTGAAAAGAACACTGAGGATAAATGGATCATCTTCCAACAAATATTAGAAAGTCACATTTCTCAGTATGTACCATTGGGAAATAAATATAAAAGAAACAAATTAAAACCAATGTGGCTTAGTAGAAAAGTAAAACAAGAGATTAAAAATAAGAAAAGGGCATTTAAAGCATTTAAATCGGACAAATCAGATGCATCTTATAAAAGATATAAGGAAGCAAATAATGCATGCAAAAAGGCAATTAGACTTGCTAAACTTCAAAATGAAAAAATGATAGCTAAAGAGAGCAAAACCAACCCTAAAGCATTTTTTAAGTACATAAATTCTAAAAAAAACCAAAAATGAAAGTGTAGCTACACTAAAAACTGAAACGGGGGTGTTAGTCAATGAAGACCAGGAAAAGGCAGGAATTTTAAATAACTATTTCTCCTCTGTATATGTTAAGGAAGAACCCATGGCAATAGATGTGCAAATGATTGCTACTAAAAACTTGCAGAATAATTGTAATTGGTTAACTCAAGACAAGGTGCTGCAGCAACTAAAGAAAGTTAATATAAACAAAGCTCCAGGGCCTGACGGTATCCATCCACGTGTACTTAAGGAACTAAGTGTAGAAATAAGTGAACCTCTGTTTTTAATCTTTCAAGATTCTTTTATTTCAGGAAGTGTTCCGGAGGATTGGAGGAAGGCAGATGTGGTTCCTATATTCAAAAAGGGTTCAAAATCCTTGCCTGGAAATTATAGACCTGTGAGCTTAACTTCTGTGGCTGGTAAAATATTTGAAAGGTTATTAAGGGATTATATTCAAGAATTCCTTGAGAAGAACATGGTTATCAGCAAAAATCAGCACGGTTTTATGAAGCACAGGTCGTGTCAAACTAACTTGATTGCATTCTACGAAGAAGTAAGTAGAAGTATAGATCAGGGTGTTGCAGTGGATGTGATCTATTTGGACTTTGCCAAGGCATTTGATACAGTTCCACACAGAAGATTAGTGTTCAAACTCAAGAAAATCGGTCTAGATGAAAATGCTTGTTCTTGGGTAGAACATTGGCTTAAAAACAGAGTACAAAGAGCTGTCGTTATAAATGTTTTATAAATGATCTTGAAGACAGCATTGAAAGTCATGTTTCAGTGTTTGCAGATGACACAAAACTTTGTAAAATAATACAATGTGAGCAAGATATTACTTTGCTGCAGAGGGATTTAGATAGACTGGAGGACTGGGCACTCAAATGGCAGATGAAATTTAATGTTGAAAAATGCAAAGTTATGCACTTCGGCGTAAAGAATACACAAGCAACGTATACCCTTAATGGAAGCGAATTAGGGATAACAACACACGAAAAGGACTTGGGAATTGTTATAGACAACAAACTATGCAACAATGTGCAATGTCAATCAGCAGTGGCCAAGGCCAGTAGGGTATTGTCATGCATGAAAAAGGGCATTCATTCTCGGGACGAGAATATCATTTTGCCTCTTTATAAATCACTGGTAAGACCACACATTGAATATGCTGTGCAATTTTGGGCACCTGTTCTAAAGAAGGATATTATGGCACTAGAAAAAGTGCAGAGGCGGGCTACAAAATTAATAAAAGGAATGGAACATATCAGCTATGAAGAAAGGTTAACAAATTTAAACCTATTTAGTTTAGAAAAACATTGCCTCAGAGGGGATATGATAACATTATACAAATATATTCGAGGCCAATACAAACCATTGGGTGGAAATCTATTCACAAACCGGACTTTACATAGGACATGAGGTCATGCGTTTAGACTAGAAGAAAGAAGATTTCGTCTAAGGCAAAGGAAAGGTTTTTTTACTGTAAGAACAATCAGGATGTGGAATTCTCTGCCTGAAGAAGTGGTTTTATCAGAGTCCATACAGATGTTCAAACAGCTACTACATGCATACTTGCAAAAACAGAATATTCAAGGATATAATCTTTCAATGTAGGGTAATAACTGCTTGGTCCAAGGATAAATCTGACTGCCATTTTGGGGTCAAGAAGGAATTTTTTTCCTAGCTTGTTGCAAAATTGGAAGTGCTTCAAACTGGGTTTTTTTTTTGCCTTCTTTTGGATCAACAGCAAAAAACATATGTGAGGAAGGCTGAACTTGATGGACGCAAGTCTCTTTTCAGCTATGTAACTATGTAACTATGTAACTATATATCTAAGAGGGAATCTAGACATATGGCAAATTAGAGAGTTAGTTTATATTTAAACCAGACTTTCAGGCCACTTATGTGTGACTTCTCACACCTTACAGAGTTGCTCGGTTGGGGTCCCAGCTTCAAAGAGGAATTTAGGTTGTAAACCTTCTGCCCTCCCATACAATCAAACTAACCCCTTTTGAAATTGAAAATACCACCTCTACCAAGAACCCAGTTCATCTATGCACTACACACATTACAATAAATGACAATATTCCATAGTGCAACAATGAATTATGCAGCCTTGCCGTGACAGTATGTGCCTTTTTTATGAATGGGGAGCTTCTGATTGGCTTAGAGACTCTGCTGACCACTCCAGCCAATCAGCAAGGTCCCTGCCTGGCGGCACTCCGTACTTCCTGTAATTTAGATTCAGACATGGAATGCCACCTCAAGATCAGCGCTGGAGGCAATCTTTGGTGTTGAACGGTAAACTTGAAAATAGTGTACCAAGAAGGTATTGTGAGGAAGCAACATGTGCTACATAGTAACCAAAACATGTATAGGAATCTAAAGCACAAGTTAAAAAGACCAAAGGTCAAAAAACAAAAAAGAATTTATTGGATACTGTATAGTATAATAAAAATTGCTAATGGCAATAACCCAAAAGTGCTAAACCAAAATACAAAGTGAAAAAACTAAACAAAAAGGTAAATTACATAGTTACATATTTACATAGCTGAAAAGAGACTTGCGTCCATCAAGTTAAGCCTTCCTCACATATGTTTTTGCTGTTGATCCAAAATAAGGCAAAAACAGTCTGAAGCGCTTCCAATTTTGCAACAAACTAGGAAAAAATTCCTTCTTGACCCCAAAATAGCAGTCAGATGTCTCCCTGGATCAAGCAGCTATTACCCCACTAATTAGAAATTATATCCCTGTATGTTATGTTTTTGCAAGTATTTATCCAATTGCAGTTTAAACATCTGTAATGACTCTGACAAAACCACCTCATATCCTTATTGCTCTTACTGTAAAAAAACCTTTTCTTTGCCTTAGATGAAATCTCCTTTCTTCCAGCCTAAATGTGTGACCTTGTGTCCTATGTATAGCCCTGTTTATGAATAGATTTCCAGATAATGGTTTGTACTGGCCCCGAATATATTTGTATAATGTTATCATATCCCCTCTCAGGCGCCGTTTTTCCAAACTGAAGAGATTTAAATGTTTTAACCTTTCTTCATTCCTAAAATGCTCCATTCCTTTTATCAATTTTGTAGCTCGTCTCTGCACTTTTTCTAGTGCCATTAAATATTTCTTTAGAGCAGAATTGCACAGCATATTCAAGGTGTGGTCTTACCAGCGATTTATAAAGAGGCAAAATTATATTTTCATCTCGAGAATTTATGCCCCTATTTATACATAAAAAAACCTTACTGGCCTTAGCAATGGCAGATTGACATTGCATATTGCTACCTAATTTGTTGTTTATAACAATTCCCAAATCCTTCTCGTGTGTGGTTATCCTTAGTTCACTACCATTTAGGGTGTAAATTGATTGTGCATTCTTAACCCCGAAGTGCATAACTTTGCATTTTTCTACGTTAAATTTAATCTGCCATTTTAGTGCCCAGTCCCCCAATCTATCCAAATCCCTCTGCAGCAAGGCAATATCCTGCTCACATTTTATTACTTTACAAAGTTTTGTGTCATCTGCAAACACTGATACATGGCTTTCAATGCCCATTTCAAGATCATTTATAAATATGTTAAATAGAAGCGGTCCCAAAACAGAACCCTGAGGGATACCACTTACCACTTTTGCCCAGCTTGAAAATGTACCATTTATGACAACTCGTTGTACTCTATCCTTAAGCCAATGTTCTACCCAAGAACAAGAATATTCATTTAGACCAATTTCTTTTAGTTTGAAGACTAAGCTATTGTGAGGAACCGTATTAAATGCCGTGGCAAAATCCAAGTAGATCACATCCACTGCAACACCCTGATCTATATTTCTACTTACTTCTTCGTAGAATGCAATTAGGTTAGTTTGACATGACCTATGTTTCATAAAACCATGCTGATTATTGCTAATAACACAGTTAACACAGTAACACAGCAATGAATTCCTGAATATTATCCCTTAATAGCCCTTCAAATATTTTCCCAGTCACAGAAGTTAAGCTCACAGGTCTATAATTTCCAGGCAAGGATTTTGAACCCGTTTTAAATATAGGAACAACATCTGCCTTCCTCCAATCCTCCGGTACAATACCTGAAACAAAAGAATCTTGAAAAATTAAATACAGAGGTTCACTTATTTCCCCACTTAGCTCCTTAAGTAGTCAGGCCCCGGAGCTTTATTTACATTAATTTTCTTTAATAGCTGTAGCACCTTGTCTCAAGTTATCCAATCACAAGTTATCTGCAAGTTTGTTGCAGCAATCATTTGCATATCTCTTTGTAACAAAATCCCTGTTTAACAAGCCTCAGAAACAGCATTTCGTTTGACCATGCGTATTATGCTTAATTCGTATAATACTAAAGAACCGAATAAAACTACCGAAGCACTCGACCTCCCACTGAGGTCGTGTGCCCCTCATTTACCTCCCAGATCTTGCGGTTAACCGCAAGTTAATTGACGAAAAGCATGGTGGCCCTCGTTCGTTTGACGAACACGTGGCGGTCCCCATTTTAAAACCGTCAAACGCTCAGCGGTGGAAAGGCAACAATCCTCTGGAACTATTTTCGGACATTTATTCCGCCACCCACCGCTGATAAGTACGGAGTCCTCGTCTATACGGGTAATATCTCCCGAACATATTAATCTCCTTGCCGTTCGGGACTTTCTTTCACCAAAGACCTACCGACCCCAGGTAGCTACAGTTATGGAACTCTCTTCGGATTGAATTGCACGAACAACTGGTGAATTTGGACTTTGCTCGACGTTTTTGAGAACTGTGTTCGTGGGATCTGAGCGCTATTCGCCTATAATATGCGCTCAGATCCAAGCTATCTGGGGGTATGTGGAATATGGGGATTATGTTCGGTGAAATATAAGTTATATATTTTAATACTGTTTTGTTATAAAATAAAAAGAATATGTTTCTCTCTGCCCGGAGATAATTAGGTTCTCTTCAACCACTTAAGTTAATTATCTCCAGGATAGAGAGGAGGGGTTACACTCTTCCTGTGGGTGTGTGTAATATTTGTAAAGTACATTGATTGGTTCTGTATATTTTGTTACAGTCTTCCACAAGGTCCCACGTGGGAGTGTCCTTGCTGGAAGACCATCATAAAAGGGCTGAGTTTGGCCATCAATAAACACATTCGTTTTACCCCTTCATGAAGTCTCGACTCATGTTTGGGGAATTGGGAGCTATAATCACTACTTCACTCTTTTCAGCTTGGATTTCGGGAGACGCTACAAGGATCAGCGCTGCACGGATAGCAGGATCCTTTACACGGATAGCAGGATCCTTTACACTCTTACCATAGGATCCTTATTAATATATACTGAAGAAAAAGTTATTTAAAATTTCTGCCTTTTCCTGGTCTTCATTGACTAACAGACCCATCTCTGTTTTCAGTGTACCTACACTTTCATTTTTTGTTTTTTTAGAGTTAATGTACTTGAAAAAAATGTTTGGGGTTGGTTTTGCATTCTTGGGCTATCAATTTCTCATTTTCTAGTTTAGCCACTTTAATTGCCTTTTTGCAAGTATTATTGGCTTCCTTATATCTTATATAGGATGTCTCTGATTTGTCCGATTTAAATGCTTTAAAAGCCCCTTTCTTATTTTTAATCTCTTGTTTTACTTCTCCACTAAGCCACATTGGTTTTAATTTGTTTCTTTTATATTTATTACCCAATGGTACATACTGTGAAATGTACCTTTCTAATATTTGTTTGAATAGTTTCCATTTTTCCTCAGTGTTTTTATCACTAAGGAGTTTATGCCAGTCGATATGTTGTAGAGCTGCCCTGATCTTATTAAAATTGGCTTCTTTTAAATTATACGTTTTAGTATACCCCACGTGCTTTTGCTTTTTTGAGTTTATTTAAAAAGTTACCATATTGTGATCACTATTTCCCAAATGCTCCCCTATTTGAATGTTGGTTAAAAGATTAACATTGTTTGTTATAACGAGATCCAGACAAGCGTCCTTTCTAGTTGGTGCTTGTACCAGTTGTGACATTAAGGTGTCATTTAACACATTCAAAAACCGTATTCCCCTAGCTGAAGTACTAGTCCCTCTGTCCCAATTTATGTCCGGGTAATTTAAATCTCCAATAATTAACGTGTTACCCCGATTTGCAGCTTTACCAATTTGCTCTAACAGCAGTTCTTCCTCATTAATATTTACATTTGGTGGTTTATAACATAGCCCAACCAATAACGTATTTCCCTTTGTTTGCCCCAAGCAGATATCTAGCCATAAAGCTTCCACATTTTCCTCGCCACACTCCACATGCCTAAGATTTGACTTTAACTCATGGTTTACATACAAACATACCCCACCACCCTTCTTGTTTTTCCTATCCTTCCTAAATAACGTGTACCCATTTAAGTTAACTGCCCAGTCATGTGTCTGATCCCACCATGTTTCTGTTATGCCTATTATGTCGTATTGTTTAATGTATGCTATTGCCTCTAGTAACCACATTTTGTTATATCGGCTCCTTGCATTAGTAAGCATACATTTAATATTACCATGAGTCATTTGTACTTTTTGTGAATCAATATTACATACCTCCTCTGTTCTGAGCTCCTTCCTCCCCCCATCTCCACCCCCATTGTTCTGAGCTAAGGCCCATCTCATTTCTATCCTATCTCCATTTTCTAGATTGCTCTGACCCTCCCCCCCTACTACTAGTTTAAAATCTCCTCCAACCTTCTAGCCATCCTATCCCCCAGCACAGCAGACCCTCTTCCGTTTAGGTGCAATCCATCAGGGCCATACAGGTTGTACCCAAACGCAAAATCGTCCCAGTGCTCTAAAAACCCCAAACCCTCCTTCCTGCACCAAGACTTCAGCCACGCATTGACCTCTCTAATCTCCCGCTGCCTTTCTGCTGTAGCGCGCGGCACAGGTAATATTTCTGAAAATACCACCTTGGAGGTCCTTTTCTTTAGCTTACTTCCTAGATCCCTGAACTCACTCTTTAGGACCTTCCATTTTCCTCTGACTTTGTCATTGGTACCAATATGGACCATGACAGCTGGGTCATCCCCAGCCCCTCCCAATAATCCCTCCACTCTGTCGGAACATGCCGGACCCGAGCACCCGGGAGACGGAAAACTGTCCTGTTGAGTCGATCAGAGTGGCAGATTACCTTATCTACTCTCTTAATAATAGAGTCCCCTACCACCACAACCTGTCTAGCCTTCCTTACCCTCTCAACCCCACCCGTACTAGAGGGGCTGTTCCCACGGCTGTTAGAAGGAACAGCTTCCTGCAGTACAGCTACTCCTCAGCTGATGCTCCCAACATCTTCACTCAAACGGGCAAATCTGTTAGGCTGCACTAGATCAGGACTAGCTAAACATTTCCTCCTCCCTCCCCCTCTGCTTAAATACAAAATGATACTAAGATACATATATCGATGAGACTCAGTATTAATTTACCTAAGATACATGTATTGATAAGTCTCAATATAATAAAATTATATAGATACATGTATCAATGAGTCTCAATGTAATTCGATGAGTATATCATAGATAAATGCCTTGGAGCAATGTAGTAACCTGCTAGGTTAACTCTAATGTCCTAAAGAATATAAGAGTAATAAGCAACAGCACACGTCTGTGCTAACGGGAAAACATTAGCTAATGAAAGCCATAGTAGTAGTGGGGGGAGTAGATAGAGTACAGGAGAACTGTCTGAATTCGCAAGCTAAGTTGGGGTGGTGTGTAGTGCAAGCATATGATTGCTAGATACTTTCAGGGGTCGCAAAAAATTCCTCTACTTGGAGCTAGAATAGCGATATAGAAACTATAGGTGTAAGCATATAGTTGTGGCAAGTTGAGCCGATCCTGCTAATATGACAGTGTGAGCTACAAGCGTGTGAATACTTATAGCTATAAGAGGATGTGGGAATAATGAAATAAAAATCTAGACAGGAACACTAGAAAACACTGTCAACGGCTATCGGTGTGAAGGCTGCAGGTCTTAACATATAGTTGTTACATTTTTAAAGGTAACAGAGGTGATACCTATCGGTGGTAATGCTAGTACAGTCCTGCATATATCACAGTATGAACTACAAGCGTATGAATGCTGGATACTGTTAGAGGTTACAGAGGTAAAAAGATTGATGCCACCGAAATGCACTGCCAACAGTAAGCGCTATGTGGACTGTAAGTCCTGGCATATAGTAGTTGAATCACAGGTATTGGCCGACCTCGCATATGTTTTGATGAAAAATGCAAACGTATGAATAAGGGATACTGTTAGCGGTAACTTAGCCAAATACTGTAGAGGCTGCTGGAGTTATGGTTACAGCATATGATGGTGTGTGCCGTAGTTGTTAACATTGCTAATAATAGGCAGTCTAGTAACGTACTGAGATTCTTATAGAAAGAGCTTGATTAAAAAATAGCAGGTACATGCTATACTCGACTGATAAGACCTGTAGCCTACACCGGAGAATATAGCAATCTGAGTAGTGATAACAAGAAAAATAATATGAAGATAATAGAACGAAAAAATAATTGTAAGTAAGCTCCACACTACCAGCTCACCCCCGTGCCTTCAAGGGCACCTAAGTATTCCCATGCTAAATGAAATCTAGATAGAAAAAGAGGACAGATAGAGTTGCTGTCATCCTCTGGTAAGAGACAGCGTGTTAGAAACCCCTGACGCGCGCGTTTTGCCCGACCTGGGAGCTGCATTGGCAACCTAACAACTTAATTTAGATAAAGTTGTTATGATGAGCTGAGAGTTCCTTTAAGGCAACCATTTTCTTTAGTTAAGAAAGTGCAAATATAAGCTGTATTAATAACGATAAAAAATGAAACTGTCACAGCAAATACAATCTATCTTTAATTCTCCCACTTGTGGGCTTGTTTAGAGGTTCATAGTAACTGCTGCAATAATTGTATCCATGAAATTGACAGAACACAGACAATAACACCTTAACTCATGTTAACACATACAATTCTTAGCTGTCATGGCCCCTACCTGCGCAATTCCTGCCTAATAACTCTGTCTGGAACTAATACACAGACAGCCCAGCGCAGCTACATGTGATCTGTGGAAGATTGGTGCTTCATCATCACGATGGTTAATAATAAAGAGGTGCGGGGGCGTGGCTTGACCGGGAACCGAGCTGGACGTGCAAGCCTAGAGCTCCTCGCTAAACCCCCTGTACCAAAAGCTTACAATAGCTATAAACCGGATACAAACGAAAAGAAACCTTACCTCCCTCCTCCTAACCCGCCATGGACAAGCGCCTGCCGAGAAAACCGGCCAAAAAACACACGGACACTGCCGCCACGGTACCCGATCTGTTTGCGGCCTCTCGCACGCCGCGCCAAGACACCCAAGATGGCGGCGGATCCAGCCCGCGAGCCCCAGTCTCACCAGCAAATTCGAGCCCACCCCAGCCTCGCGGCCCGGTCACATCGGAAATGACCCACTTACTGACTGAACTGGCGGCGGTAAAGAGCTACTTAGCCCGGGAGATAGACAGAACTTCAAAGGCAGTGATGTCTGAAATCCACAAGCTGGGTGAGCGGACAGCGGACCTGGAGCACCGCGTGGAAACAACCACGGTGGCTCATAACACAATGACCGCCCATGTTAACACGCTCACCGCCCGACTGGAAGCCTCGGAGACAGCACTAGAAGACCTGGCGAACAGGTCGCGCCGCAACAACATCCGCGTGCGCGGCCTGCCGGAGCAACAGGATGAAGGCCCAATTCCGGCCCTGCTCCTCGCAATCCTGCGCCCTCTCTTGCCAGAGATACCTGATGAGCACTGGCACATAGACAGAGCCCACAGGGCCTTGCGTGCCCGAAGAGACGACAACACAAGACCCAGAGACATAATTGTCCGCTTTCTTCACTTTCAGACAAAGGAAGCGGTGCTAAGGAAGGCCAGGGACAACCCCATACAATACCAGGGCAAAGAAATCTCCCTTTTTCAGGACTTGGCCCCCATTACCCTCCAACGCAGAAGAGAGTGGAGGCCGATTACAGAGCTGCTCAGGGCCAACACAATCAGGTACGCATGGGGGCACCCGTTTAAATTAATGGTCTTTAAGCAAGGCAGACCTCACATCCTCATGCCAGGCACAGACCCAGCGCCCTTCTTCCGAGCACTGGGCGTCTCATTGCCAGAGGGCTTCTCGGTGCCGAACACCACTCTCCCAGCCTTACAACCCTTACCACGCGACTGGTACGCCACCAGGGAGTAAAAAGGCGGCAGACAGGCATCAATAAGGCATAACCAACCTCCCAGGAGCGAGCACACCGGACCCCTCTCAACAAAGGCACAGCGCCCTTCCCACCCTTCCCTATCCACCAGAAGCAGATCAGCAGGCTACTATACGCCGGGAGAGACGGCCTACCCACTGATCGGAATGAATCTGAGACACCCGATGCCCTTTTCTGTGATGGACCCAGCCACGGTGGGTGGGCGGGGGGGGGGGGGGGCGGGGGGCTAGGGCAGGTTGCAGAGCACACGAATCTCGGGACCCAGAGTCTACGTAAGGAGGGTAATATGCTGTATGTTGATTGCAACTCTTCAGTTCAGTCAGCTGTAGATCAGGAAAAACTATTGTTTTACTACTTGACTTAACATAGGAATATTGTCTGCTTTGTTTTATAACATACATTAATGATTTAGGCTTTGTGAAATGTCCTGATTTACTATTACTAATCCTGCTAATAATGAAAAGGGTTGAGACTGCTAGGTTGACATGTTCCTGATTTGTCATGCTATGTTTTGAAATGTATTGTCTTGTAACATTTTATGCAGCCGCCACGGGCTGGTCCTCGTCCTCGTCCTCCTCCCCCTCCCTCCCTCCTTCCCCCGAGCATCTGTCCACTATCAGACCGACCACCGACTCTGGCAGTCCAAAAGCACCCACCAAAACCTCAAGATTATGGCTCTTAAAATATCCTCGCTTAATGTTAAAGGCCTTAACGCCCCTCGCAAGCGAAGAACACTTTATAGGGAACTTCGCAGGTTAAATCCAGACATAGTATTCCTTCAGGAGACACACCTGCCTCGATCCGCCCAGGTCTCCCTCCGCGACTCCACATACCGCATGGCCGGCGAGGCACGTACCTTTCGTAAACATAACGGAGTAGCGATTCTCACGCACAAACGATGCCCAATACACATAACTCAGGTGACTCCAGACCCAGACGGCAGGTACGTCTTAGCGACCGGACGGATCCACTCGCAACCCAGCAAATCTCCAATAATTAACGTGTTACCCCGATTTGCAGCTTTACCAATTTGCTCTAACAGCAGTTCTTCCTCATTAATATTTACATTTGGTGGTTTATAACATAGCCCAACCAATAACGTATTTCCCTTTGTTTGCCCCAAGCAGATATCTAGCCATAAAGCTTCCACATTTTCCTCGCCACACTCCACATGCCTAAGATTTGACTTTAACTCATGGTTTACATACAAACATACCCCACCACCCTTCTTGTTTTTCCTATCCTTCCTAAATAACGTGTACCCATTTAAGTTAACTGCCCAGTCATGTGTCTGATCCCACCATGTTTCTGTTATGCCTATTATGTCGTATTGTTTAATGTATGCTATTGCCTCTAGTTACCACATTTTGTTATATCGGCTCCTTGCATTAGTAAGCATACATTTAATATTACCATGAGTCATTTGTACTTTTTGTGAATCAATATTACATACCTCCTCTGTTCTGAGCTCCTTCCTCCCCCCATCTCCACCCCCATTGTTCTGAGCTAAGGCCCATCTCATTTCTATCCTATCTCCATTTTCTAGATTGCTCTGACCCTCCCCCCCTACTACTAGTTTAAAATCTCCTCCAACCTTCTAGCCATCCTATCCCCCAGCACAGCAGACCCTCTTCCGTTTAGGTGCAATCCATCAGGGCCATACAGGTTGTACCCAAACGCAAAATCGTCCCAGTGCTCTAAAAACCCCAAACCCTCCTTCCTGCACCAAGACTTCAGCCACGCATTGACCTCTCTAATCTCCCGCTGCCTTTCTGCTGTAGCGCGCGGCACAGGTAATATTTCTGAAAATACCACCTTGGAGGTCCTTTTCTTTAGCTTACTTCCTAGATCCCTGAACTCACTCTTTAGGACCTTCCATTTTCCTCTGACTTTGTCATTGGTACCAATATGGACCATGACAGCTGGGTCATCCCCAGCCCCTCCCAATAATCCCTCCACTCTGTCGGAACATGCCGGACCCGAGCACCCGGGAGACGGAAAACTGTCCTGTTGAGTCGATCAGAGTGGCAGATTACCTTATCTACTCTCTTAATAATAGAGTCCCCTACCACCACAACCTGTCTAGCCTTCCTTACCCTCTCAACCCCACCCGTACTAGAGGGGCTGTTCCCACGGCTGTTAGAAGGAACAGCTTCCTGCAGTACAGCTACTCCTCAGCTGATGCTCCCAACATCTTCACTCAAACGGGCAAATCTGTTAGGCTGCACTAGATCAGGACTAGCTAAACATTTCCTCCTCCCTCCCCCTCTGCTTAAATACAAAATGATACTAAGATACATATATCGATGAGACTCAGTATTAATTTACCTAAGATACATGTATCGATAAGTCTCAATATAATAAAATTATATAGATACATGTATCAATGAGTCTCAATGTAATTCGATGAGTATATCATAGATAAATGCCTTGGAGCAATGTAGTAACCTGCTAGGTTAACTCTAATGTCCTAAAGAATATAAGAGTAATAAGCAACAGCACACGTCTGTGCTAACGGGAAAACATTAGCTAATGAAAGCCATAGTAGTAGTGGGGGGAGTAGATAGAGTACAGGAGAACTGTCTGAATTCGCAAGCTAAGTTGGGGTGGTGTGTAGTGCAAGCATATGATTGCTAGATACTTTCAGGGGTCGCAAAAAATTCCTCTACTTGGAGCTAGAATAGCGATATAGAAACTATAGGTGTAAGCATATAGTTGTGGCAAGTTGAGCCGATCCTGCTAATATGACAGTGTGAGCTACAAGCGTGTGAATACTTATAGCTATAAGAGGATGTGGGAATAATGAAATAAAAATCTAGACAGGAACACTAGAAAACACTGTCAACGGCTATCGGTGTGAAGGCTGCAGGTCTTAACATATAGTTGTTACATTTTTAAAGGTAACAGAGGTGATACCTATCGGTGGTAATGCTAGTACAGTCCTGCATATATCACAGTATGAACTACAAGCGTATGAATGCTGGATACTGTTAGAGGTTACAGAGGTAAAAAGATTGATGCCACCGAAATGCACTGCCAACAGTAAGCGCTATGTGGACTGTAAGTCCTGGCATATAGTAGTTGAATCACAGGTATTGGCCGACCTCGCATATGTTTTGATGAAAAATGCAAACGTATGAATAAGGGATACTGTTAGCGGTAACTAAGCCAAATACTGTAGAGGCTGCTGGAGTTATGGTTACAGCATATGATGGTGTGTGCCGTAGTTGTTAACATTGCTAATAATAGGCAGTCTAGTAACGTACTGAGATTCTTATAGAAAGAGCTTGATTAAAAAATAGCAGGTACATGCTATACTCGACTGATAAGACCTGTAGCCTACACCGGAGAATATAGCAATCTGAGTAGTGATAACAAGAAAAATAATATGAAGATAATAGAACGAAAAAATAATTGTAAGTAAGCTCCACACTACCAGCTCACCCCCGTGCCTTCAAGGGCACCTAAGTATTCCCATGCTAAATGAAATCTAGATAGAAAAAGAGGACAGATAGAGTTGCTGTCATCCTCTGGTAAGAGACAGCGTGTTAGAAACCCCTGACGCGCGCGTTTTGCCCGACCTGGGAGCTGCATTGGCAACCTAACAACTTAATTTAGATAAAGTTGTTATGATGAGCTGAGAGTTCCTTTAAGGCAACCATTTTCTTTAGTTAAGAAAGTGCAAATATAAGCTGTATTAATAACGATAAAAAATGAAACTGTCACAGCAAATACAATCTATCTTTAATTCTCCCACTTGTGGGCTTGTTTAGAGGTTCATAGTAACTGCTGCAATAATTGTATCCATGAAATTGACAGAACACAGACAATAACACCTTAACTCATGTTAACACATACAATTCTTAGCTGTCATGGCCCCTACCTGCGCAATTCCTGCCTAATAACTCTGTCTGGAACTAATACACAGACAGCCCAGCGCAGCTACATGTGATCTGTGGAAGATTGGTGCTTCATCATCACGATGGTTAATAATAAAGAGGTGCGGGGGCGTGGCTTGACCGGGAACCGAGCTGGACGTGCAAGCCTAGAGCTCCTCGCTAAACCCCTTGTACCAAAAGCTTACAATAGCTATAAACCGGATACAAACGAAAAGAAACCTTACCTCCCTCCTCCTAACCCGCCATGGACAAGCGCCTGCCGAGAAAACCGGCCAAAAAACACACGGACACTGCCGCCACGGTACCCGATCTGTTTGCGGCCTCTCGCACGCCGCGCCAAGACACCCAAGATGGCGGCGGATCCAGCCCGCGAGCCCCAGTCTCACCAGCAAATTCGAGCCCACCCCAGCCTCGCGGCCCGGTCACATCGGAAATGACCCACTTACTGACTGAACTGGCGGCGGTAAAGAGCTACTTAGCCCGGGAGATAGACAGAACTTCAAAGGCAGT
This sequence comes from Pelobates fuscus, assembly GCF_036172605.1. Lineage (NCBI taxonomy): Eukaryota > Metazoa > Chordata > Amphibia > Anura > Pelobatidae > Pelobates > Pelobates fuscus. The sequence continues at coordinate 421,656,609 of NC_086319.1, forward strand.
GATGTCTGAAATCCACAAGCTGGGTGAGCGGACAGCGGACCTGGAGCACCGCGTGGAAACAACCACGGTGGCTCATAACACAATGACCGCCCATGTTAACACGCTCACCGCCCGACTGGAAGCCTCGGAGACAGCACTAGAAGACCTGGCGAACAGGTCGCGCCGCAACAACATCCGCGTGCGCGGCCTGCCGGAGCAACAGGATGAAGGCCCAATTCCGGCCCTGCTCCTCGCAATCCTGCGCCCTCTCTTGCCAGAGATACCTGATGAGCACTGGCACATAGACAGAGCCCACAGGGCCTTGCGTGCCCGAAGAGACGACAACACAAGACCCAGAGACATAATTGTCCGCTTTCTTCACTTTCAGACAAAGGAAGCGGTGCTAAGGAAGGCCAGGGACAACCCCATACAATACCAGGGCAAAGAAATCTCCCTTTTTCATGACTTGGCCCCCATTACCCTCCAACGCAGAAGAGAGTGGAGGCCGATTACAGAGCTGCTCAGGGCCAACACAATCAGGTACGCATGGGGGCACCCGTTTAAATTAATGGTCTTTAAGCAAGGCAGACCTCACATCCTCATGCCAGGCACAGACCCAGCGCCCTTCTTCCGAGCACTGGGCGTCTCATTGCCAGAGGGCTTCTCGGTGCCGAACACCACTCTCCCAGCCTTACAACCCTTACCACGCGACTGGTACGCCACCAGGGAGTAAAAAGGCGGCAGACAGGCATCAATAAGGCATAACCAACCTCCCAGGAGCGAGCACACCGGACCCCTCTCAACAAAGGCACAGCGCCCTTCCCACCCTTCCCTATCCACCAGAAGCAGATCAGCAGGCTACTATACGCCGGGAGAGACGGCCTACCCACTGATCGGAATGAATCTGAGACACCCGATGCCCTTTTCTGTGATGGACCCAGCCACGGTGGGTGCGACGGGGGGGGGGGGGGGCGGGGGGCTAGGGCAGGTTGCAGAGCACACGAATCTCGGGACCCAGAGTCTACGTAAGGAGGGTAATATGCTGTATGTTGATTGCAACTCTTCAGTTCAGTCAGCTGTAGATCAGGAAAAACTATTGTTTTACTACTTGACTTAACATAGGAATATTGTCTGCTTTGTTTTATAACATACATTAATGATTTAGGCTTTGTGAAATGTCCTGATTTACTATTACTAATCCTGCTAATAATGAAAAGGGTTGAGACTGCTGGGTTGACATGTTCCTGATTTGTCATGCTATGTTTTGAAATGTATTGTCTTGTAACATTTTATGCAGCCGCCACGGGCTGGTCCTCGTCCTCGTCCTCCTCCCCCTCCCTCCCTCCTTCCCCCGAGCATCTGTCCACTATCAGACCGACCACCGACTCTGGCAGTCCAAAAGCACCCACCAAAACCTCAAGATTATGGCTCTTAAAATATCCTCGCTTAATGTTAAAGGCCTTAACGCCCCTCGCAAGCGAAGAACACTTTATAGGGAACTTCGCAGGTTAAATCCAGACATAGTATTCCTTCAGGAGACACACCTGCCTCGATCCGCCCAGGTCTCCCTCCGCGACTCCACATACCGCATGGCCGGCGAGGCACGTACCTTTCGTAAACATAACGGAGTAGCGATTCTCACGCACAAACGATGCCCAATACACATAACTCAGGTGACTCCAGACCCAGACGGCAGGTACGTCTTAGCGACCGGACGGATCCACTCGCAACCCATCCACTTAATCAACATATACGCCCCCAACACGCACACACCCCAATTTTGGAACCAGATATCAGACATGGTCCTCGCCCTCCCCACCGGGATAATCCTCCTGGGTGGAGACTTAAACGCAACACCCACTCCAGCCATTGACAGAAGCTCACGCCCAGGACTGCTTAGGTCCCACGGCATGGGCGCTCAAGACAAACAATTACACCATTTTATTCGTAAAACAGGCCTCATAGATGCTTGGAGGGCGCAACACCCCTCTGATAAAGACTTTACCTATTACTCGCCGCCCCACGACACATACTCGCGTATAGACATGTTCTTGACCAACCATACAGGCTACACAAAAACACAAAAAACAGACATTGGTACCATCGCATGGTCAGACCATGCAGACATCGCAATCTACCTTACCGGCCTCCAATGCCCCACCCCTTGGACGTGGAGACTGAACACATCCCTCCTCAAGGACCCCCTAGTAGTAGAGGACATACAGAAACAACTAACCACATACTTTACGGAAAACCTAACCCCAGAAATCCCAATGACCACGGTGTGGGCGGCCCACAAAGCAGTGATCCGGGGCTCCCTAATCAAAATAGCTACCCACAAAAAAAACCAAAAAACTCAGAAACTCACTCAACTGCTAGACACCCTCCGCACAGCGGAGCAACGCCACAAAACTGACCCGACTCCCCTAACACTACAACTTCTCCAAAACACTTGCTTCATGATTAGGCAACTGCTCATAGATGACACAGCCAGAGCTCTCACTTGGACAAGAAGAACATATTATGACAAGTCCAATAAAATGGACACTCTTCTAGCCCGCACACTGAGTCCCAGAACGCAACACCCACATATCACCAAGATAAGAGCCCCTGACGGCACCTTGAAAACTTCCCCGGCCGACATAGCCCGAACTTTCACAACCTTTTACACAGCGCTATACAACCACTCCCCACAAGACGACACAACAAACACAGTGGAGAACCAGAAAATAACCGACTCTCTCACCCACCTAAATTTGCCAAAACTACATAATACAGCCATAATGGAACTAGCAGCACCGATTACTAAAGATGAAATCGACTCAGCCATCTCCTCTCTTAAAAGTAATAAAGCCCCCGGCCCTGACGGTTTCGAGGGCAGCTATTATAAAACTTTCAGAGAAACCCTCGTCCCACATTTAGAATCCTTATTCAGGGACCTAATGACGGGAACCCCACCAGATGGGGACATGACTCGGGCAAACATTATCCTACTACCGAAACCAGGCAAAGACCACACACAGCCAGAAGCATACCGACCTATCTCACTCATAAATCATGATAGCAAACTTTTCGCCAAGATCTTAGCAAGGTAGACTAAACCCATACTTGACAAGCCTAGTCCATACTGACCGAGTAGGATTCATACCTGGACGCCAGTTGTTCGAAAACACGAGACGCAACATCGACTTGATTGGGATGCTAGCAACCACAAAAACACCATCCTTAGCGCTTTCACTCGACGCAGAGAAAGCTTTCGATCGTGTAAAATGGCCCTACATGTTCACCCTTTTGAAACACCTAAACATGCCCCACACATACATAACAGCCATCCGTGCATTATACACCTCCGTTTCAGCGCAAATAAAGATTACTGGGACGACCTGCCCATCCTTTACAATTACCAATGGCACCCGACAGGGATGCCCCCTATCCCCTCTTCTCTTTGTGCTGACACTCGAACCACTTCTCCAAGCCATTCGAGAACACCCACAAATCAAAGGGGTCAAAGTAGACGACCAGGAATTCCTGGTTTCAGGATACGCAGATGATATCCTGCTGACCATAACCGAACCCACTCCCACGCTTCAGGCCCTACTCCCACTCCTGGATGAGTACGGGACGATTTCGGGATACAAAGTAAATGTAGAAAAATCTAGCGCACTCCCAATAAACCTCACACAGACGGACATAAACAAAATCACCTCAGACCACCACATAAAGGCTACACCAACGTACCTTACATATCTGGGGATCAAATTACCGGCAGACACCACCGCACTCCATAGACTGAACTACACACCCATGATAGAAAAACTCATCTCGGACATGGAGACCTGGGCGGATAAACCCATATCCTGGATAGGGAGAATACATTCAATCAAGATGAATGTCCTCCGAATTTTATTTCTTTTTCAAGCTCTACCCATCCCCATCACAAAACATAACCTCATCCTCATACAACGAGCAATAGACAGATTTATATGGCAAGATAAGAGGCACAGAGTAGCCCGTAACATACTGTATCGCCCTAGATTGAGAGGAGGTCTGGGGTTGCCCCACCTACACTTTTATTACATAGCCGCACAGATGGCACAAATAGCCCTATGGCACCCCCCCCCCCCCAGAGACTAGAAGGTGGGTAGACCTGGAATCTGCACTAATGAGATCCGATCTCCCACAATTCTATATCTGGACACCGAAGGAGCACAGAGCGCTCCCGAGAACGGCGTGCCCAGCTATTACTAACTCAATCCACATATGGGACACCTACGCCATCAAACACGAACTCACCACCACGTCCTCCCCTCTCACCCCAATATATCGTAATAAGGCATTCACGCCAGGCATGAGACCCTGGGACTTTAAAGGCCTAGAGCATGCCGGACTCTAGAGGGTATACCAACTTTACAAAGGAGACACAATAGTCACATTTCCGGAGCTACAAGCCAAAGCAACTTTGAAGCCAGCCGACTTCTTTAGATACCTACAACTCAAACATTACGCGACCCAAGCGACGGTAAAAACAGCCGCCAAAACCAATCCAACCTTCTTTGAGCGCATCTGCCTCACAGAACAATATCAGAGAGGCCTAATCACCCAATTGTACTCCCACCTCTGTTCCACCACTCGGGAATGGGGGACCCTACATTACACAGAGAAATGGGAAACAGACTTGGGGGAAACCCTGGAGGGCATAGACTGGCAGGATATTTGGGAAGCCAATTCCAAAACCTCCATCTGTGTAACGATGCAAGAACAGGCATATAAGACGATGCTCAGATGGTATATTACCCCGGTCCAACTCTATCACATGAAGAAAACACCCACAGATCTCTGTTGGCATAACTGCGGAGAAAAAGGGACTTACGCACACATGTGGTGGTACTGTCCCACAATCAAAATTTTCTGGGAAAGCATCCAGAAGCTTATATCGCAGATTCTAAATAGACCAATAGACCTAAATCTTTGGACCTTCCTCCTAGCCAGACCCCTTGATGATTTGCCCAGACCAGAACAACAATTGCTCAACAAGATTGCTCTAGCTGCTAGAAAGGCACTAGCCCAGACATGGTTGCAGCCTATTCCCCCCCCCCCCCCATTGTCCACAGTGCTCAACAAGATCAAAGAGTGTCATCTCATGGACAAATTAACGGCCCAAATGAGAGGCACTATGAAAGCATTCACAAAGGTATGGGAACCATGGGATAACTACACTGACGACTAATTAGCCACGAGTGACATCCAGGACCACCCCCTCCTCCTCCCCCTACCCATCCCCCCCCCCTTTCTACAACCAGTTTTCCACTACCCCTTCCCTCAATTCTAGGCCGAGCTTACCGGTAACCCGGCCTATAAGTTCGACACACCCAAACCACTGTAACAAAACGACAACTTTGTCATTTGGTCAAAAGTTACAAGTTAAGTTATATATGTTCCTAAGTGTTGTTCTTACAATATTATTGAAAAACAATGACAGACGGATGTTTAATACGAATGATGTAAATGGCTTGTCATGTAAACCACTTGTACAATTTTGAGGCTTCTGCGCAAGCCACATAACTGCATAACTCACTTATGTTTGTCATTGACAAAATAAAGAATTATATAAAAAAAAAATAATAAAGAGGTGCCAGTCAGCAACTTTTTGACAAAGGAGATACATGTTTGTCCTTCCCTTAGATCCCGCCAGGAAGACGGTAAAGAAAAAGAAAACGTTCTGCCCTCCAATTCTGAGACCAAGACAAATCCCCGTCCCTAATGGGCAAACAGCTGACCAGGAACAGATATCAACACCAGAGATCAGGGACATGGAGCAGACAGAGAGAATAGAGGTAGGTTTACAGCAGCAAAGAATGAGTGTGAAGAGGAAATGTCAGCCTTTTCTTGGTAAGACTTGTTTTCCTGCATCCCACGAGAGAGCTTTGAAGGGTTTGTGTTGTTGTACCGTACCTGCACTTTGTGGTGATACACCGCACAAATCATGGGAATGCATTCATTTGCATAAAATGCCATTCTGTGCCCAATCCTTGCATTTGGCAGCATGTTTTTGTTTTTTTTTGTAATAACCCCGTCCCTAAATTGATTTTCTGTTTATAAGTATTTCTCCTAAATAATACAGACACCATTAGAAGGCAATAGAAAACCAACGTCCTCTGACATGTACAGATACAGAACTAACCTCTCTGGTTGCTTGTGACTCAATGTAAACTTATTAATCTGGTTGATAATAGTAAACTCAGCCATGCTACCTTCCTACAGGGTTATTTACTAAAGAGAGAATTTCAAATTTAAAAATGATACTCTAAGTACCAAAACCACTTTAGCTTTTAAAGCACTTTTAGAGTATAGATCTCAGTCTCACTGCAAAATCACTTTTGTCTCTGTTTATTTAGTCCTAGCCACACCTCACTGGCTATGACTCACACAGCCTGCAAGGAAAAAATGATGTAATTTTGAATCTTATCTTTAAGATTGATTGAGTCAGACACACGAGGCTGCTACAGGCTCTAGCAGGCTACAATATAACAAAATATAAGACATTCTAATTTAAACAGTGCAATTAAGGAAGTGTAAACATTAGATCTCGCTTTACAGCAAGTGTTTAGGAAAGCTGTGTAAGTCACATGCACGGAGGTGTGGCTAGGGCTGCATAAATAATAAGTAATTTAACTCCTAAATGTCAGGAAATTGAGCAGTGAGAATGCAGAGGCATGGTGTTTATAGTCTGGGCCGGCCTTAGGAGTATGCAAGCAGTGCAGCTGCACAGCGCACCATGGCAGCAGGGGCTCCCAGTGACCTACATAGTGACTGTGTGCCTGGGACTGTGTGAATTTGGCTATATGTTTATAACTGTGTGCAAATGACTGTGTGTCTGACTGTAGGACTGTGTGCATGTGACACTGTAAAAGTAAACACCTGCATTCACACATGGGCCTACATTTTTTTAAAATTTGATTTAAACACCCATCACAAATATGACAGACAGTCAATACATACAGTGCCTTGCAAAAGTATTCACCCCCCTTGGCATTTTTCGGTGTTTTGTTGCCTCACAACCTAGAATTAACATGGATTGGATTGTTTGAGGATTTTCATCATTTAATTTACAGAACATGCCCACAACTTTGAAGATGTTTTTTTATCTATTTATTATGACACAAACAACAAATAGGACAAAATAACAGAAAAGGTCAATGTGCATAACTATTCACCCCCCAGAGTCAATACGTTGTAGAGCCATCTTTTGCGGCAATCACAGCTCCAAGTCGCTTTGGATAAGTCTCTGAGCTTGCCACATATTACCACTGGGATTTTTGCCCATTCCTCCTTGCAAAACTGCTCCTGCTCCTGCAAGTTGGATGGTTTGCGCGAGTGAACAGCAATCTTTAAAGGGACACTATAGTCACCCAGACCACTTCAGCTCAATGAAGTGGTCTGGGTGCCAGGTCCCTCAGGTTTTAACCCTTCAGATTCAGAGAAACTGCTATGTTTACATTTGGGGTTAAGCCAGCCTCTAGTGGCTGTATTCAGGACAGCCACTAGAGGCGCATCTGCGACGCTGGAGGCATATTATGCCTCCATCGCGCAGAGCGTCCATAGGAAAGCATTGAGAAATGGACACTTTGAATCCGCGCGCGGCAGTGCCGCGCATTCGGCTCCGGTGACGTCAGACGGGGGAGCTGACGTTGGCAGGGGAGGAGAGGACACCAGCGCGGAGGGAGCCCGGCTCTGGTATAAGGTAAGTGGCTGAAGGGGTTTTAACCCCTTCAGCGCCACGGGAGGGGGAGGGCACTATAGTGTCAGGAAAACCACTTTGTTTTCCTGACACTATAGTGATCCTTTAAGTCTGACCACAGATTTTCTATTGGATTGAGGTCTGGGCTTTGACTAGGCCATTCCAACACATTTACATGTATCCCCCTAAACCACTCAAGTGTTGCTTTAGCAGTGTGTTTGGGGTCATTGTCCTGCTGGAATGCGAACCTCCATCCTAGTCTCAAATCACACTCAGAGTGGTACAGGTTTTGCTCAAGGCACCATCCATCTTTCCCTCAACTCTGACCAGTTTCCCAGTCCCGGCTGCTGAAAAACATCCCCACAGCTTGATGCTGCCACCACCATGTTTCACTGTGGGGGTGGTGTTTGTGGCAAAATTAACATCGCCACTTGTGCCTGGAGAGGACTACTTGCCAGCCTCTTGCCATGTGATTATGGTCCCTGGGAGGTTGGCCATTATGGATTTGTGTTGTGCTGCTGCTGGCCCTTTAACTCCCAGAGAAAGGATTTGTACTTTTAAACTGGCACTTCGGATGCAGTCGAAGTGCTGAAGTAGTCGAAGTGGCCGCCATTCGAAAACCAAACACGTGGCGGCAGTTATTTTAATTTAGTCGAACGCGGTCAGCTGTGCGTGCCACTGAATCTATGGAACTAAAATTGGCTACACATTTGCACAAACACCGCTGACCCTTACCTTCTCATGAACTTCGACGCTTCGGCTGGAATCGAAGTGCGTTCAACAATTCGAACGCACTGTTAGACTAGGCTATTTACACGAACGGCCCCGTTCGTGCATTCGAATGAGACTTAGACATTTTTTCTGTGTGAAATTGACCGACTGCGCAGCCCAACTCTATGGAACTCTTTTGGGCATGAAAATGTGCTTGCAGTCGGTCAAAAGTGACTTATATCTATCTCCCGAACGGCTTAACGGATTTGAATGATTTTTGGGTATGTTTGAATTTGAAATGTGCTGAGTAATAATATGTGACTTTTATTAATATTGGATGTATAGTTTTAGAGTTATGAAAGTTGGGTAAAAAGTATGTTTTAAACTGTACGGCTAATTGGGTTACCTCTCAGGCTAAGGGGAGGAGATGTGTGGGATGTAACCAGTGTGTGATTGGGTAATTCATAATTGTCTGTGGGCGTCTCCCTTGCATGGGAGAATTGCATAAAAGCAGTGTGTGTGTCATTAAACCGCAGTTCTTCTTCACCCTCAATCTGAGTCCTGTCTCTTATTGGGGGAATCAGCTACAAGGGATTGCTATGCTGGTCATACTCTCTTGCTATAATCACTGAGCTCTTGTAAGAGCTGTTCTGTTCCTGCGACGCCCTCTGGGGAAAGAGAGGTTCACTGGGAGCTGGATCCTGGCCTTGGGTCCAGGGTGGGTGGAGACGGCGAGACCCCAGCGCAGCTGCATCCCTGGAAGTGGGGTCTGCAGTGCTGATGGTGTCAGTTGGAGTGTTTGGAGTCCTTAGCGAGCACTAGGAGCATCGATTGGCGGAGGTACTTGGTCGGAGTGCCAGCGGTCCGTCACAGTGTTCTTTGGGTGATATGATGTGTTGGGTTTGTGCCAGACATAGCGCTTTCTTTGATGGCTGAAAAGTAAAATTTTAGTCTCATCAAACCAGAGCACCTTCCTCCATGCATTTTGGGAGTCTTCCACATGCCTTTTTTGCAAACTCAAAACGTGCAATTTAGTTTTTTGTTGAAAGTAATGGCTTTCTTCTGGCCACTCTGCCATAAAGCCCAACTCTATGAAGCGTACAGCTTATTGCCGTCCTATGTACAGATACTCCAGTCTCTGCTGGGAACTCTGCAGCTCCTCCATGGTTACCTTAGGTCTCTGTGCTGCCTCTCTGATTAATGCCCTCCTTGCCCGGTCCGTGAGTTTTGGTGGGCGGCTGTCTCTTGGCAGGTTTGCCGTTGTGCCATGTTCTTTCCATTTGGTTATGATAGATTTGATGGTGCACCTGGGGATCATCAAAGATTTGGATATTTTTTGATAACCTAACCCTGACTTGAACTTCTCAACAACATTGTCCCTTACTTGTTTGGAGAGTTCCTTGGTCTTCATGGCAGTGTTAGTGGTGCCTCTTGCTTAGATGTTGCAGCCTCTGGGGCCTTTCAAAAAAGGTGTGTATATGTAATGACAGATCATGTGACACTTGATTGCACACAGGTGGACATCATTTCACTAATTATGTGACTTCTGAAGGTAATTGGTTGCAGCAGAGCTTTTTATGGGCTTCATAACAAAGGGGGTGAATACATACGCACATGCCAATTTTCTGTTTTCTATTTCTAAATAATTGTTTTATGTATCGTATTTACTCGAGTATAAGCTGACCCGAATATAAGCCAAGGCCCCTAATTTTACCCCAAAAAACTGAGAAAATATTGACTCGAGTATAAGACTAGGGTGGGAAATGCAGCAGCCACTGGTAAATTTCTAAATAAAATTAGATCCTAAAAAAATTATATTAATTGAATATTTATTTACAGTGTGTGTGTATGAATGCAGTGTGTGTGTATGAGTGCTGTGTGTATATGAGTGCAGTGTGTGTGTGTGTATGACTGCAGTGTGTGTGTGTGTGTGATGCAGTGTGTGTTTGTGTATGTGTTGCAGAGCCTTGGTGGGGGGTGGGCATTTTTATTATTATTTTTTTAAAATTATTATTTAAATATAAAAACATTTTTTGTTATATTATATTATTATTATTTTTAATATTATTGTTTTATTTATTTTATTATTATTTATATATTTTTTTCGTCCCCCCCTCCCTGCTTGATAGATGGCAGGGAGGGGGGCTCTCACTCCCTGGTGGTCCAGTGGCATTGGCAGTTCAGTGGAGGGGGGCTGGCAGAGAGCGCTTACCTCTCCTGCAGCTCCTATCAGCTCCCTCCTCCTCCGTGCCGGTCCGGTCAGCTCCCTCTGCAAGTCCCAGTGTAAATCTTGCGGCCGCGCTATGACCCCGCGGCTCTCGCGAGACTTACACTGTGAGCTGACAGGGGAGCTGACCGGACCGGCGCGGAGGAGAAGGGAGCTGACAGGAGCTGCAGGAGAGGTAAGTAAACGCTCCCTGCCAGCCCTCCTCCTACACAGCCCCATTGTCTGTATTATGGCAATGTAAATTGCCATAATACAGACAGTGACTCGAGTACAAGTCGAGTTGGGGTTTTTCAGCACAAAAAATGTGCTGAAAAACTCGACTTATACTCGAGTATATACGGTATATATTTTGTTCATTTCACTTCACAAACTGATTCTGATCCATCACATAAAATTCAGATTAATAAAAACATTGAACTTAAGCCTGTAATGTAACAAAATAGGTAAAAAGTCAAGGGGGGTGAATACTTTGTCAAGGCACTGTATATCACACACAGTCAATACATACATACATCACACACAGTCAGTGAATACATACATCACACACAGTCAGTAAATACATACATAACACACAGTCAGTGAATACATATATCACATACAGTCACGCTCTACTTGAGGACATTCAGCATGAGTAGAAACCCCATTGGAGAGCATTGATTCACTGCTTTCCTATGGGGTTGTCCTAATGCGATTGTGGCACTCCCAGTGCATGCGCATTGGTCCCTGATGGCTGACGTCTTGGGAGGAGAAGTAGAGGCGAAACCTGACCCATCGCTGAGGGACGTCGGTGCTTGATTCAGGTAAGTGACAAAAGGCTTATTCCAAGTACTATAGTTTCCCTTTTAAGGTGAAATTCACTTTGAATTCCAAACAATAACCCTTTTTGTCTTTGTAATCCGTCCTCTGTTGTTTCAGAAGAGAAAGTCCGTTGGTGATGCTATGTATGAAAGTGCACTGAGCCAGGATTTGCAAGGTGAGCCAAAGGAAAATACAGATATTAAGCTGCAGCTATACACAATATCTCAGTGTAACCATCCACGTGTCCTTGTTATTGTTCATTTAAATTAGGACAACCGCTCTCCCCACAAGTGCAATTTTAATTTTTTTCCTCAAAAGACTGTAATTCACTCTGGATCAACAAGCTAATATATATATATATATATATATATATATATATATATATTTGTGTACGGCACATTACGAGGACGTTAGACAATGGAAAAGAAGCAGTATCAGTACTAGTAAGTCAGTTGAGGTGTGCCGAAACTGACGTGAGGTTAGGCCTGTAAAAGAGGGCCCACCTAGGAGAAATAATAAATTGAGGGTGCGGTGGGAGGGGCACTTCCGGGATCGTCGCTGACAGGTAGTAGGATAGTATTACGTTTATATAGGGCAAGTTGTACCTCCCACAATTCCAGGCCAAGCCTTCTATTTGTGTACGGCACATTACGAGGACGTTAGACAATGGAAAAGAAGCAGTATTAGTACTAGTAAGTCAGTTGAGGTGTGCCGAAACTGACGTGAGGTTAGGCCTGTAAAAGAGGGCAAAAATGATTAGAAGCGATTTCTTGATAATTCATACAAGTTTATTTAAATACAAACATTATTTAGACATATTATGAAAAGCCATTCTTATTTCACTTACAGGGTTAGGAATGTATCTATTGTATGCAGAAGACTTCCATCTTCCCATGTTTTTAATGATGTGAGTCGGTACGTGGTTACCTGAGGCAGCTGAAGCGGCACCAATGCGAAAGGAATGACCCGTGAATGCGTGTGGGTTATGTCCAAGCCTGAGTAACAGAGTACGAATGTAATACATAAACTGCTTGGTTGTTAGGGGTTTCCCTTGTATGGCCAATAGTGGACTAGCTGGGTTGGAAGTGATTTGGGACCTCACTAGACTATCTAAAAGTGGTATAGGACACCATTTGGTAAAGGTAGGATAGTATTTAATTTCTAACGGGGGACCTGTTTGGCTAGTTTTAGTACGGGAAATGGATAAGACATAGTGGTCTTGTTCTTTGTGTAGGTGTTTCTTTTGGAGGCAAAGCTCAGAATCGGTTGCTTTTTCCACTGAGAACTCTTTAGGTCTCAAAAAGCCGTAGAAAGCCAAATAAGCTGCTGATTTTATAATTAAGTTCGTGGTGTGTTCAAAAGGGGTTGTGTCGAGAACATCGGAGATACTTTTAAAAAGTTTACTGTCTATGGGAAGTCTTTTGATGGGATTGTGTGCTGATAATCTGTGAATCCCCCTTAATATGCTTTTAACTGGGTAAGACGTAAGAAATGGAGTTTTGTTGGGATGGTTGGTTAACATGTAGTGTTGTATGCCTGTTAAGTAGAGTTTGATAGTGTTGTATGCTAATTTAAGAGAAATATGGCAAAAAGATGTGAACGCGACAACAGTTTCAACAGAAAAAACATTTATTACGTGATAATCACGAACAAAATCTTTAAACAATTTGTAAGCTCTAGAGTAGGCTTTCCTTGTGTTAGTTGACAGGCCTGCCTGAGCGAGAAATTTACTATGCTGTAAGAGAGAACTTAAATCATAATTAGTTCTGGGAAGCTTGGTGCCGCCTTGGGTTGCGGGTTTGCTGTTGGGTGATACTTGAAAAATTCCTGTAAATTTAAACGTGAAAGAGCATCAGCAGCGTTATTTTGAACACCCGGAATGTGACAACAAGTAATACAGAATTGTAGGTTAGCCGCCAGCCAGGTTAGTCTCCTTATTAATTTCATAATCGTTAGTGATTGAGAGCGGCCCTTGTTCACTATATCACAGGTAGCTATGTTATCTGAAAAACACCTGACTCCACTCCATTCTTTACCCCAGACGTGTGCGGCTGCTACAATAGGATAAATTTCAAAAAGAGCGGAGGTGTTATTGAAGTTTTCGAGAGAGGTGGTCTCAACTGGCCAAGAGTCATATAGCCACTCATCACCGAAAATGGCTGCATACCCTAGCGCACCTGAAGCATCGGTCCAAATAACAGGGGAATCGTCAGATATGGGTGGAACAAACAGGGACCTGCCATTCCAAGAAGATAGGAATAGCTGCCACATTTGCAGATCGGCTCTACCCGAATCGTTAAGGGAAGTCGTGGAGTCGTCGTCGGGTAGGCCGTGTAACAGAGAGAGGATTCTGGATATGAAGGATCTACCCTGAGGAATAATTCTCATGGCAAAGTTTAGTGAACCGAGTAGTGATTGCAGTTGTTTCCTAGTGCAAGTGCCTTGTGACGTGCAAGTGTTTATGTAAGAAAGTATCCGGTCTACTTTCTCTTGAGGCAGGCTGGCTTGCATAGAAACTGAATCGAGTGTAATACCCAGGAATGTGATAGTTGTGTTGGGACCTCCAGTTTTGTCTTGTGCAACGGGGACTCCTAAGTCTTTGAAAAGAGTGAGCATGTGTTGTAGGCTGTGGGGTGTGTGTTGGTGAGGTTCGATGGTTAGGAAGTCGTCTAGGTAGTGAATGACTACTGGACATCTGCATGAGTTTAGTAGGAGCCAGGTTAAAGTTTCGGCAAATATATCAAACAACTTGGGGCTACTTTTAGATCCGAAGGTCAGTCTTGTTGCGAAATAGTAGCTTCCTTCCCACTTAACTCCATGCAGATGCCAGAGTGACTGGTGGATGGGGAGCAATTTAAAGGCGTTTGTGATGTCTGATTTACTTAACCAAGCCGCCCTGCCGGCATGAATTATTGCTTGGATGGCATTGTCAATCCTGGCGTATTGCAGGGAAAAATCCTCTGAAGGAATCAGAGCATTGAGGCTAGGAGTTGGGGACGAGTGTGGAGCGGAGAAGTCAATGATCAAACGCTTTTTGTTGTTGTATTTGCCTGTGGCGATACCCAGTGGGTTTGTCCCCCAGGAAGTGAAAGGAGGAGTAGAGAATGGGCCTATCATAAAACCATTTGAAACTTGTGGCGAAACCAACCTCGCCACTGGGCCCTGGAGAAGCCTGTTTGCTAGCCTCCTACCTGCTGACTATGGCCCCTGGGTTATTTGGGGCATATTGTACTGTATATTGCTGCTACTGGCCCTTTTAACAGCATCTATGGACATATTGGGACTTTTGGGACTACTGTCCCTTTAAGACTGTGAAGCATATTCGAGTGTACTGCCTGTAATATTATATATGTATTTATAGATGTGTTAAGTGTATCCTGGGTGATTTGTATGCAACATTCATCTGATTGTTCGGTAGAATCACTCCATTCAGTATATTGAGTGAAACTACCGAACAACCAGACCACCCAGGAATGAGTGTGCCTCCAATTACCGTTTGCAACAATGTTGCAAACAGGTAATTGGCAATCAGTGCAGTGTGGTCTTTGTCCTCTGGGTGGCCGCCATTCGGGAAACAAACACGTGGCGGCGGCCATCTTAAACTACCGAACAGCGGTGTTTTGCCGTCGAGTGTCTGGAACTAAAATCGGACACTTGACTAGGCAAACACCGCTGAGACCTCCATACTTCCAGAAATTCGTATGGAAACTACCGAATGACCCGCCGTTCGGTAGAAAGAGCCCCATAAACAAGGGAATTCATTCAAACCCTCTCCAGGCTCTATAACACAGGCAATTCGCCTGTTTTCATTCCCTTGTTTGTGACCGACCGCAGGGCCAAAATGCATGGAACTGTTTTCGGATACTTTACCCATGCGGTCGGTCAAATCTTTGGAACCCCATATCTCACGAACCATTCATCCGAATTACTTGAATTTTGGATATGTTGTCCCCCTGAATAAGGGCTATCCAGCGATGCTGGATTTAAAGGTGTACCCCTGGGTTTTGGGGTACATCCAGAACTTGGCTGAAAAAGTGTACCGGATACTTGAGTTTAATGTTATCTGAGGGGAGGGGATGTGTGGGCTGAACCATGTATGTGATTGGTTATTTTATGCCTCCCCCTGGGTGTGGCCTGTATGTGGATTAGTGTAATAAAAGCCAGGCTGGATGAGCCAGTCCAGAGTTCCTGTTTTACCCTCAACTTGAGTCCTGTGTCTTATTGGGGGAACCTGCTACAAGGGATTGCTATGCTAGGCATATTCCCTTGCTATAATCACTGAGCTCTTGTAAGAGCTTGTTCCTGCTTCGTTCTGAAGGGAGATAGCTGCAGCCTGCGGTGCTTATGGTGTCTGGTGGAGTGCTTGGAGTCCTCTGGAAGCGCTAGGAGCATCTTTCAACGGAGGTACCCAGTCGGGGTGCCAGTGGATCCGTTACATTGGTGGCAAGCGGTGGGATGGCGTCCTAGTGTGAGGTAAAGCAGCTCGGAGACACAGTTCGTTTGGATTTACAAATTGAGGGCAACGCTAGCAGTCGTGCAGCGCCCCTGGGAGCAGACAAGTATGGAAGGTTCTGGCTCTGGAGATGATTGGCTGGCCGAGGTGAGGCAGCGAGTGGCTGAGTATGGGGATGATATACCCATGGAGACACGCCGGGTGATCTGGAACCAGGTCATGGCCGAGCGAAACACAAGGCTGGACCGAGAATTCCGGTTGGCAAAAGAGAGGAAGTATGCTCAGCAGCAGGAGCGTTACAGCAGCCGGGTAGAGGCTGCATCCGAGGAGGTTAGCCGTCTTTCCCTGAGGCGGCGGGAGGAACCCGAAGTGGGGGTCCTCATAGACTGGTCCTGTGAGGAACCACAACAGGCAGGTAGAGATGGGACCAAGGTCACTCCACCGGGATGCTGGGCAGCCGGCCCAGATCCCCAGCAGCAGCCAGAGTTGCCAGGTGGGGAAGCAGGTGGCCCTTACTCACAAATGTTGAGGGGCCTCACGGATTGGTCCTGGGAAGACCCACCGATGGCAGGTGGAGATGGGACTGCGGTCTCTCTACCGGCCCTACAGGGATGCTGGGCAGTCGGCCCAGATCCCCAGCGGCAGTGTGCGTTACAGGGAGCTGAAGGTGCCGTTCTTACTCCCCAGCGGCAGTCTACGGTGCAGGGAGAGGAGCCTGTTATCCCCTCTCCCCAGCGGTTGAAGGTGTGTAAGGGAGAGGAGTTTGTTATTCCCTCTCCCCAGCGGCAGCACAGCTCACCAAGGGGAGACAGTAAGCCCCTCACCAGCGCAGATGGGACCGTGGTCTCTGCGCCCTGCCTACAGGGAGTACAGAGGGTCAGCCCTGCTCCCCAGCGGCTGAAAGTGTGTAAGGGAGAGGAGTTTGTTACCCCCTCTCCCCAGCGGCAGCTTAGCACACCAAGGGGAGACAGTAAGCCCCACACCAGCGCAGATGGGACCGTGGTCTCTGCGCCCAAGCTACAGGGAGCTGAAGGGGCCGTCCTCCCTCCCCAGCGGCAGTGTGATTTGTTGGGAATTGGGAGCCCAGTCTCCATTCCCCAGCGGCAGGCTGAGTTACAGGGGGCAGAGGTAGTTGGTCCTACCCCCCAGCAGCAGAGTGATATGCCGGGAAGGCAGCGTGAAGTGCAGGGAGAGGAGAGCAGCGTCCTCCCTCCCCAGCGGAAGGCTGAGTTACAGGGGGCAGAGGTAGTTGGTCCTACCCCCCAGCAGCAGCGTGATTTTTTGGGAATAGAGAGCCCAGTCTCTATTCCCCAGCAGCAGGACACTGAATTGGGAGGAGAGACAGTCGGTCTCCCTCCACAAAGACTGAAAGTAGGCATGGGAGAGGAGATTGTTACCTCCTCTCCCCAGCGGCAGATCATCAATGGGCAGAGTGTTCTAATGGGAGAGGAGATTGTTACCACCTCTCCCCAGCGGCAGATCATCAATGGGCAGAGTGTTCTAATGGGAGAGGAGCTGGTTACCACCTCTCCCCAGCGGCAGCTTAATGTACCAGGGGGAGACTGTAAGCCCCACACCTGTGCAGATGGGACCGTGGTCTCTGCACTTCCAGCACAGGGGGTAGGGACGGTCGGTCCTGCCCCCCCACAACAGGGCTGTTTAGCCAAAGGGGAGACAGTCTGTCTCCAGCAGCAGAGCTGTGTAACTAAAGGGGAGACAGTCGGTCTCCAGCAGCAGAGCGGTGTAACTCAAGGGGAGACAGTCGGTCTCCAGCAGCAGAGCTGCGCAGCTAAAGGGGAGACAGTCGGTCTCCAGCAACCAGGCTCCAACCAGACTACTCCTGTAGTAGTGCTGGCACCAGGGCAGAGTACCGCTGGTCTCTGCCTACTCAGTAACCCACCAAAACAGCCTACCAGTCCCCCACACAGCCGGGGTGAGGCACCTGGACCTGGACAAGTTTTTCCATTACTCAGGTGTAGTAACCATTCATTGTGGGTGGACTGTACTGCTGTTTCTGTTTTGTGGGTGGGCTGCTGGACTAACAAGGGCACTGACCGGCAAGAGGTCAGGTACCCTGTTAGTCTGTTTGGAAAAGGGGAGAAATGTGGCGAAACCAACCTCGCCACTGGGCCCTGGAGAAGCCTGTTTGCTAGCCTCCTACCTGCTGACTATGGCCCCTGGGTTATTTGGGGCATATTGTACTGTATATTGCTGCTACTGGCCCTTTTAACAGCATCTATGGACATATTGGGACTTTTGGGACTACTGTCCCTTTAAGACTGTGAAGCATATTCGAGTGTACTGCCTGTAATATTATATATGTATTTATAGATGTGTTAAGTGTATCCTGGGTGATTTGTATGCAACATTCATCTGATTGTTCGGTAGAATCACTCCATTCAGTATATTGAGTGAAACTACCGAACAACCAGACCACCCAGGAATGAGTGTGCCTCCAATTACCGTTTGCAACAATGTTGCAAACAGGTAATTGGCAATCAGTGCAGTGTGGTCTTTGTCCTCTGGGTGGCCGCCATTCGGGAAACAAACACGTGGCGGCGGCCATCTTAAACTACCGAACAGCGGTGTTTTGCCGTCGAGTGTCTGGAACTAAAATCGGACACTTGACTAGGCAAACACCGCTGAGACCTCCATACTTCCAGAAATTCGTATGGAAACTACCGAATGACCCGCCGTTCGGTAGAAAGAGCCCCATAAACAAGGGAATTCATTCAAACCCTCTCCAGGCTCTATAACACAGGCAATTCGCCTGTTTTCATTCCCTTGTTTGTGACCGACCGCAGGGCCAAAATGCATGGAACTGTTTTCGGATACTTTACCCATGCGGTCGGTCAAATCTTTGGAACCCCATATCTCACGAACCATTCATCCGAATTACTTGAATTTTGGATATGTTGTCCCCCTGAATAAGGGCTATCCAGCGATGCTGGATTTAAAGGTGTACCCCTGGGTTTTGGGGTACATCCAGAACTTGGCTGAAAAAGTGTACCGGATAATTGAGTTTAATGTTATCTGAGGGGAGGGGATGTGTGGGCTGAACCATGTATGTGATTGGTTATTTTATGCCTCCCCCTGGGTGTGGCCTGTATGTGGATTAGTGTAATAAAAGCCAGGCTGGATGAGCCAGTCCAGAGTTCCTGTTTTACCCTCAACTTGAGTCCTGTGTCTTATTGGGGGAACCTGCTACAAGGGATTGCTATGCTAGGCATATTCCCTTGCTATAATCACTGAGCTCTTGTAAGAGCTTGTTCCTGCTTCGTTCTGAAGGGAGATAGCTGCAGCCTGCGGTGCTTATGGTGTCTGGTGGAGTGCTTGGAGTCCTCTGGAAGCGCTAGGAGCATCTTTCAACGGAGGTACCCAGTCGGGGTGCCAGTGGATCCGTTACAAAACTTCTTTGTGTAACAGTTCGCGTATACTGTCTGGGTCTGTGAGTGCCGACTGCAAGTTGGGGCATTCTAAAACCCCTGTGGGGAGTGACACGAAGCCTGTGTGGAACCCATTAGTAAACCCTGCCGTGAGAAAATTAACCAAATGAACAGAAGGATGCTTAGACAGGTAGCGTTGCAACTTAGGTACGTTTATTGGCGTGGCAGATTTGTTAGGGTACAGTCTGTTGGGGCACATTGTTTTGGCATGTGCTCTAAAACATATTGAGCATACGTGTAACAGCCTACACGCACTATAACTGCAACCACCTGCATTAAAATTGTTGCATACTTGAGCTTTACCTAGGAAAACAATAGGCCTACCCAGTTTGTCTCTTACTTCCCTCTGTGAAGTGTTAGATTGATAACCAGAATTTGCGTTACTGGTAGAAGGGGTCGCTACGTTCTCTGGACAGAAGTTAACTGAATGAGCAGCAGATGAGCATATAGCGCAGGACGGGGTTTTAAGACCTGCAAAATGCATCAGGAACAACTCTGTGTCTAGCTGTGCCCAATCAGTAACGGTATTGTATTGGGAGAGAGAAGCAGCGGATCTTGAAGAAAATGACTTGTGATAGTCGTAAAATGCGTAGCCGCCGTACTTGTATGCTAATTCAATCACTTTATGAAGATACAAGTCAAGCTCCTCTCTCCTTAGTGGGAAAGTTGTACAGATGACATCTCTGTATAAGCCAAATGCGAGGACAAACTCGGGGATATTGAGTTTCCTATTAAGTCTCGGGTCTCTAGATTTCATCACTACTGACAGGTCCTCGAAGGTATAGGCCCTGTTTTCTACCACGTCTTGTGAAGCAATCAGTAGTGATGCTAGATTTACGTCCTTCCCCTCTATAATGTCTCGTCTTAGGGACTGAGGAATGAGGTGAATAGGGTTAATGATATTGGTGGCTCTACTAGTTGGTAGAGGGTTATCTTTACCTAAGTTAGGTGTGGGTTCAGTAGCTGGCACGGGAACTTCTGGAACGGTCGTGATACTGTTTGCCTCCAGATTATCCAACCTATTGTAAATTGTTGCTACCGAGGAAACAAGGGAGGACATCATATTGTGCAGTTCTGCCAGGCTATTTTGCACATTGAAAACCGTACTAGGGCCTGGCCTCTCGTTGTCATCAGTAACGTTTAATAGTCTAAACAGTTCAGCTTTCCTGGCTGTAGCCGGGAAAGGAATGTTCCTTCTTTTAAGTTCAGAGGTGATCTTGGGATAGTCCAGGACCGATAGCTGGAAGCTGGACTTGGTGGATCGGTACGTCTCTGTGAGCCTGATCTGAGTGGAGTGCTGGCCACCGACAAATCATCTCCTTGTGTAGACTGGTTAGACATGCTGGGAAGTGAGGTAGATGGATAAGTTTAGTATAGTACTGTATGGAACGGTAGTGACCCAGCTTACTTTGCTAATGCCTACCGGCGAAATTATATTAACTAGCTTATTTATTGGTGACAGGTGAGGCCCTGACTACTTGCCAAGTGGCTATGAGAGGCTCTACCTATGATTTGGCTCGTGGGGCCTTTGTGCCACTGAGGTGGGTGGCGGGGTGTTGGCCTCTCGGTGGCGGTTAATAGAGTAAAAATGAATGGCCGTGACTGGTGAGGCCCTAACTATGAGATGATGCAAGGCTCTAACTATGAAATGGGACGATTGGCCTGAACCTCTGAACGAAGCGGTATTCGGTATGCCTTGCGGGACCACTAGACTGTTAGGCGAAGAGGCCTATGGGATTTCCTAATTTGGCGAGGAATTAAAGGGTAACCTAGTTTGTGTTTGAACCGTATACATACCTGATAAATGACTAGGCCGAGGTATCCTGAAGTAGTAACAAAAATTCTTACTTGAACCTAGAACATTTTACAGATTTAAATTATGACCTAAGCCTGGGAGCAGCTGTAGAAACGTACTATTTATTCCCAACAAAAGTTGTATACTAACCGTATGCGTAAAAGCTTTAGCGAAGACTTGGCGGGAGAAAGCCAGCACTTTAACCAAGTATTAGATGCTTTTATTGACAGGTTCCGCTTGTACGCTGTGTCGTATATTATTGATTTAATAAAAAAAAAAAAATGGAGGGAAAAAACACATATAAACAACGTCATTTAATAAAGTAGTATCCAGTAGTAATAAAAAAGGACAGTGAGACTGTAAATTGACTGTCCGTAGTTAACCATGGGTACTTTGAGTACCCCAATTAACGGTACTGATTAAAACCCGCCTATAAATATACATATGTATCAAACCTTTGAGCCAATGAACGTATACACCCCCACGAAAATGAAAGTTTGCGGTAACGGAGGGGTAATGAGTTTTTTTTTTTTTTAATATATATAACTGGATTGACGGAAAATATAATTATATATTATTGTTATTATTAGTATTATTAATATTAAACCTAAGAATTAATTAACCGAGTAACATTACAGGATTTAATAATACGTTATTATTACTAGCGTGCGAGTTACCCGAGTAGCAGGTTAAAATAATACAGTTTACAACCCTACTGGCAATCAAAACAGTTCTTGACCATAAATAACAAGGAAATTGCATATACAGTTACACAAGCCTACAGAAGAACGAAAATTAACTCATATACAACATAGCCACAAGGTGGCGATATTCAGCCAAACTTACTGACTGAAACACACGCTGACAGAAACCAGCCTGCCAGCGGAGAAAAGCAGAGCTATAGAACGCTTCGCCGACACGGCCCTGTACCACTGACCAGGATTGTACAAAAGAGTGACGGTAGGTCTAATGCCCCTGAATTAAAGCATGCCGAGCTTATCATTTAACAGCTAAAACCGGGAAGTAACTAAACAAGCAAAGAACCTAACCGGCCGTTTATACTTAACTTAGAATGTGGAAATACCGTTGTAACTATGCGTGCTGACAGTCGAGTCAGAATAAATGGAGCTGCCCGACTCCCCACAATGCCTAAGTTCGTCCGTATCGTATACGTTATGCAAAGTAATCTGTAAGCCTGGTACAGACCGGCGGGAAACCGTAGCACCTGATGAAAAGTAAATAATTTTAAGCCGAGAGCGTGTAAGTGTAAGCCACCCATGTAGGTAATGTGCACGGCAGGACAGACCGATATCGAGCTGAGAACAGCTCAAAACTCACTGTTAGACGTTCGATTGAATGCAAAGATGTTTAGCTGCTTGCCGGAAAACTCAGAGCCGAGAACTTTCAGGAGGACCGACGGGCGGGAAACAGTATCGGGCTGTAAACCGGAAGAACCTAGGCACTTCCGGGATCGTCGCTGACAGGTAGTAGGATAGTATTACGTTTATATAGGGCAAGTTGTACCTCCCACAATTCCAGGCCAAGCCTTCTATATATATATATATATATATGGTTGGGGACAAAAGCTGTGATAATGCAAAGTCGGTTGTATGTGTAGGACAGTAAATAAAGAAGGCCCACCAAAGTAGTGAGACATAGGGGAGCGGTGGGTGGGATGAATTAAGCGTCAGGCAAGGGGTTTTGACCAGATTAAATAGCTTGGTAACACCTACCACAATTTCATGCCACAGCATATATATATATATATATATATATATAGAAGGCTGGGCCTGTAATTGTGGGAGGTACATTTTATCCCTATTTAAACCCTGTGGGATTTGGCCCATATAGGTTTAGCCTCCACATCACCTTCTGTTGGAATTCTGCTTCCTCCTGGCTGACATTCGCCATGCTGCTCGTTTGGTCGCCCTCCATTAGTTCTGCTATGAGGGTAGCTTTCCTTTTGTTGCTTGCCACCTGACCTCGGGCTTCCAGCAGATCCTTTAGCGTAGTCCTTTTTAGTCTCTCGTACTGCTGGGCCATTCACCAGTTGTCTTTATGCGTCCCATTCAATCCCGTCGCTTGCCACCAGTTGTTAAGACCTGCAGTGGTTATGGTACTGCGGCCTTCTATTCCTTTTCCAATAGCTGAGCATAAGTGATTATAGCTGCAGTAGGAAGTAGAGGAATAGTGTAGATGAATGCAGCTTCCAAGACGATTTTCCCCAGCAAATAGAATATCCCCCAAACATGAGCCTAGACTTCATGAAGGGTGTAACAGGAATGAAGTTTATTGAAAACACACTGACTTTTATGAGAAATCCTCCTGCAAGAAGACCTCCCACAGCAAACAAAGACAATAACCAATCACCGTACAGATTTACAGTAACTCCCACCCTTCCTCTGCCTGAGAGATATTGAGATAAGTTAAGGAATAAATCAATTATCTCCAGGCAGAGGGCACACAATTTCCCCAAAAGTTGGAACACCCCTTTCCACACAAGGTATCCCCACAAATTACACATCCCATGATAGCCCCGATCTGGGGGACAAACATATCCAATTTTCACTCAGATCGGTTCAGGGGTTTTTGAAAAGTATGGAAGTCACATTTTACCGACCACACACGAGGCTCCTGCCCAAAACAGTTCCACGAATTCAGCGTGTGCGGTCGGTCAATTCAGAAAAAGGTAAAAAACTAATAAAGTACCGAATGGATCCTCCTGGCTCATAGGAGCGATTGCTCCCCTTGTCCGTACGAACAAAACTACCGAATGGCGCTCTCCTGGCTGTTCGGCAACTAAAGGAAGCAGGCGTTCGGTAGTTTTAGCGGTGGTTCGTGAGGTCGAGTGTCCGATTTTAGTTCCAGACACTTGACGACCAAGTCCCGCTGTCTCCCCTCGTGTGAACAAGATGGCCGTTGTAACGGATCACCTGGCACCCCGACTGGGTACCTCCGTTGAAGGATGCTCCTTGCGTTTCCTGAGGAGTCCAAGCACTGCAGCAGACACCACAACCACCGAACCAGAGAAGCATACAAATGCTCTTAAGCATATGAATGCTGTAAACAGCTGAACAGGAAAAGCATACAATCAGCTTACTCTCCTGGCAATCAGCATACAATCCAATTCCCCCAATAACGAGACGACATTTCGTTTTGAGGTCAAGCAGAACTGACTGTACTGGCACATAGAGCCTCTTTTATTCACTATCCACAAACATAGTACTGCCCACAGGGTTTTGAAATACAACAAATCAATCCATACAATACACACAGACACTCCCACACAAAATCCTCCCCTCTGCCTGTGATATGAATACTGAACACAATGGGTAATATAATTATCACAGGCAGAGAAATACAGTTTTTACAAAATATTCATAACTTCCAAAATATAGTTCAATTGCCATGGAGCCAAAGTCTTTCACACAGTCTTTCGTTATACGAATGGGCTCCATGGCATAGCTATCTAGGGTATCACCGCTCACATAGGGAAAGTACAGAATGACCCGACTTTCGGGTCTTTGCAGGGGAAAATAAATAATTTCAACATGGGGCCATAGTCACAGGGCAGGAGGCTGGCAATCAGTCTTCTCCAATGCCCAATGGTGAGGCTGGTTCTGCCACAGCCGCTGTTTTCTGTTCCACGTGGCGTTCGGCTATACGAACAGCGACCGCCCAGAGAGCACTTAATAGACTGTTCTTTTGGAGTTAATGATTCCGGAAGGGTGGTCAGTGTTCAGTAGTTTGAAACTACCGAACCAATAGATTCAATATGCATACAATACTGTAGGAAAAGGCCCGAACATAGAAGAAAATACCGAACAAAAGTCTATTTTCTTCACAGTGAGTGTCAAAACTGGACCATGGCGCAATAGGTTGCCTGGTCTGATGAAAGAGAAAGAGAGAGAAAGAGACATAATCTGTATGTTACATGGTCATAAAAATGCATGTAGCCTAAATTTTAAAGGCATCTATTGGATATGACTACACAACCCATCATACAAATGCTCTTAAGCATATGAATGCTGTAAACAGCTGAACAGGAAAAGCATACAATCAGCTTACACTCCTGGCAATCAGCATACAATCCAATTCCCCCAATAACGAGACAACACTTCGTTTTGAGGTCAAGCAGAACTGACTGTACTGGCACATAGAGCCTCTTTTATTCACTATCCACAAACATAGTACTGCCCACAGGGTTTTGAAATACAACAAATCAATCCATACAATACACACAGACACTCCCACACAAAATCCTCCCCTCTGCCTGTGATATGAATACTGAACACAATGGGTAATATAATTATCACAGGCAGAGAAATACAGTTTTTACAAAATATTCATAACTTCTAAAATATAGTTCAATTGCCATGGAGCCAAAGTCTTTCACATAGTCTTTCGTTATACGAATGGGCTCCATGGCATAGCTATCTAGGGTATCACCGCTCACATAGGGAAAGTACAGAATGACCTGGCTTTCGGGTCTTTGCAGGGGAAAATAAAGCATTTCAACATGGGGCCATAGTCACAGGGCAGGAGGCTGGCAATCAGTCTTCTCCAATGCCCAGTGGTGAGGCTGATTCTGCCACAGCCGCTGTTTTCTGTTCCACGTGGCGTTCGGCTATACGAACAGCGACCGCCCAGAGAGCGCTTAATAGAAGATTCTTTTGGAGTTAATGATTCCGGAAGGGTGGTCAGTGTTCAGTAGTTTGAAACTACCGAACCAATAGATTCAATATGCATACAATACTGTAGGAAAATGCTATTTTCTTCACAGTGAGTGTCAACACTGGACCATGGCGCAATAGGTTGCCTGGTCTGATGAAAGAGAGAGAGAGAGAGAAAGAGACATAATCTGTATGTTACATGGTCATAAAAATGCATGTAGCCTAAATTTTAAAGGCATCTATTGGATATGACTACACAACCCATCTAGACAGTATTTCATATGTACCTTATTTCATTTTTTAGGTTCTTGTTGTAAATAACACATTCTATTGCATGACATCTTGTTCTTTGTACAGTCCTGTTAACAACTTACCAAAGAGTAGTTAGTTCTGACATATTGTAACGGAGCTCCCTGTACCCCTGGCTGGGTACGTCCGCCAAGACCCGCTTCTTAGCTGGAACAGGGGACAAACCGCAGCACTTCTGCCCACTGTCAGTGCTAACGGTCGGTCAAGTTCGGTAGTCTTTTACAGGTTTCCCTGCAGGGCCCATAGTCTGTGAGCAGGAGGCTGGCAAGCAGGTTCCTCCAGGAGCTCGTGGCAAACTCACGTAGGAAGGGGAGTTTGTCACATATAGATACACACACAGTGTTATTTTATCCCCATTTAGATGTCTATTGATGTAGTATGAACCATTTCAACTTTTGTGTCCTTTCTTTACAACAATTCATCTTATTAAATGTAAAGCCTGCCTCTTTACCTGTATCCAGTTCTGTTATGTATTTATAAGAACTAGAACAACACCTGTGTTACAAATCGCTATTTGTAACTGGCCCTTTAAATGAGAAATTGCCCTGCTTCCCTGGATTGTGGAGAAGCATGTTTGCCAGCCTCCTGCCTCATGACTATGGCCCCTGGAAGATTGTGCCCCTGAAAACTTATTAACATTTATTGGGTGTGTATGGCCCTTTAAGAACCGTCTGGGGACATATTGTGACTTTGCTGAACAATGCCCCTTTAAGACTATGTCCCCAGACCGGTAAAATAACTTGTTCCTGGCTTTCCCCCACTTGGTTCAGTAAATAGGGCTTACTGAACCGAGTACCACACAGGCAGACCACCCAGAAGTTAAAGTGTGCAGGCAATTTACCTCCCAGGCTGTGAGGTTACTGCCGGTCAATTGCCGAGCGCTGGGTGGCCGCCATTCGGCAGCCGAACATGTGGCGGCGGCCATTTTGGTCATTCAAATGCGGTCAGCGGTGTATGCTAAAGATTCTGTGGAACTGAAATCGGCTACACATTTTGCCGAACACCGCTGACCCTTACCTTCTCCCATACAAAACTTGCAGCTCCAGAGACTAAGTCCCGTTCGAAATGGGACTTAGTCGTTTTTTCGCATGAAATTGACCGACCGCACAGCCCAAATATATGGAACTGTTTTGGGCAGGAAATTGTGCTTGCGGTCGGTCATAAAGGACTTCCAGCTAACTTTTGATCCACTGGAGGGATTTGGCTGATTTTTGGAAGGGTGTATGTTTGATGTATGCTGAGTCTGAATATGCAACTTTTATTGAAATTGGATGTATGGTTTTAAAGTTACAGTGTGTGTGTAAAAACTGTATTTTTTATTGTATGTAATAATTGGTTTAACTGTTTATCTGAGGGGAGGGAACCTGTGGGCTGTACTATGCTGTTATTGGTTAATTTCATCCTCCCCCTGGGAGTGTCCTGTGTGTACCTTATCCTAATAAAAAGCAGGCTGGGTGTTCCAGTCCAGAGACCTCTTCTGACCCTCAAGACGTAGCCTTGTCTCGTTATTGGAGGGAACTGCTATATCACACTGGGGATTGCTATGCTCTGCATATTCCCCTGAGCTTTCAATCACTTAGCTCTTTTAAGAGCTTGTTCCGGATACGCTCTCCTGGAGGAGAGGTCTTCCCCACACGGTCCTGGAGGGCAGAAGCCGATCCAGGGTGGAAGGAAGACGGCGCGGCTCCAGTTAAGCTACGGCGGTTGTGGAGCCTGCGGTGGTTGTGGTGTCGTCTGCAGTGCTTGGAGTCCTCTGAGAGCGCTAGGAGCATCCATCAACGGAGGGTACTCGGTCGGGGTACACGGAGCTCCGTTACAACCTGCTTCAAATATGGATAGATATATTACTCTATATTACATGACACAGACAGGGGGCTTTATGAGTCTGTCCTCCTACTGCAGGGTGACACAGTGACTCGATTAGGGGGCGATATGAGTCTGTTCCTCCCCCTGCAGGGTGACACAGTGACATACAGGGGCGCTATGAGTCTGTCCTCCTACTGCAGGGTGACACAGTGACATAGACAGGGGGCGCTATGAGCTTATCCTCCCCCTGCAGGGTGACACAGGAGGCGCTATGAGCCTGTCCTCCTACTGCAGGGTGACACAGTGACACAGACAGGGGGCGCTATGAATTTGTCCTCCTACTGCAGGGTGACACAGTGACATACAGGGGCGCTATGAGTCTGTCCTCCTACTGCAGGGTGACACTGTGACAGACAGGGGGTGCTATGAGCTTATCCTCCCCCTGCAGGGTGACACAGACAGGGGGCGCTATGAGTCTGTCCCTCCCCCATGCAGGGTGACACAGTGACACAGACAGGGGGCGCTATGAGTCTGTACCTCCCCCCGCAGAGTGACACAGACAGGGGGCGCTATGAGTCTGACCCTCCCCCTGCAGGGTGACACAGTGACACAGACAGGGGGCGCTATGAGCCTGTCCTCCTACTGCAGGGTGACACTGTGACAGACAGGGGCGCTATGAGTCTGTCCCTCCCCCTGCATGGTGACACAGACAGGGGGCGCTATGAGTCTGTCCTCCTACTGCAGGGTGACACAGTGACACAGACAGGGGGCGCTATGAATTTGTCCTCCTACTGCAGGGTGACACTGTGACAGACAGGGGCGCTATGAGTCTGTCCCTCCCCCTGCATGGTGACACAGACAGGGGGTGCTATTAGTCTGTCCCTCCCCCTGCAGGGTGACACAGTGACACAGACAGGAGGCGCTATGTGTCTGCTTCTCTCCCTGCAGGGTGACACAGTGACACGGACAGGGGGCGCTATGAGTCTGCTCCTCCCCCTGCAGGGTGACACAGTGACACAGACAGGGGGCGCTATGAGTCTGTCCCTCCCCCTGCAGGGTGACACAGACAGGGGGCGCTATGAGTCTGTCCCTCCCCCTGCAGGGTGACACAGACAGGGGGCGCTATGAGTCTGTCCCTCCCCCATGCAGGGTGACACAGACAGGGGGCGCAATGAGTCTGTCCCTCCCCCTGCAGGGTGACACAGACAGGGGGCGCTATGAGTCTGTCCCTCCCCCATGCAGGGTGACACAGTGACACAGACAGGGGGCGCTATGAGTCTGTACCTCCCCCCGCAGAGTGACACAGACAGGGGGCGCTATGAGTCTGACCCTCCCCCTGCAGGGTGACACAGTGACACAGACAGGGGGCGCTATGAGTCTGTCCCTCCCCCTGCAGGGTGACACAGTGACACAGACAGGGGGCGCTATGAGTCTGTCCCTCCCCATGCAGGGTGACACAGTGATATTTATTTTACAGGTAGAAGATCTGAATTGCCGGATGTGAAAGGGAGTCATGAAAAGAACCCATTAAGCACAGTAGATGTGAAGGTAAATCAAGACGATTCTCCTGCCCTCGGTGAGTACAAATGTATCGACTTCTTATATAAAACATACATTTTAAATTCCTCATTCCACTGTTAATGTATTATGTTAATTGGTAATTATTTTAATATTTTCATGTTTTGAACAAATTATTTAAATAAAAAAGGTATAGAATTCAATAACGATGGTGCTTTATTTTATTACTTTCTTACGCAAGATGCTGCCAAGGAGCTTGTTCATGCTCTAGTAACCTCTCGCATCGATTACTGTAATTCTCTCCTAATTGGTCTCCCCAGAAGCTGTACTGCCCCGCTACAATGTGTGGTGAATGCTACTGCCAGGCTGATCTTTCTCTCCAGTCGCTCCTCTCACACTTCACCCCTCTGTCGATCCTTACACTGGCTTCCTGTACCTTACAGGTGTCAATTTAAAATACTAACCCTTACCTATAAAGCTCTAACCAACTCTAGCCCCTCTTGCATTTCTTCACTAATTCGTAGGTATGCCCCCTTCTTGGTCTCTCCGCTTTACTGCTGCTCGCACCCTTACTGCAAATTCATGTATGTACGTAGCGGGGAATGTGGTGCGACTAAAAGTAAAGAGACTAGCCCCCCTATCCCCCCAATAACGACAGACAATGAATATTGGATGAAACAGGCCACAGCATTTATTAAACTTACAACTGTAGGACTCATCCGAACATTATTCTTTTCCTTTAACCCCTTAAAACCAGAGGGCATACTATTACGCCCTATTCTAAGCAGTTCTAAACGCCGCAGGGCGTAATAGTACGCCCCCCTTTTTTTTTTACTTACTTGGTCGCCGGCGTTCCCACGACGGCAATTGCGGTTGGGGGGACTCCCAGGGAGTCCCCCGCGGCAGATCCTTCCTCCTGCGGCCTCCCCGGCCATGTGAGAGTGAGGTCCTTGCGAGGACCTCACAATCACATGGCCGGGTTAGCTGCCTGCTGCATTGCCAGCAGGGGGCTGCCTGTAATGACAGTTAGTCCCCCTGCTGGCTGGAAATAAAATAAATTAAAGTTAATAAGTGTAAAAAAAAAAAAATATATATATACTTAGATCATATATATATATTATATATATATATGATCTAAGTATATATATCCACATATACATACACACACATACACTATCTAGGTGTATTTTACTATTAATATATATATATATATATATTAATATCACGTAGACTGATACTGATTAAATATATATATAATTATTGATATATATATATATATATATATATTTATATATAATATAAAAGAAAATATGTAAATACGTTAAAAAATAAAATTAAAAAAATAATTAAAAATAAATAATTAAAAAATATATAGATGTGTGTTATTTCGTTCTAACTGTATTGTGATATTAATATATATATATATTTATATCAAAATACACGTAGAACGAAATAATATATCTATATACATAAATATATACGTATATATCACTATATATATATATAAATAAAAATATTTAAGAAAAATTATATAGATATATATACATATATATATATATACACATACGTATATATATACATATATTAATTCTACATATATATTTATGTAATATTTTTACATAATTAGGTATTTTAATTAAGTACAATTAGCGGGACCTGCCTGACAACCCATGCTGAAAGTATAGGGAATTTAATTTGCTAGCACTATATTTAACCCTATATTAGTGTTTCAAAACAGTAAAATGTATTATAACGATGATATCGCCAGTAAAAGTGACGTTTTCTGCATTTTTCACGCACAAACAGCACTTACACGGACTATATTATTGCTGTGATACTTTTTACTGTTTTGAAACACAAATATTTGTGTTCAGCGAAGTCTCCCGAGTACAACAGTACCCCTCATGTACAGGTTTTATGGAGTTTTCAAATGTTACAGCGTCAAATATAAGGCTTGTGTTTCATTTTTTTCACATTAAAATGCGCCAGATTGCTTACGTTGCCTTTGAGACCCTATGGTAGCCCAAGAATGAAAATTACCCCTATGATGGCATACCATTTGCAATAGTAGACAACCCAAGGTTGTCAAATGGGGTATGTCCAGTCTTTTTTAGTAGCCACTTAGTCACAAACACTGGCCAAAATTGGCGTTTTTTGCATTTTTCACACACAAACAAATACTAACCCTAACTTTGGCCAGTGTTTGTGACCAAATGGCTACTAAAAAAAACTGGACATACCCCATTTGCAATACCTTGGGTCGTCTACTATTGCAAATGGTATGCCATTATGGGTGTAAATTTTATTCCTGGGCTACTATACAGTCTCAAAGGCAACGTAACCAATCTGGCGAATTTCAATTTCAAATGTAACGTGCTATATTTGACCCTGTAGCTTCCCAAAACACCATAAAACCTGTACATAAGGGGTACTGTTTTACACGTGAGACTTTGCTGAATACAAATATGTGTATTTTATTGCAGTAAAAGCAAACAGTATTATGACATTGACAGTTAAAATGTCATGTAGAACTAAAAAAATCAAAAAAAAAATCTTATTTTCTCCCATTTATTTCATATTAAATTATGTTTCATAGCTAAATTTGATATTAAATGAAAGCCCTGTTTCCCCTGAATAAAATGATATATAATAAGGGGGGGTGCATTTAATATGAAAGAGGTGAATTACAGTTGGACAGACATGTAGCGCAAATGCCAGGTTTTGTTTACGTTTTGTTTTGTGTACATTTGGCTCAGTCCTTAAGGGCTTAATTCAAATATAAATAAACACATACATATATATACACATACCACAATTAACATATAAATTAACACTTATTGCCCTACAGCCTCCAACTTAAATAACTGTCCTTGCCAACTTAACCTGGTGCCTATGCACCAAAAACTTTACCCACTGGTGTCTCGCCTCCCCCCTCGTCCAAACCAAAATTTCCATCATCTTAAATGCTCTAACCACCAGCCGGCTCTTAGCTCGGTGGGCACGTCCAATTCGGTAACTTAAAAGTTTACCTTACAGAGCAGGGGAGGTTGAGACCCACCTTGTCCATCTCCTGACATTCCATCTGCTCCCCAACCCTATTGGCAAGCGGTGACAACACCACAGCTGGGACAGAACAAAACATAAAATTACTCTGGGTGGGAGGGAAGTTGTTTGCTGGCCAGAATCCAAACAGGCACTGAGGTAAGATGATCCCTGCCCTATTACAAACTCATAACCACTCCCCTAAACACATATAGCCGATCACTAACACCATCCCCACACTCATACATGTGCCCTTTTCCGTTTAGCTGTGCTGACTCCCCAGGGCCTTGCCTGCAAGAATTTTCACAGGTCCTTTCCTTTGGAACAGCCTGCCTACCCTTGTCAGACTCTCCCCTAGTCTTCAATCATCTAAGAAATCCCTTAAAACCAATCTTTTCAGGATTGCTTATGGTCTCCAAGAGTAACTTCTATCTCTCAAACCTCCCACTCGTTCTCTCCTATAGGGCCACACTCCACTCTCACCTCTAGCTCTGCTACTTTCCCACCATGTCTATTTTCTGTCTCTCTCAATACCCTTCCTATTGTGTATTTGTACACCTCCTCCTCTAGACTGTAAGCTCGTTTGAGCAGGGTCCTCAACTACCTATTATTCCTGTCTCATTTGGTAAATTCCCCTTTTATTGTAAAGCGCTGCGGAATAAGCTGGTGCTATATAAATACCAATAATAATAATAATATGAATAATATGAGCCACATCACATACCGACGTATGCTTCCCTGCTGTCCCCTCCGTTGCAGAGTTATATTTTATGTGTTTACCTGTATGCGTGTTATGTATTATAATTGAGTGTCACCATAAGTTAAATATAATGTTTATAAGTTGTAGTCCTGGAGGAGAAGGTGAATTGGACTGTTTGTCTTGCCTGGTTCTGTCACAGATACCAGTAGTTTTAGGATCTGCATTCTGGCAGCACTTTCCCCTGGTACTGGGAATCTTTCAGCAGAGAGCTAGGCCTGTGAGCCGCTAGTGACTTGTAAGGGGGAGACAGCGCAGGCAGAGGGATGGATTCCTACCTGGAAGATGTGGCAATTGGTAGGACTCCAGGGGAAGAAAATGACAGGTTCTCAAGCACCAATCACTCACTGTTTCGATTACAATTAATATATGCAGAGCTAGTATTAACAGCTTCCTGGTAACATGTTCACTAATAGAATTGTACAAGGGAGAAGAGATCACCCATTTAGACTTGAAGAAAGGAGATTTCACATACGGAAGAGTTCTTTACAGTGAGAACAATAAATATGTGGAATTCTCGGCCTAGAGAGGTTGTTTTAGTAAATTCTGTACAGATTTTTCAATGTCAGGAAAAAGAATATCCAACAATATAGTAGCTAATCCCAAAGTTAGCAGAGAACAATGAGAACACTGACAGTCACTTTGGGCCATCTTGTGGCAGAATTGATAGTTGTTTCAAATTGGATTATTTTTTTTCAGTTTGTTTTGGATGAATTGCAAATGCTGAGGTGTGTGTACCTAACAGTTACATAGTAATATAGGCTGAAAGCAACTCAGAGCCACCAAATCTAGGTTTTCAATGTGACCATTAATGTTCCCAAAAGAATCAAACTATTTGCATTTTCAGGATCATGCTAAGCACCATATCTACTTTGCATCATTGCCCAGGCTGTAGGTCAGAGAGTTGACCCTGCTGAGAGTAAAATCACAAATCTATAAAACTCAGACACAGCAAGATTTAGCTGTAGGGGCAGGGACAGACTTATAGCTCCTCCTGTTTGACCCTATTTGTGTCACTCTGTAGGGGAAGGACAAACTCATAGCGCCCCCTGTTTGTGTCACCAGGTAGGGGCAATGACAGACGTATAGCTCCTCCTGTTTGACCCTATTTGTGTCACTCTGTAGGGGAAGGACAAACTCATATCGCCCACGGTTTGTGTCACCAGGTAGGGGCAATGACAGACTTATAGCGCCCCCTGTTTGTTTCACCTGTAGGGGCAGGGAAAAACTCATAGCGGCCCTTTTTGTGTCACCCTGTAGGGGCAGGGACAAACTCATAGCGCCACATTTTTGTTTCACCTGTAGGTGCAGGGACAGACTCATAGCTCCCTCTGGCTGTGACATCAGGACGGGTAAGGTGGTAGCTTGGCAGCTAATTTTCATGTTTTTCTGGTAGGTTACTGTGTGGCCTGGGTACAGTGCAGTAAGGAGAGCTGCCTAAAGTGGAGGAGGCTGAGAGAAGAGATGGATCCGTCACTTTTAGCTGATGATTGGTCTTGCAAGCAGAATATAGGTATTTTATCACCATGAGCCGTGGAGCTAATTCACAAATTTTAGGTCTCTTTCTCCCCCCAGCCTCTTTGTGTGTCACTTCCTCCCACCAATTCCTCTGTGTGGCTGTTTCTCCCCTTCTCGAGACCCTCTCTGTGCCTTTTCTCCCCCAGCCCCTTTGTGTGTCATTCTTCCCCCCCGACACTTTGCATGTCTCTTTTTGTCCCATTTCACAGTCCCTCCGTGTCTTTCTCACTTCCCAACTCTCTCTGAGTGTCTCTTTCTCCCCTTACCCAGTCCCTCAGAGTGTCTTTGTCCATTTCCCTCTGGGTGTCTCTTTGTCCCCTTCCCCAGCCCTTTTGTGTGTATATCCCCTTCCATATCTCTCCAAACGGATTATCTCATCTGACAGGAAGCTGTTTGTTGCTCTAAGTGAGCACTTCCTGTCAGACTGGACGGCCACACTGTGACTGTGCTGTGCTCTCTGCTCCTGCCAGTCACCCTCACCCAGATATTGTGCTGCCTTATGGTTGCGCTGGCCCTGTTGTGGGCCACTCATTAATATATCAATGCCAACTGGCACATCCCCTTTTCTGTTTCCAAATGGCCATTACTTTCTGTGTTACAGATCCTTTGTATAACAGCTGTGCAATTTCAGAGGAAACCTGGTTAGATTGTGATCATGATACCGTGTATGCGCTCTTTATACCTGGGTCAATTGTGTGGGCAAAGCAGCATGGCTACCCATGGTAAGACCGTCACTCAATACCTACTATAATGTGTGATTTACTCTGACATCAACAGCTTTCAGCCTCTCCCATCTCCCCTCCAAGCTATACTATTGAGCATTTACAGCCTGATACGTCATATCGCCAATTCGCCGCTTCCTTTCTCCTCTCTAAGTGATAAATATTTCAATGAGACACTAAAGTCACAAACACAACTTTAGCTTAATGAAGCAGTTTTGGTGCATAGATCATGCCACAGAAGTCTCAGTGCTACACTCTCTGAAATTTAGGAGTTAAATCACTTTTGTTTCTATTTATGCAACCCTAGTCATACGTCCTCCTGCGTGAAAAAAATAATTCTTTCACATATAGCAGGCAGCTGCAGTCTGTACCAGGTAATTAACACAACAGGACTTATAACTAAACACCCTGTGCAATAAGGGAAGATAAATAATGTTGACTCTTTTCATAAAGTGTATATGGAGGCGGTGTTGGTCACAACCAGGAAAGGTGTGGCTAGGGCTTCATAAACAGTACAAGTAGAGATTTAACTCCTAAATGGCAGAGAATTGAGCAGTCAGACTCCAGGGTCATAATCTATACGATGAAACCACTTGATTAAGCTAAAGTTGTTTTGCGTATCTCTTTAAGGGCTTTCAGTCCATACAGTGTATCATACCCTCCTCTCCATTCTCCCTCCACGCTATATATATATTAATGGCTCTCAGTCCATACAGTGTATCATACCTTCCTCTCCATTCACCCTCCAAGCTATATATATTAATGGCTTTCAGTCCATACAGTGTATCATACCCTCCCCTCCATTCTCCCTCCAAGCTATATATATTAATGGCTTTCAGTCCATACAGTGTATCATACCCTCCCCTCCATTCTCCCTCCAAGCTATATATATTAATGGCTTTCAGTCCATACAGTGTATCATACCCTCCCCTCCATTCTCCCTCCAAGCTATATATACTAATGGCTTTCAGTCCATACAGTGTATCATACCCTCCCCTTCATTCTCCCTCCAAGCTATATATATTAATGGCTTTCAGTCCATACAGTGTATCATACCCTCCATTCTCCCTCCAAACTATATATATTAATGGCTTTCAGTCCATACAGTGTATCATACCCTCCCCTCCATTCTCCCTCCAAGCTATATATATTAATGGCTTTCAGTCCATACAGTGTATCATACCCTCCTCTCTATTCACCCTCCAAGCTATATATATTAATGGCTTTCAGTCCATACAGTGTATCATACCCTCCTCTCTATTCACCCTCCAAACTATATATATTAATGGCTTTCAGTCCATACAGTGTATCATACCCTCCCCTCCATTCTCCCTCCAAGCTATATATACTAATGGCTTTCAGTCCATACAGTGTATCATACCCTCCTCTCTATTCACCCTCCAAGCTATATATATTAATGGCTTTCAGTCCATACAGTGTATCATACCTTCCTCTCTATTCACCCTCCAAGCTATATATATTAATGGCTTTCAGTCCATACAGTGTATCATACCTTCCCCTCCATTCTCCCTCCAAGCTATATATATTAATGGCTTTCAGTCCATACAGTGTATCATACCTTCCCCTCCATTCTCCCTCCAAGCTATATATATTAATGGCTTTCAGTCCATACAGTGTATCATACCCTTCTCTCTATTCACCCTCCAAGCTATATATATTAATGGCTTTCAGTCCATACAGTGTATCATACCCTTCTCTCTATTCACCCTCCAAGCTATATATATTATTGGCTTTCAGTCCATACAGTGTATCATACCCTCCTCTCTATTCACCCTCCAAGCTATATATATTATTGGCTTTCAGTCCATACAGTGTATCATACCCTCCTCTCTATTCACCCTCCAAGCTATATATATTAATGGCTTTCAGTCCATACAGTGTATCATACCCTCCTCTCCATTCTCCCCTCCAAGCTATATATATATTAATGGCTTTCAGTCCATACAGTGTATCATACCCTCCTCTCCATTCTACCCTACATTCTATTTATATTAGGGTCTTACATATGTCTATCTAGCTTCACACAATCAATACTGACTTGCTATCACAGGTTTAACTAACATTGTTATTTATTCAATCTGTAGGTGGCCAGCAATAGTTGATTATGACCCGGACATAGCAGAATATTTTTTATTTGAAAATTCAGCTGATCAGTTTCCCGTAAGTTGGAGAAACACTGACACGCACTGAAGTAGTGCATTGTTGAAACTATTGATTGTTAATGTATAAAATGTATTTATTGTATTTTATAGAATTCACAGTCTATAGCTTTGTTTTAATACGCTTTCCAAATGATTCAATACTATTACAAAAAACGTCCAAATGAGTCAATAGTATTAGAGAAACCGTCCAAATGGTTCAATACTATTAGTAAAACCATCCGATGGTTCAATACTATTAGTAAAACTGTCCAAATGGTTCAATACTATTAGTAAAACTGTCCCAATGGTTCAATACTATTAGTAAAACTGTCCAAATGGTTCAATACTATTAGTAAAACTGTCCCAATGGTTCAATACTATTAGTAAAACTGTCCCAATGGTTCAATACTATTTGAGAAACCGTCCAAATGGTTCAATACTATTAGTAAAACTGTCCCAATGGTTCAATACTATTAGAGAAACCGTCCAAATGGTTCAATACTATTAGTAAAACTGTCCCAATGGTTCAATACTATTAGAGAAACCGTCCAAATGGTTCAATACTATTAGTAAAACTGTCCCAATGGCTCAATAGTATTAGTAAAACTGTCCCAATGGTTCAATACTATTAGTAAAACTGTCCCAATGGTTCAATAGTATTAGAGAAACCGTGCAAATGGTTCAATACTATTAGTAAAACTGTCCCAATGGTTCAATACTATTAGTAAAACTGTCCCAATGGTTCAATACTATTAGTAAAACTGTCCAAATGGTTCAATACTATTAGTAAAACTGTCCAAATGGTTCAATACTATTAGTAAAACTGTCCCAATGGTTCAATACTATTAGTAAAACTGTCCCAATGGTTCAATAGTATTAGAGAAACCGTCCAAATGGTTCAATACTATTAGTAAAACTGTCCCAATGGTTCAATACTATTAGAGAAACCGTCCAAATGGTTCAATACTATTAGTAAAACTGTCCCAATGGTTCAATAGTATTAGTAAAACTGTCCCAATGGTTCAATAGTATTAGTAAAACTGTCCCAATGGTTCAATAGTATTAGTAAAACTGTCCCAATGGTTCAATAGTATTAGTAAAACTGTCCCAATGGTTCAATAGTATTAGTAAAACTGTCCAAATGGTTCAATACTATTAGTAAAACTGTCCCAATGGTTCAATACTATTAGTAAAACTGTCCTAATGGTTCAATACTATTAGTAAAACTGTCCAAATGGTTCAATACTATTAGTAAAACTGTCCCAATGGTTCAATACTATTAGTAAAACTGTCCCAATGGTTCAATACTATTAGTAAAACTGTCCCAATGGTTCAATACTATTAGTAAAACTGTCCCAATGGTTCAATACTATTAGAGAAACCGTCCAAATGGTTCAATACTATTAGTAAAACTGTCCCAATGGTTCAATACTATTAGAGAAACCGTCCAAATGGTTCAATACTATTAGTAAAACCATCCGATGGTTCAATACTATTCG
This sequence comes from Pelobates fuscus, assembly GCF_036172605.1. Lineage (NCBI taxonomy): Eukaryota > Metazoa > Chordata > Amphibia > Anura > Pelobatidae > Pelobates > Pelobates fuscus. Next base: position 421,695,762 of record NC_086319.1, read on the forward strand.
AAAAAAACGTCCAAATGATTCAATACTATTAGAAAAAACATCCAAATTATTTAATACTATTAGAGAAACCGTCCAAATGATCTAATACTATTAAAGAAACCGTCCAAATGGTTTAAAACTATTAGAAATAACGCCCAAATGATTTAATTACAAAAGTCACAATTAAAGTCTATGAGAAGTTTTGTAGATAAATAATTTGGAACGTTTTTCATGCAGTACATATTACATATACATATTAAAGCTTATTCAATCGAGGTTTGTGTATTCTAAATAAGCTGCAAGCATTTCCCAGATATTTTGCCAACATGGAACCTTTAGTAGAAACATCAGTCATTCATTTCTGGAGGAACATCTTAGCAACTGACTACCTGTGAAGGAAAGCTGTCTAACTGTGTACGTGCAAGTCAGCCACAGGGAGATACAGGAGAGTGACTCTCACTATGGGAAAATAATGCTAGCTTTTGTGTAATGTAGTCACAATAGGCCTTCCCAGGTATTAAAAAATAAAATTTAAATAAAACAAATTGCTCACCTTTCTTCAGCACTGAGTCTACCTTAGCACAGCCGCGATCTCCTTCTAGAGTGACATCATCCTGGAAGCGTGCCTTCAGGTTGACAGTCAAATTGAATGCTCCTCATTGAGGAGAGTTGGAACCCTTAGGTGCATGCGCAGCGTTTGCTGCAATGGGCCTAAGATTCTGTCATACTACAAGGATTGACTACAATGATTAGGTAAGTAAGATTCCCTGTGCTCATACTCAGAGGTCTTGGAGGCGTAGCTCGATGCCAAGCCTCCTAATTAGTGAAATAAAGAGTTTAGGGGTCAGGAGACAGGGGATAGGACTGCAGGCACTATAACAACTTTAAACAGATAAAGTTTTTTAAAGTGCCTACAGTGTTCCTTTAATGGGTTACTCTAACCCTTTGTGTAAACTATGTTTGTTTTTTGAAATTTTCTTTTTACCTACCATACTATACCTGTGCCCAAGGAAGGCACAATATTAGTATGCATCAAGCATCAAGTTAAAGAATCTGTTTTTTTTGTTTGTATTATTGACTTAGATATGCACAAAGGTATATCACTAGATATATCTAAAACAAGAAACAAATAAAGGATTCAGGTTTCAGAGTTGTTATCGCCTGTTGGAGCAAAGACTTCATGTCAGTTAACAACTGTCAGGGTGGCGGTCCGGTGACCAGGACCCAGACACTGTCTGGGCGGCGGTCGGACGACCGGGACCCAGTATGCCTGATGTTGAAAGTAGTGTGGAAGTGGATTAGCAGGGTCTGGTGCAGGGTAACCACACGCCCCCTGGTGTTGAGCACCAGCGTTTGTGCGGCCACATACCAGGACCCTGATGCAGCTTCAGTGGATCCAAGGAACTAGGAGCTTGGAAATAAGCAGACCTCCCAGGAGATGAATAGGGAGGCTCTGCAGCAGGAATGTATCCAGTATAGAAACAAAGCAAGGCTAGGGTAGGCACCAAACATGAAAACAAGACAGAAGTAGTAGAACCCAGAACCAGAGAAGGATAGGAAGCTAAACCCAGAACATGTACACAATACATAAAGGAAACATTAACAGAACAGGGGCAGGACAGGGCAGGACAGGACTGTACATGGAAACTACATACAAAACTACATACAAACTAAAACAAGACAAGACAAGGTATAATATAATAGGCAAAACAAGAGGAGAAATAACTAAGTACTATATGTGAAAACTATGGGGATTTAGTTACATTATATGATCATACATTGCATAAGCCTGCCACAACGCCAATGTACCCCATATTTGGCAGGTCCTACTCTAACTGCCTAATGTCTACTAAATGAACAATAATAAAACACATACAGCAATTACCTGCAAGAAAAGGGAGAGGACTTGAGCAACTGCCTGCAGGAACCAACTGAAACAAAAGGTATCATGGAAAAGGAACGGATGTGGCAACATAAAACAAACATTTAAAGGAATCCAAGTGACTGGGAATTCCAGGAACGGAATAGAGGAATGAACCCAGAAAACCCAGCATAAAGAAAACCAGACATAGAATAGAAAACCAGAAAAACCAAGAAAAACGAAACAACACCCCCTTCAAGTATCTGGTGCCAGACCACTGAACCTCCGCTTAAGAAGGAGTAAGATCTAACCACTCGCCTCCCGGGCCGGACCGCCTCCCGCCTCCTGGCCCAAATGACATAGGAGCATCCCACCATCTCTATTCTGGGGAGAACCTTAACTGCGGAGAGAAATCAACTCCGGAGACTGGCAGGGTGAACCTACCACCCTGACTCCCACCATCTGAGCGTCTGTAGCCGCCCCTAGCCGGAATGAATGCCCCCTGAATTCCCCACCATCATTACCCAGGAATTCGAGCCCCAAGTGGAACACCCCACCGAAATGGAAGCGGGAGAGAAAACCTGTCTTTGAGAACCCAACAAGGGGTGAGGATGCCGAATAATCCAGGGGACGGAATAGCACTCCCCTTAAGAAAGCAAGATAAATGTCGGAACCCGGCACCGCCCCCAATCGGAACAGTATATATTAGACTATTCTAGGAAAATAGTAATCATGTCATGAGCCTGACCATTACTCTGTTCATTCCATCTACCTCAGGAGAATGCGGAAGGGCTAATTTATGTCAACCCTGCTGGGAATTAACCCGCAACGTCCAAGGATTGAACAGATTCTATTGATGAATCAGACAACCGCTACCAACGTACCCTTCCCAAAGACAACAGCCGCCGAGCGGCGAAACCTGAAGGAAGTCCGTTCCGAAGCTTACTCAACCCCACCAAAAAAAACCCTCCACCTGCAGATGACCGTAACTTGAACGGGAAGCCGAGCCCTGCAAATTGAAGAACTCACTATGGAGGCCTACTACCCAGCCCCCAACGCCCCTAAGAGACGGAACAAAACATGAAGACGGGCAGTCTAATCCCTGAACCCCCTGAGGTAATGTTCCCATCCGTCCCGATCACTCACACCTTACTGTAGCGGGCCCCACGCTACCTCAGAGATCGACCCACAGATCAGCTTCATCAGTCCGCTAGACCAAGTGACCGCATCTCCACTGCCCTATAATTTGGCCCTGCGGAGCCCCCGCCTGAAGTACGTCCCACCGTGACAAGATGGAGCCTCGGCCATGACGTTGTTAATCCCCAGGAAAAAAACCCTGCCTGACCAGACACCTCCAGACTCAAACCACGCCGAGCCAGGCGCTGCAACCAGAGTACCACCGGGGTAGAGGATACTGTCACATGATAGACAGCCTGCACCACCCCAAGATTGTCGCAATGGAAGCACTACCCACCCGTTCGTGATTTGGGTCCACGCCTACTATGCCACCAAAATGGGGAAAAGCTCCAAGACAGCCAGAGTCTGCAAGAGCCCCGATGCTTGCCAGCTTACTGGGCAAGAGTCAGCACACCATTGGGAGCCCAAAATGGCCCCAACCTCCCAAACCTGCTGCAGCGGTAAACAGGCAGAAGTCAGTGGAAGGAACCTACGGGGGCTGCCTGCACAAGCTACCGTTATGGGAGGCCAAGAAGGAACCCCATACAGCCCCCAGGGCAACACCGACATGCGAAGCCCAGCTTACCCAGGAGAGCCCATGGGTAGCGCAGCTGAATCCCACATCGCCCCCAAAGCCACCGACACCTCCCGACAAACCGCAGTCAGGGGCAACTGACGTTCCCCCGCCCTTGGATCGATCCTCAGCACGTATCCCGACCCACAGTTACGTCCTGGGCAACTCTGAAACGCTAACCCAAGAAAACACCACGGCAGCAGAGCGCGGACGGGCGACACTGTCGGCCCCACACACAAGTGAAATTGGGAGCAACCCCCTTATTTTACTATAGGGCCCCCACCCACCGCTCAGGGGTGGGGGCCGGGGGGGAGGACATTAGGTCCCCCCCCTTATTAGTATTTAGGGCCCCCACCCACCGCTCAGGGGTGGGGGCCAGGGGGGAGGACATCAGGTTCCCCCCCCTTATTTTACTGTAGGGCCCCCACCCACCGCTCAGGGGTGGGGGCCAGGGGGAGGACATTAGGTCCCCCCCCTTACTCTGATTTAGGGCCCCCACCCGCCGCTCAGGGGTGGGGGCCAGGGAGAGGACAATAGGTCCCCCCCATCATTTTACCTTAGGGCCCCCATCCGCCGCTCAGGGGTTGGGGCCGGGGGGTACTATTTATTTATTTTTTTAAACAGTGAGCATTCACAGACTGCTCACTGTTTACTAGACATGCCCCTACTCGCAGTATAGCGAGTAGGGGCTAAATTTACTAATACTAAGTAATCTTTACTTAGTATTAGTAAATTTGGCTGAAAGACCAATTTAGGTCTTTTAGCCTTTTGGTAGATAACTCCCTAATACCGTGGGAATTAGGGAGTTATCTACCAAGCGGCTGCAAGAGAAGTCCCGAGGTTCCGAAGTCCCGAAATTCCGAAGTGCTGAAGTGTTGAAGTGCCGAAGTTCCGAAGTTGCCGAAGTTACGAAGTCTTGAAGTGCCGAATTGCCGAAGTACCGAATTGCGAAAATCTTGAATTTCGGAATGCCAAACCGAACCGAAAGTTTTCCCCATGCACATGCCTAATTTTTTGTAGTACCCTATGACATAGCTGTCCGGACCCGGGGCTTTGTTTCCCTGAAGTGCGGCGATCGCCGCCTCCACCTCTGGTTGTATGATAGGAGCCGTAAGGTCTCAGCGGCTTCCCCCGTCATTCCCGGCAAGTTAGCCACGGACAAAAACGCCTTCTAGGCAGCTGGGTCTTCAGCTGTCATTCCGTCTAGGTGTGGGGAGTGGTTGTATAAGGTGGAGTAGTATTCAGTGAACACAGTGTTGATGTCCTGTGGTGTGTGGGCTAGGTTGCCCTGCTGTAAGCAGACCCTGGTGATGGGCCGGAATCCACCCCTAAGGCGCAGTGCCCTGGCTAACATGGTGTCCATTTTATTGGATTTTTCATAGAACATGCGCCTGGACCAGAGGATGGCGCGTGCCACACCCTCCAGGGATAGTTCTTTAAGGGAGTGTCTAATGGCATTTAGTTCTGTTAGTTTGTCCGTTGTGGGATTGGCTTTGTGTTGTTGTTTAGTCCTCCGTAACGCCTCTTGTAACTCTGTCATGTGTTGTGACGCACGCCATTTTTTTATGTGGCTACCTTAATGAAGTGTCCCCTCAGGACTGATTTGTGTGCCGCCCACACTGCCACCGGGTTGGCTTCTGTGGATGTGTTGTGTGTAAAATAGTCTAGGATAGTGTCGCTAACTGCCTGGCAGATGTCGTTGTCTTGTACCAGGCTAGTGTTAAGTACTCCTCCAATTGGACATGGAAACTAAAGTTTGTCTAAGGTAACCTCTATGTCTGCATGGTCTGACCATGTTATGTTGTGAATGTCGGAGTGAGCAAGCTTGGCCATCCCCGACCCATTTAGGAGAATATTATCAACTCTGGAATATGTGCCGTGCGGTGCAGAGTAAAATGTGAAATCACCAGTGTCAGGATGCTGAATGCGCCACGCGTCTAGGAGGCCTGTATTGGTTAAGAACGTCTGAAACAGTTTGTCCTGTGCCCCTCTACTGTGGGATCTTATCAATGTTGCAAGTGTGTGCCAGAACCGGGGGTCCGGCTCTTTTGGGGCTTATACGTTGGTAATTTGCATTTTGGTGTTATGTAACGAGCCTACTATTGTTACGAATCGTCCCTCCGGGTCCACGTCCGTGCCCGTCACCGTGAGGGGACAACATTTGTGTACTAAATTTCAGTGTAGTGCCTATCTGATCACCTAATCTTGGCCGACCTGGGAAGGTGTGTCTCCTGTACCAGGGCAATGTCTGCCCGTTTAGCCCTAAGGTCCCGCAGGAGCAGTCTCCGTTTATTGGAGAAGTTCAAGACCTTGACGTTGATGGATACTATTTTCAGCGCCATATCGAGGCGGGGTGTACATGCGCTAGCGTTACAATATGAGTCCCCCTGGTTAGGGCAGAGGGGTGAATCGGCGGTGCGCCGGGTTGCTGTCGTGAGTCCCTGTGGTGTCGCCGGCCTCTCTGTGCCCTGGGTAAGGGCCCTAACCATGGTAATGTTGCCTCGAGATGGAAGTGTACAAACCTTAACGATAAACATAAACAAAAACAAAAACAGTCTGGTCTTATGTGTTGCCAGAGCAGTCCGGCTAGTGCGAGTCCACCCGAATCGGTTCATCTCCTTCCCGAGACCGGGTGGCGGCTCCCATACCCGACCTGCTGTGTAGCAAAGCGCAAGACCCATATTCATTCGATTCCTAATGATCCATTTAACAGTATCAAAATTGAAGGAACAGTACATTCAGAGTTCAGTGGAGGTTCGGAGAGTCCCATTGCGAAGGTGGCCGTGTGTTCTGCTAATGGTAGTGTTTTTCTCTTTTTAAATAGGGGGTATTTTGTTGTTTTTATTTATTTATGTATTTTTATTTATTTTTTAAATTGTTTTGTTGGGGAACCTCTCCCCCCTCCCCAAAGTGCCTTTAATAGGTGGTGCCGGGTAACCCGTGCGTCTCCCCTATTCCCACAGGGGGTAATCCCGTGTGGTGTAACTTTGCGGGGAATCCACCCCTGTGCAGCCTGGTGGCCACCCCGGCTCCCCCTAAGTTCTATCCCTTTCCCCTCCCCCCCTATTCGTGAAGTCCCCTGCATAGGTACTTAGCGTGATTCTGGAATACAGTCCCAGCTGGTAGGAGAGTGGTGCTTCCTCTATGGTGGGTACGTTGTTCGCCCTTCCTTACCGCTTCAGGTGTTGCGTGTAGCTACACTGGGGACTTCCTGCAATTCGCTAGTTAGTCTGATCAGTGGTGGGCGCCGGTTGCAGGGCATGCGAAAGTCCGGCGGCGGCTCAATGTTGAGACTCTGAAGGAATGTCGTAGGATCTATGCCAGGTAGTAGAGTGTGTGTTCGTCCGTTACGGAAGGCGACGATCTTGAAGGGATGTCCCCAGGTGTAGTGGGTCCCGTGTTGTTGGAGTAATTTTGGTAGAGGCCTCCACTCCTTTCTTCGTTGCAGGGTTGCCGGTGAGAGATCCTGGTAGACGCTGAGTGTGGCGTCTTGGTATTGCAGGGATGTTATCTCGGCTGAAGCGTATTATAGCTTCCTTGGTGGAGTAATATTGGAAGCGGATTATAATGTCACGAGGGACCGCTCCCTCTGTTCTTCTGGCTCGTAGCACCCTGTGGGCCCGGTCTATGACCCACTTCTCTTCAGGTATGTCAGGGATCAGGTGTTTAAAGTAATCCGCCATTTTCTCTGCAAGTGGCCCTCGTTAGGCATTTCAGGGAGGCCACGTATTCGCAGGTTATTTCGCCTCGATCTGTTGGAGAGGTCTTCTACCTGCATCTCCACATGATCTATTTGTTGTGTCAGTGCTTCAGAGTGGGTAACTAGGGAGTTTTGGTCTTTTACTGTCGTCTCCACCCGTTGCTCGAGGTCCGCGGGCACCTAAGGCCTGGATTTCGGCCCTGACTTCCTTAGAGCTACGGGTGATCTCAACTGCGAGGTAGCTCCTCACCTCGATAGTTTGTGGAGGATGCTGGGGACAGGGAGCCATGTGGGCTGGCGCCGCCGCCATCTTGCGAGGCCGAAACCGCGCAGGGTGCTGTAAGGAGATCCATCACGGAGGCGTTGGAACTGCTCCTGTCGCCTTTTTTCTTGTAAGGCTGCTTTGCTCCCGAGCCTGCGGCTGACATGCTGGGGTGGACCAAGTTCGTTGTCAGGTCTCTATGCTTCAAGTGCTCTATTAAGTGCGGGTCGGCGGGAGCACTAAGATCAAGCGGCCATGAAGGTCGACGTCCAGGCCACGCCCCCAATAAAGCAGTTTTTAATTTGGATGCCCACTTGATGTATTTTTTGGTCTCAGTACAGATTTCTTCTTATTCTAAGGATTTACGGTCTTGGTTTTTCAACCATTGGAAGAAGTGGCAGCTTGAGGAGTGAATGTTTACATCAACGGTTTTAAAATGCGTGCTTCTTTTTATTTTATTTTCGCCTATAAATATATTATAATCTAAATATTTGACACATCTTTTACTTAAATTAACTGTTAACATTTTCCCCCAATCATTGTTGTTTGATCCCTACATAAAACTTCTTAAGTGTTCTTCAAAAGGATCAGAAGAACACCACCTATGACTGTGTAGATTAAACATTACACAACAGCAACTTCTGGACTACTGCCAAGTGTTATTTATTTGTTGTTTTGTCTATTTAATAAATACTTTATTTCATTAAAACACTTTTGGAGCAGTTATTAAGATTGAGGATCCAGGTTGCATTTGGGGTAGTGCACACCCATAAAATTACACCAAGATTTTTAACCATAAAGCCAGGGAAACAGAGGCTCTAAACAAGGTGAGCTTAATACAATACCTCACCTAAACTATATGTAATAGACATGTGGCACTATTGTCTTGAATGTGGAACATCCTTCTGGAAGTAAGGTGGTGTGCTGCCTTCAAAAGCATAATTATGTAAAAAGTGAGCCATAGACCTAGGCTCCAGTCCATGTGAGTGTATCTATAGCAGTTTTTCCACATCACCCAAGAGTATATTTTGTATTTCTTTTAATTTTCATGTGTTGCTGCAGTCCCCATTTTATCCACAAGTTAAGAGGGCAAGATAACCCTCTTTTTAGCGCTCCTCTATATTTTATAAGTGTCACTTACTTATAATATATTTTAACTTGTTGAGATTTAATAAGTAGACATGAGCTGTTTATTGCACGCATAACATGTATGTGTTCATACCTGTACTGAATGCAAATCTGCACTAATGGCTTCTAACAATGCATTTCTCTCTCAGTCCAAGTATCATGTGGCATTCCTGGGAAAGTCAGTCTTGCGAGCCTGGGTTTGTAGCAGCTTACTAAATCCTTTCCAGGGAACCTCACCGAAGGGCATGAATGTGAGTGTGTATTATATGTGTTCTCCGACATCAACAACATGAACCGTCATTTCCTCCACCTACATCATGGAAGTCACTTCCTTCATCTACAAAATGGACAACCATGTCCTTCATCTACCACATAGACAATTACTTTCTGCACCTAGGACAGTAACTTTCTCCATTTATAACACAAACAACCACCTTCCAAATGGACAGTCACTTCATCCACCTACATTGTGGACAGTTACTTCCTCCATTTACACAATGGATAGATACTTCCTCCATCTACATCATGGAAGTCACTTCCTACATAGATTTCAAGATCAGAGACAACATGGGTTTACTTCAGGGAGATCATGCCAAACTAATCTTATTGATTTTTTTGATTGGGTAACTATACTTATAGATCAGGGTGGTGCAGAAGACATTGCTTACCTAGATTTCAGTAAGGCTTTTTGGATTCCAATATTGTTGAATGGGTAAGGCAGTGGCTGAGTGACAGGCAACAGAGGGTTGTAGTCAATGGAGTATATTCGAAGCTTGGGCTCGTCACCAGTGGGGTACCTCAGGGATCTGTACTTGGACCCATTCTCTTTAATATTTTTATTAGTGATATTGCAGAAGGTCTTAATGGTAAGGTGTGTCTATTTGCTGATTATACTAAGATATGTAACAGGGTTGATGTTCCAGGAGGGATAAGCCAAATGGCTAAGGATTTAGGTAAACTAGAAAAATTGTCAGAGTTGTGGCAACTGACATTTAATGTGGATAAGTGCAAGATAATGCATCTTGGACGTAAAAACCCAAGGGCAGAGTACAGAATATTTGATAGAGTCCTAACCTCAACATCTGAGGAAATGGATTTAGGGGTGATTATTTCTGATGACTTAAAGGTAGGCAGACAATGTAACAGAGCAGCAGGAAATGCTAGCAGAATGCTTGGTTGTATAGGGAGAGGTATTAGCATTAGAAAGAGGGAAGTGCTCATGCCATTGTACAGAACACTGGTGAGACCTCACTTGGAGTATTGTACGCCGTACTGGAGACCGTATCTTCAGAAGGTTATTGATACATTAGAGAGAGTTCAGAGAAGGGCTACTAAACTGGTTCATAGATTGCAGGATAAAACTTACCAGGAAAGGTTAAAGGATCTTAACATGTATAGCTTGGAGTAAAGACGAGACAGGGGGGATATGATAGAAACATTTAAATACATAAAGGGAATCAACACAGTAAAGGAGGAGACTATATTTAAAAGAAGAAAACCTACCACAACAAGAGGACATAGTCTTAAATTAGAGGGACAAAGGTTTAGAAATAATATCATAAAGTATTACTTTACTGAGAGGGTAGTGGATGCATGAAATAGCCTTCCAGCTGAAGTGGTAGAGGTTAACACAGTAAAGGAGTTTAAGCATGCATGGGATAGGCATAAGGCTATCCTAACTATAAGATAAGGCCAGGGACTAATGAAAGTATTTAGAAAATTGGTCAGACTAGATGGGCCGAATGGTTCTTATCTGCCGTCACATTCTATGTTTCTATGTTACACCCACAACATGAACAGACACTTCCTCCACCTACGCCATGAACAGACACTTCCTCCACCTACGCCATGGACAGACATTTCCTCCACTTGCACCTTGAACTGTCACTTCCCCCACCTAAAACATGAACAGTCACTTCCTCCATCTACCACATGGACAATTATGTCCTCCACCTAGTACAGCCACTTTCTCCACCTATAACACAATGACTTCCTCTACCTTCAACATATACAGTCGCTTCTTCCACCTACAAGATGAATAGACACTTCCTCCACCTGTGCCATGGACAGACATTTCCTGTATTTAAACCTTGGACAGTCACTTTCTCCATGAACAACATGAACAGTCATTTCCTCAACCTACAACATGAACAGTCACTTCATCCTTCTATTACATGGACAATTACTTCCTACACCTATGAGCATCCAATAAATAATTCACAGATACCCCCACAAATGGCAGATCAAAATATGAAAAGCCAAGAACTGTCTGCCTCGTGCCACAATCTGAGGTCTAAACAGCTGATTGTTGACTTTGGACAACTTTGTTTACAACAACCATGACCATTGTTTTTCTTTATTTTCACGTGACTGTCTTTTTATTTTCTGTTTATTTTCTTTTCCTGTCGGTAACACTAGGTGGGTCGTTGCTGGGAGTGAACACAAGTTTTAAATAATATATTTTATCTGAGAAAAAAACAGTAATGAATATATTTGGACTGTGCAATAATAATAATAATTAGGGATAGCAAGCTGTTGTTTGCATATCTGCACAGCTGGTTATTGTCACGGTGCGGCAGGATTTTGTTGGTGTGGCCACACAGAAACTCAGCGGTCACACCGACAGAAATAACACATACTCACCTTGCTTGCGGCAAACCACTACCCGTTCCTGGGGACGCCGGCCGCTGCGGTTCCGGTTTTAAAGCCTTTGCCCACATTAAAGATGGCGCTTATGTGCGTGCGACATCACGTCATAGACGTGCACGCACGTTTTGGGGTCAAAGGCAACATACAGACAATTACAGCTTTAGGAGGGTTATTTAAACCCAAATTGCCTTTTGATCAGTGCCCTGTCGTGGTTTCCCTTTGCTGGTTTTCTGAGAGTGCGTTCCTGATCGTATTATTCTGTTTTTTGACTTTGACTTCATTTTGACTTCCCTGACTTCTGGTATCCTTGACTTTTGGCTTTCCCTCATCATTGTGTCTCATTCTGTATACCTGACCTCGGCAAGTATTTTGACAATTCTTGGGTACGTTAAATCCGGCCATTCTAAGGTCTGGTGAGACATTATCCTTAGTCCTAGGTGTGATACTACAGGGAGTGCAGAATTATTAGGCAAGTTGTATTTTTGAGGATTAATTTTATTATTGAACAACAACAATGTTCTTAATGAACCCAAAAAACTCATTAATATCAAAGCTGAATATTTTTGGAAGTAGTTTTTAGTTTGTTTTTAGTTTTAGCTATTTTAGGGGGATATCTGTGTGTGCAGGTGACTATTACTGTGCATAATTATTAGGCAACTTAACAAAAAACAAATATATACCCATTTTAATTATTTATTTTTACCAGTGAAACCAATATAACATCTCAACATTCACAAATATACATTTCTGACATTCAAAAACAAAACAAAAACAAACCAGTGACCAATATAGCCACCTTTCTTTGCAAGGACACTCAAAAGCCTGCCATCCATGGATTCTGTCAGTGTTTTGATCTGTTCACCATCAACATTGCGTGCAGCAGCAACCACAGCCTCCCAGACACTGTTCAGAGAGGTGTACTGTTTTCCCTCCTTGTAAATCTCACATTTGATGATGGACCACAGGTTCTCAGTGGGGTTCAGATCAGGTGAACAAGGAGGCCATGTCAATAGATTTTCTTCTTTTATACCCTTTCTTGCCAGCCACGCTGTGGAGTACTTGGACGCGTGAGATGGAGCATTGTCCTGCATGAAAATCATGTTTTTCTTGAAGGATGCAGACTTCTTCCTGTACCACTGCTTGAAGAAGGTGTCTTCCAGAAACTGGCAGTAGGACTGGGAGTTGAGCTTGACTCCATCCTCAACCCGAAAAGGCCCCACAAGCTCATCTTTGATGATACCAGCCCAAACCAGTACTCCACCTCCACCTTGCTGGCGTCTGAGTCGGACTGGAGCTCTCTGCCCTTTACCAATCCAGCCACGGGCCCATCCATCTGGCCCATCAAGACTCACTCTCATTTCATCAGTCCATAAAACCTTAGAAAAATCAGTCTTGAGATATTTCTTGGCCCAGTCTTGACGTTTCAGCTTGTGTGTCTTGTTCAGTGGTGGTCGTCTTTCAGCCTTTCTTACCTTGGCCATGTCTCTGAGTATTGCACACCTTGTGCTTTTGGGCACTCCAGTGATGTTGCAGCTCTGAAATATGGCCAAACTGGTGGCAAGTGGCATCTTGGCAGCTGCACGCTTGACTTTTCTCAGTTCATGGGCAGTTATTTTGCGCCTTGGTTTTTCCACACGCTTCTTGCGACCCTGTTGACTATTTTGAATGAAACGCTTGATTGTTCGATGATCACGCTTCAGAAGCTTTGCAATTTTAAGAGTGCTGCATCCCTCTGCAAGATATTTTTGACTTTTCTGAGCCTGTCAAGTCCTTCTTTTGACCCATTTTGCCAAAGGAAAGGAAGTTGCCTAATAATTATGCACACCTGATATAGGGTGTTGATGTCATTAGACCACACCCCTTCTCATTACAGAGATGCACATCACCTAATATGCTTAATTGGTAGTAGGCTTTCGAGCCTATACAGCTTGGAGTAAGACAACATGCATAAAGAGGATGATGTGGTCAAAATACTAATTTGCCTAATAATTCTGCACTCCCTGTATTTCTCAATTAGTAATCCAGAATTGTGTCAGCACATAGCAGCTTGCGAGAGAAAGCTAGAGGAGAATGATCACCGTATGGATCAATTTGCCCAGGCTTTCAGTACGCTTCTCAATACAGCCTGATATTCCTCCGACTATTTCACCTCCTCCTAATGTACCTCCACCTGTAGTATATAAGGCACCTACTATCTCCCTATCTCCTCCTCCTCATTATGATGGTAATATTCAAGAATGTCGGAGATTTCTCAATCAGATTGAGTACCACTTTGAGGCCTCACCTGGGTCTTTTCCCACGGATAGAGCTAAAATTGGCTACTTGATGAACCAACTTAAAGGTAAAGCCTTAGCTTGGCCAATCCATTATGGGAGAGTAATAGGAGCATTGCTTACAATTACCAGCAATTCCTTGCAGAATTCAAATTAACATTTAAACCATTAGGCAGGGAAGATGACGCTTCCACTGCCCTAATGCGTGTCAAATAAGGGAACCAGTCTTGTCTCGGATTACGCCATAGAATTCCGCACCTTGGCTTCTGAGGTAGACTGGACAAATAGCGGATTAATCTCTGCATTCAAAGAAGGATTATCCGAAGCAATGCTTGATGAAATTGCTTCCAAAGATCTACCTAAAAGTTAAATGAATTTATCACATAAGTGATGCAAATTGATAATCAACTTAGGAACACGGAAATTACTAGAAATAGAACCAGACGTATGACTGTCACTAGCACCTTGCTTCTCCAAACCTATTGTCCCTGGCCTCTCTGTTCAGTCTGAACCTGAACCTATGCAGTTAGTGGTTACGAGACTGTCAGAGGAAGAGAAACCATATAGGAGAAAAGAGGGCCTTTGTTTATACTGTGGCAAGAAAGGACATATGAGAGATGCTTGTCCCATACGTCCGGAAAACTTCCGCACCTAAGAACCTTAAGGGGACAGGTCTTAGGTGTGATGGATACGTCCTCAAAGTAGATTTATCCTTGATATAATTTCCCTTTGCAACAAGAACAGCTTTTCATGCAAAGCCCTGCGGCAGGAAACTTTATCGACATGTATTTTGTTAAAAAACACTTCCTACCCATCAAGGAGAGATCATCACCTCTGGCCGTTGAGGCTATTGATAGGAGACCTCTCTCTCAACCTCTGATTACCCACAAAACCATACCTATTAGCATTTCTATAGGAGCATTACACAAAGAAAATATGACATTTCAGATAATTGCTTCCCCTTCTTGTCCCATCATATTAGGATTCCCATGGCTCATCAAGCACAACCCTCATATTGACTGGGCTAAGGGGGAAATACTGGAATGGGGTAAAGACTGTATTCGGAGATGCATGTTACCCATTACTAAGAGAGTGGGCATTGTTACTTTGCCTACTTCTACACCTCAGACTTCCGAAATTCCTATACAGTACTGGGAGGTTAGAAAGGTGTTCAGTAAAAATCAGACTATTAATCTACACAGATCTTATGATTGCTCCATAGATCTGCTACCCAGCACTATGCCCCCTAAGGGGGCAGTATATGCCCTATCCCCACAGCAGAGTAGAATCATGGAAGAGTACATCAAAGATTCTTTAATTAAAGGCCACATACGTAAGTCACCCTCACCTGCTGGAGCAGCGTTCTTTTTTGTATCCAAAAAAAGATGGAGAATTGATTATATGGAATTAAACAAGATCACCATAAATAATGCCTATCCCATTCCCCTTATCTCCGAGTTGTTTGACAGACTTCAGGGTACTAAGATATTTACTAAACTTGACCTTAGGCGTGCTTACCATTTGGTAAAAAATTAAGGAGGTTCATGAGTTGAGAACAGCATTTAACACTAGAAGTGGGCACTATGAGTACCTTGTCATGAACTTCGGCTTATGCAATGCTCCGGACGTATTTCATAGAAACATAGAATGTGACGGCAGATAAGAACCATTCGGCCCATCTAGTCTGCCCAATTTTCTAAATACTTTCATTAGTCTCTGGCCTTATCTTATAGTTAGGATAAGTTATGCCTGTCCCACGCATGCTTAAACTCCTTTACTGTGTTACAAGGTCGCCCCAGAAATGCCCAATAAGGTATTTGAACCTGGGTACTTTGCGGTTCTGGGCCTGCTGTTTCTCCTCTGAGTCACCATTCAGGACTTTATCAATGATGTGCTCAGAGATTACATTTATTCTTTTATACTAGTATACCTGGATGATATCCATATTTATTCCCCCGACCTTCAGACCCATCATAACATGTCAAACAAGTACTGCAAAATCATTCTAGCGCTTAATGAATGGCGACATCTTTTGGAGGGTTCCAAGGACCCCCTTCTGATCATAACCGATGCCAAACGATTGTCTTTTAGACAGGCTAGGTGGTCTTTGTTCTTGTCCCATTTTAACTTTATTATCACGTACAGACCCGGTCCCAAAAACGTTAAAGCCGACGCCTTATCTAGGCAATTTGACATTGAATCAAACTTAGAACAAGAGACATTCCCTATTGTTCTTCCTGAGTGTATCATTGCATCCACTGTTCTTTCCTTATCGTCCCCTGTGCTATCATGGCGGCTCAATCCCAGGCACCTTGCAATAAATCTCTAGATAAATTGTTTATTCCGTTGCTTAAAAGAAAGGAGGTGCTGAAGGTATTCCACAACAATGTGACTGCTGGGCATCCGGGTATTAATAAGACCATATCCGCTGTCTCGAGATCATTTTGGTGGGATTCACTCAGGAAAGATATCAAAGAGTATGTGGAGGCCTGTTCTGTTTGTGCAGTTTCTAAGGTTCCTCATAAACTTCCTTGTGGATTATGTAACTAATCGTTGGAACTATATTTACGTTGTTTTGAATAACTGGTCTGATTTGCTGCCCTGGGCGGAATTTGCTAGGAGTAATGCTACTCATGACTCATCTGGACATAGTCCTTTCTTTGTCAATAACGGTCGTCGCCCTACTGTTCTACCTACTGCATTCTCTGACACGACTATCCCTGCTCTGGATGATCACCTTACTTCTTTTCGTGAGACTTGGACTAAGGTTCACTCCGCTCTTGAGACTGCGGCTGCTCGTTTCAAATTCCATGCTGATAAACGACAGGGTGCCAACCCTGTTAACCAGGTGAGTGATCGGGTGTGGTTATTCTCACGCAACATCAAACTCAAAGTTTCTAGCATGACGTTTGCTCCCAGATTTCTTGGCCCATTTCGTATTGTTCGGAGAATTAACCCTGATTTATATTCTCTGGCTCTTCCAGCCTCCTTGCGTATACCTAATTAATTTCATGTCTCCTTACTCAAACCGCTTATTTGCAATAGGTATACTGTCCCAACAGTACTTACTTGCTGGTTCCTTGCAGTACTTACGATCGTTCTTGGGTTCCGGCTTCTGATATCCATGCTTGTCGCAAAATGTGTTATTTCCACACCAAGATTCCTCTTAAGCCTGGTCCTGCCCACCGGGTGGGTGGTCTTCAAGAGGGGGGTACTGTCACGGTGCCATGGGATTGGGTCGGCGTGTCCGCACGGTAACTCAGCTGTCACCCGACAGAAATAATACATACTTACCTTGCTCGCGGCAGACCACTACCCGACCTCCTTCCGTCCCGGTCCCCAGCGTATGCGGCGTTCCTGGAGACGCCAGGTGCTGTGGTTCCTGTATTGAAGGGGAAATAGCCTTTGCCCACATTAAAGATGGCGCTTATGTGCGTGCAACGTCACGTCATAGACGTGCACACACGTTTTGGGGTCAAAGGCCACATACAGCCAATTACAGCTTTAGGAGAGTTATTTAATCCCAAATTGCCTTTTGGCTTCGGTGCTCTGTCGTGGTTTCCCTTTGCTGGTTATCCGAGAGTGTGTTCCTGATCGCATTATTCTAGTTTTTGACTTTGACTTCATTTTGACTTCCCTGATTTCTGGTATCCTTGACTTTTGGCTTTCCCTCATCGTTGTGTCTTATTCTGAATCCCTGACCTTGGCAAGTATTTTGACAATTATTTGGTACGTTAAGTCCGGCCATTCTAAGGTCCGGTGAGACGTTATCCTTAGTCTTAGGTCTGATACTGTATCTGCATGCTGGATCAACTAGTAAGCCTGACAGTTATGGACAGAGAGATTACCAGCATTGCTGTATGTCTTTTTTTGTGTGAATCTGCGTCTGTCTTACTGTGTGTGTGACTGTGTGTTTGTCTGTGTGTCTGACTGTTTGACTGTGTTTCTGATTGTGTATCACTGTGTGTGTGATTGGGTGACTGTGTTGGAATCTGTGTCTGTCTGAATGTTTGTCTGACTGTTTGTGACTGTGTCTGTCTGACTGTGTTTCTGACTGTGTGACTGTGAGTCTGTCTGTGTGTGACTGAGTGTCTGTGTGTTTGACTGTGTGTCTGTCTTTGTGTGACTGTCTGTCTGAGTGTCTGCCTACTGTGTGTGACTGTGTGCCTGTCTGTGTGTGACTGTGTGTCTGTCTGTGTGTGACTGTGTGTCTGTCTGACTGTGTGTGACTATGTCTGACTGTATGACTTTGTATCTGTCTGTTTGTGACTCTGTGTCTGTCTGACTGTTTTTTGACTGTGTTACTGTGTATCTGAATTTATGTATGTCTGAGTGTCTGACTGTGTGTGACTACTGTGTATCTCTATGTGTGTCTGACTGTGTGACTATGTGTCTGTCTGTCGGACTGTGTGTGATTGTGTGCCTGTGTCTGACAGTGTGTCAGTGTTGACTGTGTGTCTGACTGTTTGTTTATCTGTATGTGTGACTGTGTGTCTGTCTTGCAGAAAAAAGTGAAAAAGAACATGAGACACAAACTGGAGTGCAGCATTAGAATGGCAAATGAAGCCCTGTCCTTGGGCATTCCGGTGAGTATGAGTGATGCCCTGTTTCTGTTTTTTCTGGTGAGTATAAATAATGCCCTGTTACTCTCTACCCCATAAATCTAGCTTGTGTTCCTGTTCTGTATCATGCATCTTAATGAAATGACCAAGGTCTTTAATTAGCTAATGCAAGTATATTGTTTGTATTCCTGTGTTCCAGGAACGGATTCATAAATATGGGTTTTCTGGACGTTACGGAGCAAAGAGCACTGAAGGTGAGAGGTATCCATATTATAATCCTCACTGAGACCCTTCCAGTGCGAGCCATGAGCAAATCTAGGAAAGCATAGTCTCTCTCCTCCGTGGCTGTCCCTCCTCTGTTAGACCCATCATGTTAATGATGAGTAATGTCTAGTTTACAGCACTTCAATATTACATTCATCCCCTTATATTGGGCTCAGTCTGATATTACACCATAATCCCTCATATTGGGCTCAGTCTGATATTACACCATAATCCCTCATATTGGGCTCAGTCTGTTATTACACCATAATCCCTCATATTGGGCTAAATCTGATATTACACCATAATCCCTCATATTGGGCTCAGTCTGATATTACACCATAATCCCTCATATTGGGCTCAGTCTGTTATTACACCATAATCCCTCATATTGGGCTCAGTCTGTTATTACACCATAATCCCTCATATTGTGCTCTGTCTGTTATTACACCATAATCCCTCATATTGTGCTCAGTCTGATATTACATCATAATCCCTCATATTGGGCTCAGTCTGATATTACACCATAATCCCTCATATTGTGCTCAGTCTATTATTACACCATAATCCCTCATATTGGGCTCAGTCTGATATTACACCATAATCCCTCATATTGGGCTCAGTCTGTTATTACACCATAATCCCTCATATTGGGCTCAGTCTGATATTACACCATAATCCCTCATATTGTGCTCAGTCTGCTATTACACCATAATCCCTCATATTGGGCTCAGTCTGATATTACACCATAATCCCTCATATTGGGCTCAGTCTGTTATTACACCATAATCCCTCACATTGGGCTCAGTCTGATATTACACCATAATCCCTCATATTGGGCTCAGTCTATTATTACACCATAATCCCTCATATTGGGCTCAGTCTGATATTACACCATAATCCCTCATATTGGGCCCAGTCTGTTATTACGCCATAATCCCTCACATTGGGCTCAGTCTGATATTACACCATAATCCCTCATATTGGGCTCAGTCTGATATTACACCATAATCCCTCATATTGGGCATAGTCTGATATTACACCATAATCCCTCATATTGGGCTCAGTCTGATATTACACCATAATCCCTCATATTGGGCTCAGTCTGTTATTACATCTGTTATTACACCATAATCCCTCATATTGGGCTCAGTCTGTTATTACACCATAATCCCTCATATTGGGCTCAGTCTGTTATTACACCATAATCCCTCATATTGTGCTCAGTCTGATATTACACCATAATCCCTCATATTGTGCTCAATCTGATATTACACCATAATCCCTCATATTGTGCTCAGTCTGATATTACACCATAATCCCTCATATTGGGCTCAGTCTGTTATTACACCATAATCCCTCATATTGGGCTCAGTCTGATATTACACCATAATCCCTCATATTGGGCTCAGTCTGTTATTACACCATAATCCCTCATATTGGGCTCAGTCTGATATTACACCATAATCCCTCATATTGGGCTCAGTCTGATATTACACCATAATCCCTCATATTGGGCTCAGTCTGATATTACACCATAATCCCTCATATTGGGCTCAGTCTGATATTACACCATAATCCCTCATATTGGGCTCAGTCTGATATTACACCATAATCCCTCATATTGGGCTCAGTCTGATATTACACCATAATCCCTCATATTGGGCCCAGTCTGATATTACACCATAATCCCTCATAATGGGCTCAGTCTGTTATTACACATAATCCCTCATATTGGGCTCAGTCTGTTATTACACCATAATCCCTCATATTGGGCTCAGTCTGATATTACACCATAATCCCTCATATTGGGCCCAGTCTGATATTACACCATAATCCCTCATATTGGGCTCAGTCTGTTATTACACCATAATCCCTCATATTGGGCTCAGTCTGTTATTACACCATAATCCCTCATATTGGGCTCAGTCTGATATTACACCATAATCCCTCATATTGGGCTCAGTCTGATATTACACCATAATCCCTCATATTGGGCTCAGTCTGATATTACACCATAATCCCTCATATTGGGCTCAGTCTGATATTACACCATAATCCCTCATATTGGGCTCAGTCTGATATTACACCATAATCCCTCATATTGGGCTCAGTCTGATATTACACCATAATCCCTCATATTGGGCTCAGTCTGATATTACACCATAATCCCTCATATTGGGCTCAGTCTGTTATTACACCATAATCCCTCATATTGGGCTCAGTCTGATATTACACCATAATCCCTCATATTGGGCTCAGTCTGATATTACACCATAATCCCTCATATTGGGCTCAGTCTGATATTACACCATAATCCCTCATATTGGGCTCAGTCTGATATTACACCATAATCCCTCATATTGGGCTCAGTCTGATATTACACCATAATCCCTCATATTGGGCTCAGTCTGATATTACACCATAATCCCTCATATTGGGCTCAGTCTGATATTACACCATAATCCCTCATATTGGGCTCAGTCTGATATTACACCATAATCCCTCATATTGGGCTCAGTCTGTTATTACACCATAATCCCTCATATTGGGCTCAGTCTGATATTACACCATAATCCCTCATATTGGGCTCAGTCTGATATTACACCATAATCCCTCATATTGGGCTCAGTCTGATATTACACCATAATCCCTCATATTGGGCTCAGTCTGATATTACACCATAATCCCTCATATTGGGCTCAGTCTGATATTACACCATAATCCCTCATATTGGGCCCAGTCTGATATTACACCATAATCCCTCATATTGGGCCCAGTCTGATATTACACCATAATCCCTCATATTGGGCTCAGTCTGATATTACACCATAATCCCTCATATTGGGCTCAGTCTGTTATTACACCGTAATCCCTCACATTGTGCTCAGTCTGTTATTACACCATAATCCCTCACATTGTGCTCAGTCTGTTATTACACCATAATATTTTGATATTGTTGTTATATTGTTGTAGATGATTTTAGGATCTTTCTTTCTCAGATTTTTAATTCAGCAGTCAGTACAACACAGAATGGAGATCTCTAGCATGTATTCAAATGCTATTAACAATAAGGCCTTGGTCTAATATTTGTGGATAAACTTTTAATTTAATTTTTTTTATTATTTAATATTTTCATATTTTAGGATATATTGATTTATTTTTTATGATTTCAATTTTTTTTTATTATTTTCAAAATATAATTTTAAAGGTTTATGCAAAACTGTTAAATCGAGGCTTAAAGAGAAACTATAGGCATAAAAATAATTTAGTTTAATGAAGCCGTTTTGGTATATAGATCATGCCCCTGCATTCTCACTGCTCAATTCTCTGCCATTTAGAAATTAAATCACTTCTGTTTGTGTTGTTCCCACAGCCTGTTTAAAAAAATGCTTTCTGTGGCGAAAATAACCTCGCCACTGGGTTTTGGAGGGGCCTGGTTCCCAGCCTTTTGCCCTGTGACTATGGCCCCGGGGGTGTATTGCCATTTAAAAAGTCTGTTTGGGCTTATTGGATTTTAAAATACTATTTCTGCCCCTTTAAATCCATGGGAAAATGTGCCTCTTCCCCTCCCCCTTTTTCCTTTCCTATTGTTCTCCAGAAGGGCGTTGAAAACTGGCTGCTTTGTCCCTCCTCAATCTCGCATCAGCCCTTGCTATTGTTTACAAAATACAAAAGTATACGGTGAAAAGATAATCTGCACTCTGGTGCTACAATCACCCTAGTGGGCCACAATAAACCACTAGAAAGAACACAAGTGATAAAATAAAGAATAGTGGTGAGAGCACTCAAATAAAAAAACAGATAATATTACCCACTTGTAGGATAACACTAAAAGGGAAAAAAACACAATATAGGGTAATAACGTCAAATTAAATAAAATTTAAAAAAAGGGCAAATTACACTCACAAACGAGGAGCCAATTAGAAGCTGGCCCAAGCTCCACGCCTTGAACAGAAGAAAATCTCCCAGAGACTGGAACAGGGACGAATTATAATGGGTGTCTTCCCAGGGTAAGTGCAAAACACAGGAACGCAGGTTGTAGATTGCACACCAAATTTAATATAAATTCTTAAAACAAAACAAACTAAAATTGTTGAAGCAAAAAAATAATAATAAACTTAAATTAGGAAAGTCCCATAAAACTTGAAATAAATGTCCCAAAACGTCCTCCGGGTCCACCTTACTCGTTTCGGCACAAAGCCTTCATCAGAGGTGCTGTCTTCTGTTCTGGCATGAAGTTCCTTTTAAATCTTATTCTTGGCGCCGTTTTCGCCGATCACCGGCATTTCTCTTCCGGGTTCCGGCGTCAGGACGTCCTGCGTCATCACGTCCTGACGCTGCTACTAGTTTCGGCGAGGATGACGTGTAGGAAACGTCCTCCATTAAAACCAATGTAATTACAACGTAAAACATCAGGAATATTAGAAAAGTCCCTCAAACATCAAATTAATACAGAGGGGGGAAGAGAAGGGAACATATTTAAATAAAAAATATTAAATACAACTTCCCTCCACACCTTACATTAAAAATACATATAGTATACATGTTACTAATGAATAAATCTTATCCATAGAAATATAATAAAATCCAAATCACAGAGAGAGGATAAAACAAGAGTAGAATTAGTACACATTGGGTAAAAATATATTTTTAAAATATTTTTACCAAATGTGTACTAATTCTACTCTTGTTTTATCCTCTCTCTGTGATTTGGATTTTATTATATTTCTATGGATAAGGTTTATTCATTAGTAACATGTATACTATATGTATTTTTAATGTAAGGTGTGGAGGGAAGTTGTATTTAATATTTTTTATTTAAATATGTTCCCTTCTCTTCCCCCCTCTGTATTAATTTGATGTTTGAGGGACTTTTCTAATATTCCTGATGTTTTACGTTGTAATTACATTGGTTTTAATGGAGGACGTTTCCTACACGTCATCCTCGCCGAAACTAGTAGCAGCGTCAGGATGTGATGACGCAGGACGTCCTGACGCCGGAACCCGGAAGAGAAATGCCGGTGATCGGCGAAAACGCGCCAAGAATAAGATTTAAAAGGAACTTCATGCCAGAACAGAAGACAGCACCTCTGATGAAGGCTTTGTGCCGAAACGCGTAAGGTGGACCCGGAGGACGTTTTGGGACATTTATTTCAAGTTTTATGGGACTTTCCTAATTTAAGTTTATTATTATTTTTTTGCTTCAACAATTTTAGTTTGTTTTGTTTTAAGAATTTATATTAAATTTGGTGTGCAATCTACAACCTGCGTTCCTGTGTTTTGCACTTACCCTGGGAAGACACCCATTATAATTCGTCCCTGTTCCAGTCTCTGGGAGATTTTCTTCTGTTCAAGGCGTGGAGCTTGGGCCAGCTTCTAATTGGCTCCTCGTTTGTGAGTGTAATTTGCCCTTTTTTTTAATTTTATTTAATTTGACCTTGCTATTGTTTACCACATGGACGTTCCAACTGTATTTGTGAGATCTGAGCGCTTTTCTGACATATTGAGCACTCAGATCCAAGCTATCTGGGATATGTTGGACATATAGGTTAAACATTGTATTATAAGAGTTATGTATTTTTATGTGGTTTTTGTAACAGTTTTTGACTTAGAGATATTCCCTGTACCTGGAGATAATTAAGTTACCACACCCATTTAAGCCAATTATCTCCAGGATAGAGGAGAAGATAGACCGGCTGCACAGCCTAAATCTGTGGAACTGTTTTGGGCAGGAAAGCCATGCTTGTGGTCGGTCAAATGATGTATAATTTGTGGGGATATGGGGTGTTTTCTGTGGTTTCGGAAAAAGTTGTGTTTTCTGCCCGTGAGTAATTAAGTTAGCCCATTGTGTTTGTTAATTGTATCACAGGCAGAGGGGAGGGTTTGTGTACATTAGCTGGGAGTGTCTAACTGTACAAGTCTGTCCTGATTGGTTTTGCAACTTTGTATCCTGTGTTCCACAAGGTCCACGTGGGTGGTAACCTTGTGGGAAAACCTGTATATAACAGAAAATAAACCCTTAGATTGCTGAGTGCCTGTTTTACCCTCAACATAGAGCCTTGTCTCATGTGTGGGGGAAAAGGCTACATCTACACTGGGGATTGCTATACGCTGTATACTCCCCTGGCTATAATCACTAAGCTCTTTTAAGAGCTTGTCCCTGCTTCGCTCTCTGAAAGAAGAGAGGTTCACCCACTGGAGCCTTGTCGTAGGTCCAGGGTGGGTAGGAGACAGGGAGACCCCAACCAAGCTGCGGCGGTTCGTGGAGTCTGCAGTGCTTATGGTGTCAAGCGGAGTGCTTGGAGCCCTCGGGAAGCACTAGGAGCATCCATCAACGGAGGTACCTAGTCGGGGTGCTAGGTGATCCGTTACACTTTCATTTTCAATAAGATGTTTGCTTGCTGTAGAAGTTTTTATCTCCTGCTCTGTAAATCAAACTTTAATCACACAAAATAAGGCTCATGCAGGGTCTAGAAGGATATTAACAGATTAGAAGAGAAGTAATTCAAATTTAAACAGACTGTTTAAACATTAGATCTCTCATTACAGGAAGCGTTTAGGAAGGCTGTGCAAGTCACATGCAGTGGTTAGGGTTGTATAAATAAAGTGATTTGACTCCTAAATGGCAGAGAATTGAGCAGCGTTGTTTTGTAGACTGTTGTATCTATCCCTTTAAATCTGATGTTTCTCTGAGATTTTTCTCAGTTGTAGATTTCACCCTGAAAAGCAATATTGTAAAGTTCTCCGTATGAAAGTGTTGAAACATTCTTTGTTATTTCTGCATTTCATGTTTTATTCACAGATGTGTAAAGCGGATTCTCCTTTGCAAAACACATTCTTTCAAAACTGAAATCTTAATAGTACAGTAAACATTAAAATCTGAGAAGATCAGTGACACCTCAGGGAGTACTCAGACACCTTTGAGGCGAGTAATGTCCGAGAAGGATGGGTTATGGAGGATTCTTGATCATTTTTACTCCCTGTTCTACTCAGAACTACTATTTTGTAACTAGGTTTTCATTTTCCATCATGCAGCCAGTGGAAACGCCTGGTCTTGTTTGAGGGGCATCAGATTAACCCTCTTTCTTCTTCCTTTCAAAGTGTGTGTGCGTTTTTTTCTGTGGCAGATGGTAGTTTATCTGTACATATTCACCATTGTGTTTCACTAATGGTACATGGCTCATTTATAAATAAGTCCTCGTGATGTAATATGTCAGAAACTGACATCAGAAGGCTCTGTGTGAGTGTGTGAATTTGGTTGTTTTATTTAATTACATGGTGAGAGAGGAAAGCAGATTGTGGCATGATATTAGCTCTGACATATCTCGGGTATAAGAAGTATTCACCCAGATCTTTTAGCGCCTTTTATGTTTATGCATGTGAGGCTGAAACTTTTATCTTCTGGTTGTTAAGTAGGGACACGGAGGAGAACTATAAAATAAATCTCTGACAGCCTATCAAAGGCAATAAAGAGTGAGCAAGTCATAGAGCCTTCGGTAACATCTGTAGCTATATCTAATCAGCCATGACAGTACTGAAGTTTAATATCTACCTGTCTTTTTTGGTTTATATTACTGTTCTACATCTTTTTTTTGAAAGTTCATTGTTCCAGCTGTATGTTCTTAGCTTCCAAATAATTTCCAAAAATAGAAACATTACAGATAATTGTCATTAAGCAAAGTTAACAGAATTTGCATTTCCAGAATTCATGGTGAACACCAAGATTTTCATGTAAAATTCTTGATCATTTTCCAGAAAAGTTTAATGAGTGCTTAGTATATGCAAACTCTCTTACTTTCTAAGAAAAAACCTGACGTGTGCAGTTCGCTCACCAGGGTTACGTCACTTATCAAAGTATTCAAATGGATCTCTCACAGTTATTGAATGTTAAATTATTATTATTATTATTCAGGTTGTATGTCACTGTTGTATTTATGAAGGGTAAGCATGCAAGTCAATGTTGTTAAACTAATGTTGTTAATATTTTTAAGTGTTAAACAGCTCCTGAGGAGTTTGTGCAATAAAAGTGAAAATAATGAAAATACAAAATGTGAAATGTTATTTTATGACAAACATGGTGTTAAACAGATGGCAAATCAGTGTCTGCCTACAACATAACCATCAATTCTAGAGACATAATAAAATACAGACTGTAAAGACTATGAAATGGACACTCCAAGCAGCATAGGCTCTCAATGAATGGTATGAAGAGTTGCACAAAGCTGATATAGCTAATGAAGAGGGAGAACTTCTGCTTGAATGATACTCTTACTCTCCGGACCTCCTATTCCAATTCAATATCTTACCCTCAGTCTCCAGACCTCTTATTCCAATTTGATATCTTACCCTCAGTCTCCAGACCTCTTATTCCAATTTGATATCTTACCCTCAGTCTCCAGACCTCTTATTCCAATTTGATATCTTACCCTCAGTCTCCAGACCTCTTATTCCAATTCAATATCTTACCCTCAGTCTCCAGACCTCTTATTCCAATTTGATATCTTACCCTCAGTCTCCAGACCTCTTACTCCTAATCCCTCAATATCTTACCCTCAGTCTCAAGACCTCTTACTATCAAACCCCCAATATCTTACCCTCAGTCTCAAGACCTCTTACTCCTAATCCCCCAATACCTTACCCTCAGTCTCCAGACCTCTTATTCCAATTCGATATCTTACCCTCAGTCTCCAAACCTCTTACTATCATACTCCCAATATCTTCCCCTCAGTCTCCAGACCTCTTATTCCAATTCAATATCTTACCCTCAGTCTCCAAACCTCTTACTATCATACTCCCAATATCTAACCCTCAGTCTCCAGACCTCTGACTATCAATCTCCCAATATCTAACCCTCAGTCTCCAGACCTCTTACTATCAATCCCCTAATATCTAACCCTCAGTCTCCAGATCTCTGACTATCAATCTCCCAATATCTAACCCTCAGTCTCCAGACCTCTTACTATCAATCCCCTAATATCTAACCCTCAGTCTCCAGATCTGACTATCAATCTCCCAATAGCTAACCCTCAGTCTCCAGACCTCTGACTATCAATCTCCCAATATCTAACCCTCAGTCTCCAAACCTCTGACTATCAATCTCCCAATATCTAACCCTCAGTCTCCAGACCTCTTACTCTCAATCCCCCAATATCTTACCCTCAGTCTCCAGACCTCTGACTATCAATCCCCCAATATCTAATCCTCAGTCTCCAGATCTCTAACTATCAATCTCCCAATATCTAACCCTCAGTCTCCAGACCTCTGACTATCAATCTCCCAATATCTAACCCTCAGTCTCCAGGCTCTGACTATCAATCTCCCAATATCTAACCCTCAGTCTCCAGATCTCTGACTATCAATCTCCCAATATCTAACCCTCAGTCTCCAGACCTCTGACTATCAATCTCCCAATATCTAACCCTCAGTCTCCAGACCTCTTACTCTCAATCCCCCATATCTTACCCTCAGTCTCCAGACCTCTTGCTCTCAATCCCCCATATCTTACCCTCAGTCTCCAGACCTATTACTCTCAATCCCCCATATCTAACCCTCAGTCTCCAGACCTCTGACTATCAATCTCCCAATATCTAACCCTCAGTCTCCAGACCTCTGACTATCAATCTCCCAATATCTAACCCTCAGTCTCCAGACCTCTTACTTTCAATCCCCCAATATCTCACCCTTAGTCACCAGACTTCCTACTCCCTATCTCCTAATATCTTACCACATGATTCTTATCAAGGCGGCCAACACTCTGTGCATGGGAGAGACTTAATGATGGTCCGGATTCCAGTCCTATAGACCCAGTGCTTATATTATTATTATTATTGCCATTTATATAGCGCCAACAGATTCCATAGCGCTTTACAATATTATGAGAGGGGGGATGTAACTATAAATAGGACAATTACAAGAAAACTTACAGAAGCAATAGGTTGAAGAGGACCCTGCTCAAACAAGCTTACAGTCTATAGGAGGTGAGGTATAAGACATGTTAGGACAGGAAATATCAATCAAATAGGGTGGCAGTGAAGCAGAGCTGGAGGAGAGAGTAAAGCACTGCCCTATAGGAGAGAGCAAGAGACAGGTATGTAAGGTAGAGGTTACTCTTGGAGACCATAAGCTTTCCTGAAGAGATGGGTTTTAAAGCCTTTCTTAAATGATTGAAGGCTAGGGGAGAGTCTGAGGGCGGTAGGCAGGCGCGAGTTGGCCGTACGGGTGCGAGCAGTGGTCAGGAGGTGGTCACGGGCAGAGTGGATGGAACGAGGAGGGGCATACCTATGGATCAGTGAAGAGATATAAGAGGGGCTAGAGTTGTTCAGTGCTTTAAATGTATGGGTTAGCACTTTGAATTGACTCCTATAGGATACAGGGAGCCAATGTAAGGACTGGCAGAGGGGTGAGGTGTGAGAGGACCGACTAGAGAGGAAAACTAGTCTAGCGGCGGCATTCATTACAGACTGTTGCGGGGCAATACGGCTTTTGGGGAGACCATTCAGGAGAGGGTTACAGTAATCCATGCAAGAAATTACTAGAGCACAAACAAGCTCCTTGGTAGCATCTTGTGTAAGAAAGGGGTGGATGCGGGCTATGTTTTAAGTTGGAACCTACAGGATTTGGCAACAAACTGGATGTGAGGCTCAAAGGTGAGGCCAGAGTCATGTATGACGCCAAGACAGCGCGCTTGCAAGGATGGACTTACGTGGATATCACTAACTTGAAGGGAGAGCGAGAGAGGAGGATCAGTATTAGGTACTACAGTGGCATGTTTAAGGTCAGCAGCCACAGTGCCAGAAGAGAGAGAGCAGTTAAAGATGTGTGTTAGGGTAGGCACAAGACAAGGGGAGAGCGATCTGATGAGGTGAGATGGGACAGGATTGAGAGGGCAAGTGGTGGGGCGAGAGGAATCTGCTACTGAATGCGTGTCAGACTTTGTGTCAGTCATATATATACACCCACCTATATATACACATACATACACAAATTGTAATATAACATACATAGATTTAAGGTGCACATCAACATTAAAAGCTGATATTTGGTTTTAACATTTGTTTTTTTTTTCATCACTCTAGAATGATGTCAGGTGCCGCCCAACATAAAAAACATTACGTTTACTTACTTTTTCTTCAGTGGTGAGTCTTCTCTCACCACTTCTTCATTCGCCCCCTTGGGGACAACAGTCTCCCTTCCTCTCCACTGCAGTTTCTACAATTGCACCAAATCAAGGAGGGGTACCAGAGATATAAAGGGAAAGATACATGTTGGGAGGGTGGCAAAATGCGTCTGCGCCTGGGTAGCCAATAATGCAACAGTCCTGCATGATCTATGCAGCAAAACAACTTCACTAAGCTAAAGTTGTTTTGGTGCTTATAGTGTCCCTTTAAGAAGGTACATCTGCTATGTGGTTTGACAAGTATATCAACCGAATTAAAAATGTCATCAACTGACCTTGAAGGACTGGAACTCTTTTTACAGCGTTAATGAACGACATTACATGTAGACAAAGGTGCCCATATGTTATAATCTACATGTGTGATAGCAATAAAAAACATACATCATACAACGTGTGGCGTAATACACGTACATCATACAACGTGTGGCGTTATACACATACATCATACAACGTGTGGCGTAATACACGTACATAATACAACGTGTGAGGACAATTACCCAGTCCAATTCCAATAGTAAATGTTAACAGGAAAGAAAATAATAAATAACTTTATTAAGGTATATAATACAATGTATACATAAATACCAATCTAAATAGATAGAGTCAGTTAAGAGGAATAACCCACCATCAAAAATAGAGATAGGTGGCTAAATAATAGCCTACTGTATATAATCCTTCTAAAAAGAAAAGAAAAATAATAATGACTCAATGATGCTTGGGCTAAGGGTATAGAAACACTCATATGGGTGGAGAGGCTAGGTGGAGAGTAGTGGGTAATGGAATGTGTGGATCATAATCTCACATTCATATAGCCCCACATATAGTAAACTCCTCCACAAGTAGTCACCCTTAGTGTTCCAACCCTATACTCCTGGGAAACACCTTCAAGGGTGTTCCAATCCAGACTTATCTATAATAGAAAAATACACCAAACTTAAAATAAAATAAAAACTAATGGTAACCAGTCTAAATAGAGAGAGACAGAGAGGAAAGAGGAGAGGCCAGGCACGAAATGGAAGTGGCTAATTAATAGCCTACTAAGAGAGCTACCTTTCTAAAATAGAAAGGAGATTAACTAAATAGTGCTCTGGCTAAGGGTGTACAAGCAATAAGAGAGGAGGGGAAAAATAAAGGAGAGAGGTAAATGCATAAGCATATATAAACGTTTAGGTAAGGTATCAAAAAACCAACCATATAATATAAACCTCTCCCCCCACTTATAGACTCCCAGCAAACAAACACTCTCTATGCTAAACCCTATACTCCTAAAGAAACACCTTCGAGGGTGTTCTAATCTCAGCTCAAACTAACATTAGAAAAGGTTCCAAGAGTTTAAATAAGTGACAAATCATCTGTGCAGAGTGCTCAAATCGTGAGTGAAAAAGTGGCTAAAACCCGACGCGCGTTTCAGCGTGTTCCACACGCCGTCATCAGGGGTAACGCTAATGCAGCTAGCCCAGCAGTCTGTTTTATACCCTGTATCAGTAAGTCCACCAATCAACGATCGTCCCACTAATGAGGCAAACGGGGCGTGTCTAGAAGCTCCGTTACATGACTCATTCGGCGATCAGGTGGAACTGAAAGCATAATAGCATTAACCGTTTGGGTGCCCAATTGAGGTCCAGGATTAACCCATAGAGTGTGCAATTATACACACCAACATAGAGAATGTGAAGTACACTATGTATCTGCAAGAATAACACTGAGGAAAAGATAGCAAATGAAGCTATATATCCAACTAATTATATACAACCTGTACCTACGTCAGTTTCAGATAGTATATACACTGTATATGATTGTGAATAACCTGATTACACAAGTTATGCCAGTATTGGTGTAACAAGTTGTACATATATCAATTACACATGGCATGGATAGTGTATATAATAGTAACAAAACAGGTTAAACTCAGTGTGCCAGAAAAACGTACATAGCAGGCTGTGCATGTATAGAGTAGTAGGCAAACAAATTATGCCTGTATAATGTGCATAGCTAACTGTACATGTACCAATTACAAATGGCATACTCAGTATATATAATTGTGGGGCAGGTTTAAACAGGTCAATGCTCCTTCAGAAAAGGGTATAAAAAAGAGAATTTTAAGATATCGGTGTTAAAGTGATATATACATATGTGAATAAACTTAACTCGAAATATCATTGTTAATCAGTTTGTCAAATAAATGGGGAATAGGAGAAGCCTTCATTTAACCCTGATGGTGACAGGGTTTTTAATTGGTAAATCCAAAAGGCTTCTCTCTGTCTCAATTTCAAATCCCAGTTCCCTTTTCGTGGCGGTTGTGGAACATGTTCAAGGCCCATGAACCGAATATCAGCAGAGGAGTGGTTATGGTGTAAATGCAGATGTCTTGACACGGGTGTCTCTAGGTGTCTCCTGACAGAGTTCATTAGGGTAGACCCTAGGCTCAAAACGTACTTTGATCAGATTTTCTATTGGAAGAGATACATTGACGACGTGTTTCTAATATGGTTAGATACAGTAGACAGATTCCATGAGTTTGTACATCTGCTGAACGTCAATGATTTCAAACTGCACTTTACTAGTGAAGTTGGGGTCCAAAACCTCTGCTTTCTAGACTTAACCTTATTGATTTCCAAAGAAGGTAGAATTGAAACCACACTATATAGAAAGAAGACAGCCACCAACAATCTTTTGTGTTGGACGAGTTATCACCCGGTGTCACTTAAATCAGGAATTCCAATTGGACAATACTTGAGACTTCGTCGCAATTGTTCAACTTTGGAGGAGTTTAAAACAAAAGCTAATGAATTGCGCCACATGTTTAAAAACAAGGATACCCCAATAGAGTCCTCAAGAGGGCCTATTTCAGGGCAATCCACTCAGAACGTGAAATCCTGATTACTGATAGGATTACTAAGACCGAAGACACAAAAATACGTTGTATCGGCACATTTGACACAGGATGGGATGTTATGCTAAAAACCTTTCAAAAATTTTGGCCTATCCTTTACTCTGACAAACACCTAAAGGATGTATTGCCCCCCTCCCCTTCTACAGCACGGAGGGGGAGAAATTTAAGGGATATGCTAGCACCCAGTCACCTCCAGACTACAGCACCCTCTGGGTATTTCCAGAAGTATCTACCATTAGGCACATTTCAATGCGGCCGTTGCAGTGCTTGCCCCTTTATCAAGAGACACTCTAAATTAACCATTGATAGTAGTGGCATGAGACATTTCAAACCTCGCTCCTTCTTTAATTGCCTAACCACAGGAGTAGTGTATTTGCTAATTTGCTCCTGTGGTTTAAAATATGTAGGCAAGACCTTCCGTCACTTTAAGTTTAGGATACGTGAGCACGTGAACTCTGTCAGGAGACACCTAGAGACACCCGTGTCAAGACATCTGCATTTACACCATAACCACTCCTCTGCTGGTATTCGGTTCATGGGCCTTGAACATGTTCCACAACCGCCACGAAAAGGGAACTGGGATTTGAAATTGAGACAGAGAGAAGCCTTTTGGATTTACCAATTAAAAACCCTGTCACCATCAGGGTTAAATGAAGGCTTCTCCTATTCCCCATTTATTTGACAAACTGATTAACAATGATATTTCGAGTTAAGTTTATTCACATATGTATATATCACTTTAACACCGATATCTTAAAATTCTCTTTTTTATACCCTTTTCTGAAGGAGCATTGACCTGTTTAAACCTGCCCCACAATTATATATACTGAGTATGCCATTTGTAATTGGTACATGTACAGTTAGCTATGCACATTATACAGGCATAATTTGTTTGCCTACTACTCTATACATGCACAGCCTGCTATGTACGTTTTTCTGGCACACTGTGTTTAACCTGTTTTGTTACTATTATATACACTATCCATGCCATGTGTAATTGATATATGTACAACTTGTTACACCAATACTGGCATAACTTGTGTAATCAGGTTATTCACAATCATATACAGTGTATATACACTATCTGAAACTGACGTAGGTACAGGTTGCTATTTACACTAGTATAAGCATAACACTATATAATTAGTTGGATATATAGCTTCATTTGCTATCTTTTCCTCAGTGTTATTCTTGCAGATACATAGTGTACTTCACATTCTCTATGTTGGTGTGTATAATTGCACACTCTATGGGTTAATCCTGGACCTCAATTGGGCACCCAAACGGTGTCAGGATCGGGACAGGGATCCAACACGCAGAGTACAAAGAGTGGAAAGGTACGTATACCGGGCCTTAGAATGGCCGGACTAACGTACCGAGAGTAAAAGAGAATAGTCAGAGACAAGCCGAGGTCGAGGGAACGAGAAGACAGATAAGCGAGAGACAAGCCGGGTCAAGGGAGAACAGAGAAGCAGGGAAGTACAACAAGCCGAGTCAAAACCAAATAGAGCAAACTAGAATACCAGAGCACTGAGTGACTAGACAAGCTAGAACCACGACAGGGCAATGAGCTGAAGAGAGAAGTAAGCTTAAATACCCTGGCTCCGGATGGTAAGCACGCCTCTGACAAGTGCCGATTGGATATCGGACACTTGAGTGGCAGGTCGCTCGTGATAGCGTCATGACGTCACGTATTGAGCGTCCTGCTAGAAAAGGACGTGGATTCCTCGCGGCCGGTGTTTAAGTGGCTGGATGAACCGCGAGGAACGGAGGAAACAGCTCGCCTGGACGGATAAACCACCAAGTCTCTACCTCCCTTAGAGGTAGAGGCCTCAGGTACCCTGACAGTACCCCCCCTCTCAGATACGCCCACCGGGCGGAAGGAACCGGGGCGAGATGGGAAGCGGAGGTGAAATGCTCTGCGAAGGCGAGAAGCATGAACGTCCTCCTGAGGTACCCAACTCCTCTCCTCAGGACCATATCCCCTCCAGTTGACCAGATATTGCAATTTTCCCCTTGAAATTCTGGAATCAACGATGGAGCTGACCTCGTACTCCTCCCGACCCTCCACCTGAACAGGACGAGGCGAGGAGACCTTAGAGGAGAATTTGTTGCAAATAAGAGGTTTCAACAAGGAGACATGAAAAGAGTTAGGAATGCGTAAGGCAGGTGGCAGAGCAAGGCGATACGCAACCGGATTGATACGAGTGAGAACCCTGTAAGGACCTATGTAGCGAGGAGCAAATTTCATAGATGGAACTTTTAGTCGAATGTTCTTAGTACTTAACCATACCCTATCCCCAGGAACAAAAACAGGAGCCGCTCTTCTATGCTTGTCAGCGTGTTTCTTGAACAACGAGGAACTATGTAACAGAATTTGCCGAGTCTGATCCCATAATTTCTTCAGGTTGGCGACATGATCATCAACCGACGGTATCCCCTGAGAAGAGGAAACCGAAGGAAAAATCGAAGGATGAAAGCCATAGTTCATGAAGAAAGGGCTGGAGCGAGTTGAATCGCAAACAAGGTTATTGTGTGCGAACTCCGCCCAAGGAATCAGACCGACCCAATCGTCCTGGTGTTCGGAAACAAAGCAACGTAGATACTGTTCGATCTTTTGATTGGTACGTTCAGCAGCTCCGTTAGACTGAGGGTGATAGGCCGAGGAGAAGTTCAATTTGATGCCCATTTGAGAACAAAAGGATCTCCAGAAACGTGAGACAAATTGAGAGCCTCTATCAGAGACAATCTCCGAAGGAATCCCATGTAGGCGAAAAACCTCTCTTGCAAAAATCTCCGCCAATTCAGGAGAAGTCGGAAGTTTAGGTAATGGCACGAAATGGGCCATCTTAGTAAATCTATCCACCACCGTGAGAATAACAGTCTGTCTCTTGGAAGCAGGCAAATCAACGATAAAGTCTATGGACAAACAGGACCAAGGTTTCTCAGGAATGTCCAAGGGGTGTAACAGGCCACATGGAGATGCATGAGGTAGTTTAGTCTTGGCACAAGTTTCACAAGCAGCGACGAACTCCTCAATATCTTTTCGCAGTGAAGACCACCAGAAATCCTTGGATATCAAAGAGTATGTCTTGCGAATACCAGGATGACCAGCTATTTTACTTTCGTGAAAACATTGTAAGAGCTCCAGTTGAAGTTCAGGAGGAACAAAGTTTCTTCCCTCAGGAGTGTTTCCGGGAGCTAGATGTTGTGACTTCAAGATCTGGTCAAGTAGCGGAGAATGAATTTTGAGACTGGTATTAGCAATAATATTGCATTTGGGTACAATGGAGGACATAAGTGGTTCAACTGAAGCAGAGGGCTCATATTGGCGAGATAGCGCATCGGCTTTAGAATTCTTTGACCCAGGTCTGTAAGTCAGAACGTAATTGAAATGGGTAAGAAACAACGACCAACGAGCCTGCCTGGAGGACAACCGCTTAGCCTCTCCGATATAAGACAAATTTTTGTGGTCAGTTAGAATGGTAACAGGATGTAATGTACCTTCCAATAAATGTCTCCACTCTTTCAAAGCCTTGATAACCGCTAGTAATTCTCTGTCACCAATGTCATATCTGCTTTCAGTACCGGTCAATTTTTTAGAGAAAAATCCACATGGATGTAATGGTTTATCAACCCCCAACCTTTGAGATAGAACAGCACCTAAACCAGTCTCTGATGCGTCTACCTCAAGTAGAAAAGGCAGAGAAGTGTCGGGGTGAACTAAAATTGGAGCGGAAGCGAAAAGCTCCTTGAGGGTTTTGAACGCAAGGAGAGCTTCAGTAGTCCAATTCTTAGTATCAGCCCCCTGTTTGGTCATATTGGTGATAGGTGCGATAATGGAAGAATAGCCCTTAATAAAGCGCCTATAATAATTAGAAAAACCAATAAATCTCTGTACGGCTTTAAGACCTTTGGGTAAAGGCCACTCTAGAATGGATTGGAGCTTATCCGGATCCATCTTAAATCCCTCCCCAGAGATCACATAGCCGAGAAAGGTTACCTGGGTTTGATCAAAGCTACATTTCTCCAACTTGCAGTACAAGCCATGCTGGAGAAGCTTGTGCAAAACCCTCCTGACTTGCTTGTGATGAGTCTCAATCTCACTAGAATGAATGAGTATATCATCTAGGTATACAATGACGCAATCTTGCTGAAATTCCCTAAGAACCTCATTTATCAGATCCTGGAATACAGCTGGCGCATTGCATAACCCAAAAGGCATAACAGTATATTCATAGTGGCCATATCGAGTATTGAATGCCGTCATCCACTCATGTCCCTGCTGGATTCTCACCAAGTTATATGCCCCTCTGAGGTCTAACTTGGTGAAAATTGTAGAGCCCTTCAAACGATCGAAGAGTTCGGTGATCAAGGGAATCGGGTAGGCATTTTTAATGGTTATCTTATTCAAGCCTCGATAATCAATACAAGGTCTCAAAGAACCATCTTTCTTTTTAACAAAAAAAAATCCAGCCCCGGCAGGGGAGGAGGACCTCCTGATGAATCCCTTGTCTAAATTCTCGTGAATATACTCCTCTAGAACTGAGTTCTCTTTAGTAGATAATGGGTATACATGACCTCTGGGAGGCATGGTACCAGGGAGTAGGTTAATTTTGCAATCAAAGGACCTGTGTGGGGGTAAGGTATCGGCTTTCTTTTTGTCAAATACTGCCTTTAAATCTAGATACTGAGACGGAATTTGTGTCTCTGTAGGATTGTCAGAGGTAGTCGATGTGTTAGTTAATCCGAGAGGTAAGACCTTCCGCAAGCATTTTTCTTGACAATTCTTTCCCCACGAAACTATCTCCCCAGACTCCCAATTAATAATAGGGTTGTGTCTCCTCAACCAGGAGTACCCCAGGACTATGGGAATAGACGGAGAAGAAATGAGCATTAAGGATATATCCTCTTTATGTAGGATGCCAACAGTTAAGTTAATCGGTATGGTCTCATGGAAAATAACAGGCTCAAGTAACGGTCTACCATCGATGGCCTCAACAGCCAGTGGTGTCTCTTTTAACTGGGATGGGATAGCATGCTTGGCAACAAAACCCTGATCTATAAAGCTCTCAGCAGCTCCAGAATCGATTAGTGCCATAGTCTTTACTACTCCCTTCTCCCACCTCAAAGAAACGGGTAACAGAAGCCTGAACTCTTTGTAGTTGTGAATAGAGGACAAAGTAGAAACACCCAAGGCCTGTCCTCTAGAGAAACTTAGGTGCGAGCGTTTCCCGAACGATTAGGACAATTTAGGCGTAAATGTCCTCTGACTCCACAATACATACATAAACCCTCCCTTCTTCTGTACTGTCTCTCTCTCTCTGTGAGATGAGTACTGCCTATCTGCATAGGTTCAGAAATACGTAAGTCCTCGAACTCAGAATTTTGAAAGGTAGGCGCTAGTTTAAAGGAGGGTCTACGGGTCCTATCTCGAGTGTTCTGCCTCTCTCTTATGCGTTCATCAATACGAGATATAAAAGAAATTAAATCCTCCAAATTCTCAGGGAGTTCTCTAGTAGCGACCTCGTCAAGAATTACATCTGATAACCCATTCAGAAACACATCTATATAAGCCTGTTCGTTCCACTTAACTTCTGCCGCCAAGGACCTGAACTCTAGTGCATAGTCCACAAGTGTTCGATTGTCCTGTCTAAGGCGCAACAGTAATCTAGCTGCATTGACCTTTCTACCAGGAGGGTCAAAAGTTCTTCTAAACGCAGCTACAAAGGCATTATAATTATAGACTAGTGGATTATCATTCTCCCATAAAGGATTGGCCCATCTCAGAGCTTTCTCAATGAGTAAAGTAATAACAAATCCAACCTTCGCTCTATCTGTAGGATAAGAGCGGGGTTGTAATTCGAAATGGATGCTAATCTGGTTCAGAAAACCACGGCACTTCTCCGGTGACCCGCCATAACGTACTGGTGGGGTAATACGGGAAGAAGCACCTACAGTGGCTACCTCTAGACCTGAGACTGCAGGAGAAATAGAAGGAGTACGTGTCTCCTCAGGTGGGTTACTAGCACGAGACAAAAGTGCCTGTAGTGCTAAAGCCATCTGATCCATCCTATGTTCCATGGCGTCAAACCTGGGATCAGAAGAACCAAGCTGACTGTTTGTACCTGCAGGATCCATTGGCCCTGTCGTAATGTCAGGATCGGGACAGGGATCCAACACGCAGAGTACAAAGAGTGGAAAGGTACGTATACCGGGCCTTAGAATGGCCGGACTAACGTACCGAGAGTAAAAGAGAATAGTCAGAGACAAGCCGAGGTCGAGGGAACGAGAAGACAGATAAGCGAGAGACAAGCCGGGTCAAGGGAGAACAGAGAAGCAGGGAAGTACAACAAGCCGAGTCAAAACCAAATAGAGCAAACTAGAATACCAGAGCACTGAGTGACTAGACAAGCTAGAACCACGACAGGGCAATGAGCTGAAGAGAGAAGTAAGCTTAAATACCCTGGCTCCGGATGGTAAGCACGCCTCTGACAAGTGCCGATTGGATATCGGACACTTGAGTGACAGGTCGCTCGTGATAGCGTCATGACGTCACGTATTGAGCGTCCTGCTAGAAAAGGACGTGGATTCCTCGCGGCCGGTGTTTAAGTGGCTGGATGAACCGCGAGGAACGGAGGAAACAGCTCGCCTGGACGGATAAACCACCAAGTCTCTACCTCCCTTAGAGGTAGAGGCCTCAGGTACCCTGACAAACGGTTAATGCTATTATGCTTTCAGTTCCACCTGATCGCCGAATGAGTCATGTAACGGAGCTTCTAGACACGCCCCGTTTGCCTCATTAGTGGGACGATCGTTGATTGGTGGACTTACTGATACAGGGTATAAAACAGACTGCTGGGCTAGCTGCATTAGCGTTACCCCTGATGACGGCGTGTGGAACACGCTGAAACGCGCGTTGGGTTTTAGCCACTTTTTCACTCACGATTTGAGCACTCTGCACAGATGATTTGTCACTTATTTAAACTCTTGGAACCTTTTCTAATGTTAGTTTGAGCTGAGATTAGAACACCCTTGAAGGTGTTTCCTTAGGAGTATAGGGTTTAGCATAGAGAGTGTTTGTTTGCTGGGAGTCTACAAGTGGGGGGAGAGGTTTATATTATATGGTTGGTTTTTTGATACCTTACCTAAACGTTTATATATGCTTATGCATTTACCTCTCTCCTTTATTTCTCCCCTCCTCTCTTATTGCTTGTACACCCTTAGCCAGAGCACTATTTAGTTAATCTCCTTTCTATTTTAGAAAGGTAGCTCCCTTAGTAGGCTATTAATTAGCCACTTCCATTTCGTGCCTGGCCTCTCCTCTTTCCTCTCTGTCTCTCTCTATTTAGACTGGTTACCATTAGTTTTTATTTTATTTTAAGTGAGCACTCTGCACAGATGATTTGACACTTATTCAAACTCTTGGAACCTTTTCTAATGTTAGTTTGAGCTGAGATTAGAACACCCTCGAAGGTGTTTCTTTAGGAGTATAGGGTTTAGCATAGAGAGTGTTTGTTTGCTGGGAGTCTATAAGTGGGGGGAGAGGTTTATATTATATGGTTGGTTTTTTGATACCTTACCTAAACGTTTATATATGCTTATGCATTTACCTCTCTCCTTTATTTTTCCCCTCCTCTCTTATTGCTTGTACACCCTTAGCCAGAGCACTATTTAGTTAATCTCCTTTCTATTTTAGAAAGGTAGCTCTCTTAGTAGGCTATTAATTAGCCACTTCCATTTCGTGCCTGGCCTCTCCTCTTTCCTCTCTGTCTCTCTCTATTTAGACTGGTTACCATTAGTTTTTATTTTATTTTAAGTTTGGTGTATTTTTCTATTATAGATAAGTCTGGATTGGAACACCCTTGAAGGTGTTTCCCAGGAGTATAGGGTTGGAACACTAAGGGTGACTACTTGTGGAGGAGTTTACTATATGTGGGGCTATATGAATGTGAGATTATGATCCATACATTCCATTACCCACTACTCTCCACCTAGCCTCTCCACCCATATGAGTGTTTCTATACCCTTAGCCCAAGCATCATTGAGTCATTATTATTTTTCTTTTCTTTTTAGAAGGATTATATACAGTAGGCTATTATTTAGCCACCTATCTCTAT
This sequence comes from Pelobates fuscus, assembly GCF_036172605.1. Taxonomy (NCBI): domain Eukaryota; kingdom Metazoa; phylum Chordata; class Amphibia; order Anura; family Pelobatidae; genus Pelobates; species Pelobates fuscus. The sequence continues at coordinate 421,736,379 of NC_086319.1, forward strand.
TTTTAATGGTGGGTTATTCCTCTTAACTGACTCTATCTATTTAGATTGGTATTTATGTATACATTGTATTATATACCTTAATAAAGTTATTTATTATTTTCTTTCCTGTTAACATTTACTATTGGAATTGGACTGGGTAATTGTCCTCATGGTTGTCTCTTAGTTAGACCACCTTTGGATTTATTTTCTTTGTTTTGTTTCATTACCCTAGGGTTACCCCCTTTCTACCCAGTCTAGGTGACCATCCCTTACCTAAGAGACGGTAATAGGGTAGGGTTTTGTCCTCCCTGTTTTCTGGTCCCTTAAGGTTTCATCTATAATCATACAACGTGTGGCGTTGTACACATACATCATACAACGTGTGGCGTTATACACATACATCATACAACGTGTGGCGTTATACACATACATCATACAACGTGTGGCGTTATACACGTACATCATACAACGTGTGGCGTAATACACGTACATCATACAACGTGTGGCGTAATACACGTACATCCTACAACGTCTGGCGTAATACACGTACATCATACAACGTGTGGCGTTGTACACATACATCATACAACGTGTGGCGTTGTACACATACATCATACAACGTGTGGCGTTGTACACATACATCATACAACGTGTGGCGTTATACACGTACATCATGCATGACGTTATACGCCTATATCATACAACGTATGGTGTTATACGCCTATATCTTACAACGTGTGGCGTTATACGCATATATCATACAATGCATGACGTTATACACGTACATCATACAACGTGTGGCGTTATACACGTACATCATGCATGATGTTATACGCATATATCATACAACGTGTGGTTATACACATATATCATACAATGCATGACGTTATACACAAGCATCACACAAAGTGTGGCGTTATACACATACATCATAGCCCATACAAGCCCAAAATGAATAGTTTACAACAAATATTTCATAAAATGACAAACTTTTTATTGTAAAAATAATTTTACAATAGGCAGAAAATCGACACAACATGTAAACAGTTCTACTGAGCACTGTCAGTGATAAACCGTATTCTACCAGCAACTGACTCGTGTCTGTATATGAATTGCGCATTTTGCTAGAAGCAGTGTTGGGTATTTGTAGACCACGTTATAGGAGACCTTTACTGAAAGGCCTGCATCATTAGTAAGGCTAGCAAACTATAAGATGAGATGAGTTTATTTGGTTATATGGATCCTGCTATGCCAATAGCGCAAAAAATTAAGTACAAGCTGCAGATTGCGCTTTAAAAGAATCAGGCAAAAAATGTATTCAAATTACACTGCGCCACGGCTGATCCGATTGAAGTGTTGCAATGGACACGCTATACTGATAACATTTATGATTGGCACATAAATTGCCGTCAATTCTCTTGGCATGGTGCTTACAATCACTTTGTACTCTGATCACCAGAACCCAACTCTGTATAGCTGTCCGATTATCCATGCTTTCACAGTAATTAGCAGCCGCTGTTGCTGATAAGATTTACTTAATAATTCCACTTTTCAATCCGTAAATCAGACTCAAAGTTATTAAAAAAACATTAACAAAATGACATTTATAGTGATCACTGTCACTGATAAATTAACATAAAAAATACAGATTCTTTTCTAGTAACAGACAGAGAGCGTGGATAAAGCCATTAATAACGAAGCCTGTTCTGCATTAAACCATACAGACATCAATTTATATATTTCCCAGGTTGGATGTTAAGCAAGTCTTGGGACCGATAGTGAACACACAGCTCCCGTAGCTAGTCCATCAATATGCGCATTGTGTATTTGTAGTAGGATGCAGTGTTAGCGCTGGTGCAATATAGATAAATGCTTCATTGTTTAAAGATATTGACCGGGTGTATTAGATTATCGCACACAATAGTTATCCTATTAACACAATGCACTATATAAGGTGTGTTCATTATCAGTCACATGACTTGCTGGAGTCCTAAAAACTCTCCTGGATTTCCCAAACTTCCCCGCTCAGAGCATTTGCTGCCCCTTTCAGTGTCCAGGTGATGAGAGCAAGCTTCTTGTGTATGTCTTCCACGTCAATGCCTTGGGACTCCTTTTTGAAGGACTCTAACAAGGCCTGAATAGTGTGCTGTCCTCGGCCAATAAGGATGTGACGGTATGGGGTGTTAATGGCAGAGACATATTGGGAGAGAAAGTAGAATTCCACCTGGACAGAAAACAATACAATGATCAGACATGTAGAGATGGCTAGTTAAACTGTTCTTAAGCAGAACAATGCATGCTGTTTGTAGAATTGGGTTAAATACACAGGCAGTGGAACGTTGTAGTGAGAAATTGCAATTATGTGTCTATGGTTAGGAACTGGAACTATATAACTAGGAACTTCAATTGTAGTTGGGAAGTGGTATTATTTAGCCACGAAGTGGAATGCTCTGGTTAGGACATGTAATTATATGGCCAGGACGTGGAATGTTTTCGTTAGAAAGTTAAATTACCTGTCGAGAAAGTCAAATGGTATGGCAGAGAAATTGAATTATATAGCCAGGAAATGGAACCCTATATTTAGGAAGTGACATTTTATAACTAGGAACTAAAATTTTGTAGTTTGTTAGTGTTATATCGCCAAGAAGTGGAATGCTGTGGTTAGGAAATGTAATTATACAACCAGGAAGTGGCATGCTTTAATTATGAAGTGAAATGTTATGGTCAGGAAGAGGAAGAGGAATGTTTATAATTGTGTAATTAGGGAGTGTATATGGCCAGGAAGTGGAATGTTTTAGTTAAGAAGTGAAATGGCCAGGAAGTGGGATGTTTTAATTAGGAAGTGAAATTATATATGTAGGAAGTCAAATGGTGTGGTGGTAAAATTGAACTATATGGTTAGGAAGTGGAATTATATTGTAAAGAAGTGGGATATTACCAGGACTTTGAATTTGATAGTTAGAAAGTGAAATTATATGACCTGGAAGTGAAATGTTTTAGTTAGGAAGTGAAATTATAAGGCCAGGAAGTGGAATGTTTTAGTTAGGGAATTAAATTAGTTAGGAAGTGAAGGAAGTCAAGTTATATAGCCAGGAAGTGAACATGTGAATTTATACACTCAGGAAGTGACAGTAGATGGACAGGAGCCTGCTAACGCTTACCCTCATAATCCGTATGTTGAATGATTGAATTGTTTTCTCGTTGTGCAGGTCTGATTCGCTAACTGCATTTTTAAGGCTTTGCGTTGCTCGAGTATAATCCCCTCGGGCAGAAGCAAGCCAGTCGAAAGATAGCCCCTTGGCCTGTAAATAAAAGAGGGGAGATGTTTATACCTGTTGTTTGGTTCTTGGAACCCATTTTGTTGTTTAACTTTTCTCTTGTCTTTACTCGGTCACCCACAACCACCCTTTATTTCACTTAGATCTGTTGTATGGCCCCCTAACCTTCAGCTTCTTGCTGTACTGATTCAGCTCCATGACATGTTGGAGCAACATGTTGCTGTATTCAATATAATCCAACGGTAAGATTTTGTCATGAAGGAGTTTAATCAGCGAGAGTCCGGCCACTTCCAATACACTGAAGGCTACAGCAGGCAACCTTCCGTCCACCACTGTATTCAAAGCATCGTAAGTGTCCTTCTTAGTGTCCAGGTACTTGTAGGGATTTAAACCCTGAGGAAATAGAGACAATTTAAGAACATGGTTTGGATACCAGACACCGTTTCATCTACATGAGAGCAGCGAAGAGCAAGAGGGTGATTGATAAACATTTTGGATATTGTCTCTGTATTGACCGTCAGGGTTGAGGAACTGCTAATGTTTGGGACTACTATTGCCATGTGTAAATGTAAGTTTGTTGCCTGGTGTAAGACGTTGGGGCACAAATTTAATTGAGTTATTTCTGGATATTACAGGCTGGGATTCGACCTCCTAATGCTTTCTGTCAGCGTCAGAGAAATGGGAATTGAAAACTCTTCAACTTTAAAAATATTTGTAAACAACTCATTGAGCTGTCCAATGATTATGAACTGGATTACATGCCAATAAATGTGGCATTGTGATTTATTTGGTACTACAACACATGTACTTATGATGATAACAGACAGTACCCTAGGTATGGCATGGGGTAAAGTATGGCATGGGGGTATCTGCCACCAGGAACTGTGTGCTACTCTAGGTATGACATGGGGTATAGTATGGCATGGGGGTATCTGTCCCCGGGAACTATCTGTTACCCTAGGTATTACATGGAGTATAGTATGATATGGGAGTATCTGTCCCTTGGGAACTGTCTGTTACCCTAGGTATTACATGGGGTATAGTAAGCTGCCCCCATCGGGAACTGTCTGTTACCCTAGGTATGACATGGAGTATAGTATGGCATGGGGGTATCTGCCACCAGGAACTGTGTGCTACCCTAGGTATGACATGGGGTATAGTATGGCATGGGGGTATCTGTCCCCGGGAACTATCTGTTACCCTAGGTATTACATGGAGTATAGTATGATATGGGAGTATCTGTCCCTTGGGAACTGTCTGTTACCCTAGGTATGACATGGGGTATAGTAAGCTGCCCCCATCGGGAACTGTCTGTTACCCTAGGTATGACATGGGGGTATAGTATAGTATGGGGGTTTCTGCCCCTCATGAACTGTCTGTTACCCTAGGTATGGCATTGGGGTATCTGTGCCCTGTGAACTGTATGTTACCCTAAGTATGACATGGGGTATAGTATAGTATGGGGGTATCTGCCCCCCGGGAACTGTCTGTTACCCTAGGTATGACATAGGGGTATAGTATTGCATGGATTATCTGCCCCCGGTAACTGTCTTTTACCCTACGTATGAAATGTGGGTATAGTGTGGCATGGGGGGATTTGCCCTTCCGGGAACTGTCTGTTACCCAGGTACGACATAGGGTATAGTATGGCATGGGGGTAGCTGTGCCCTGGGAACTGCCTGTTACCCAAGTTTGACATGTGGGTATAGTATGGTATGGGAGAATCTGCCCCCCTGGAACTGTCTGTTACCCTTGGTATGACATGGGATAAAGTATGGCATGGGGTATCTGCTCCCCTGGAACTGTCTGTTACCCTAGGTATCTCTCTGGTTGATTCTGCTTATTTTTTAATTTAGTAAAGGTAGTGTATACCTAAGACCCAAGGTCTAGGTAACACAAGTGAGATACAGATCTCAGAAGTCTGCTAAAATAAATAATCTTTAATTAGGTATACTTAACCATGAACAAATACAACAACATAAATGTGAATACTTAAAGTAAAAAATCACCCAAAACGGTGCAAGAGGAGATCAAAAGGGGCTCAGGGAGTGATTGATGAGATATCAACTTAGGCAAAAGTGCTCTAGATGTATACTCATTACTGGGGAATATGAATGGGAGGTACCAATGTACACTTAACTACCCTGCTGATTCGTAAACAGAAACAAACCCTTAAAACTGGAAAGGGAAGTAACCGCTAATATGATACTCCAACTGTGGAGTGCAGCATAAAACCGCAGAAGTGTCTATTCTTGTGGAGGTATAGGTACAATGAGCTCCTAACAATATAACACTTCACGGTGTTGCAACAGGTGATGTTGCATACTTGCTTAGTGGCCACAAGTGGATCCTGTAGCCATCACAAGGTAACCCTAGAGGGTACTGCAACAAAAGTTGTTACGGAAATATACATATAGCCACACCTGAAAAGCTAGATGCAAGACAGTAACATAAAGTACTAGGTAGATAGTATAGATATGGGATACTTAGATGTTCCCCTATAGAATATAAACAAACTCAACACTACTTAGACCTACCCCCAGTGCTGTATGCACTGACTGGTAGATGTTGTAGATTGGGATACTTGAATGTTCCCCTGTTAAATGCAAACTGACTCAATGTTGCTTGGAACTAGCCACAGTGCTGTATGAATATCAACAGGCTCAACACTACTTAGAACTAACCCCAGTGCTGTATGCACTGACTGGTAGAAAGTGTAGATTGGGATACTTGAATGTTCCCCTGTTAAATATAAACGGACTCAATGATACTTGGAACTAGCCACAGTGCTGTATGCACTGCTTGATCAAAGCAAGGCTAATAGCAAGGCTAATAAAGTCGTATTGCACACTTAGTTTATCTTAGCTGGAATCCAACAAATAGTAGTAATTATAGTACAAATCCCTTATTCCCTCCAAAAAATCTCCAAACAGGCCCCAGCTCCTCTTGTCTTAATACAATACCCCTAACATAGTGCAGTGAAAAATAGTGAGAAAACCGTGATTATAAAATCATCTAAATTCTCTGCATGTCTGCCTAACGCGTTTCGGCGCTGTACAAAGCGCCTTTCTCAAAGGCTGTCATTGAGCAAATGCTCGAGAGTGTTTTTTAAGTATGAATCAGAGCCGAAATTCGTCCAATCAGCAACGACATGGGCGGAGTTAAAGTTCAATCCGCCCCCCTCTCATGATAGCTGTCAGAGACATCAGTCTTACAGCCTCCGGCCACTCAGGGCGGGTCCAGGGCGGGACTCAATGCCGGAGCTATGGTTTAGATACACCCACCAGTGGTGATGTGTGTTCGAGCTGTCCGTCTTAAGTGCTCTGACCAATCAGAGCAGACGGGGGCGGGACTAAGTGCCGAAGCCGAAATCCAGTGTATAGTGCTGACAGGATCATCGGCTAAAACGCCTTATGGGAATAACAGCAGTGGACTAGTCAAAAAACATCAATGGGGGTAATCCAATGGTGGACTTGTAGTACATAATGGTAACGTCCTGTGTAGGTATTTATAGAACTGACTGGGAACTTATTGACTATTGCCCAGCCGAAGTGACGTTCTATTTTAGTACAGTTAGGACAGACTGGGAATTCAATAAATATTACCCAGCCGAGGATAAAAACCTTACTGTATCCATATAGCCTCATAACTGGAGAGGATCCTATGGATACCTACGTACTATATATTAGTTGCTGACTGGTAGAACTTGAATTTGGCCGCTAGTAGTATAGTTCATGATGATGGCCTGATAAAGATGTGATATGTACAGAAGAATGTGTACCATAGCAAACCGCAAGTATAACAAAATGTGAAGGATAAATGACTATAGAGAAAAAAAAAAAAAAAAAAAAAAAAGGAAAAAGTTCCTCATTATAAAATAAAGGGGGTGAAGGTGAAACCTTCATTGAGGCCATTAGGGGACATGGTGTTTAATGTCTGAATCCAGAAACATTCTCTCCTCCTTAGGATGAGATCCAGGTCTCCCCCTCTTTTGCCCACATGGACTTTTTCTATCCCTGCGAATTTGAAGCCTCTAGAAGTATCCCCCTGGTGTGTTCTAGCATGTCTTGCTACAGGGGTGTCCCTGTCTGATGAGACTGAGTGAACATGTTCCATCATGCGCCTCTTGAAGGGACGTATTGTTTTCCCTACGTATTTTTTACCACATTTGCAGGTAAGGAGATAAACCAGTCCAGTTGAGTTACAATTGAAAAATTGTTTTATCAATGTCTTATGTGCACCAGAGGAGTCAGTTATGGATTTAGAGTCTCTATCTATGTAGCTACAGGCTACACAGTGTCCACATTGGTAGGTACCATAGACATTAAGCCAATTTTTCTTATGTTTGTTGTGTTTGGACAGGTGGCTTGGAACTAGCAAGTCCTTTAGATTCCTACCCCTCTTAGCTGTTATGGAGACGTGTGATGGAATCACATCTTTAAGATGTCTGTCTTGTGTGAGTAATGGCCAGAATCTAGCCATAATTTTTTTAGATATATCCCAGCCAGCGTCGAAATTCGCCACACAGCGGATTACTTTCGGGGGTGCAGGTTTAGGGGTGTTGTCTAGCAGTACTTCACGGTCACTAAGAAGTGCCCGTTGATAAGCCTGTTTAAGGCACCTGTTAGGGTAGCCCTTGGCTTTGAATCTTGTTCTTAGTAGTGCTGCTTTTTCTATGAAGTCTTTCTCAGTGGAGCAATTCCTTTTTAGTCGAAGGTATTGTCCCACTGGGATACCCCTTTTCAGAGGGTTAGGATGGTAACTATGCCAATTGAGCATATTGTTAGTTGATGTCGGTTTGCGGTAGAGAGAGGTTTGTATCCTTAGATCGCTCGTGATGGTGAAAGTGCAATCAAGAAAGTTCAATGAGGATGTCCCAATTTCCATAGTTAAACGTAGATTAAGATCGTTTTCGTTCAGCACCCCCACAAATTCGATAAAGAGCTCCTTTGTACCGGTCCAGATGACCATAATATCGTCTATATAACGTTTCCAGACGTGGACATAGTCCATATAGCATTTCATACGTTCGGAATAAACGATATGTTTTTCCCACCAGCCAAGGTGCAGGTTCGCATATGAGGGGGCACAAGATGTCCCCATCGCAGTCCCCTGCACCTGGTGGTAAAATTTATTGTCAAAGAGAAAAAAATTGTGGGTCAAGATGAACTTAAGGAGGTCGAGGACAAACGTGGTGTGACGTGAGTGATTGGGGCCCCTTGTTTCGAGAAAAGAGCCTGTATGCTGTATTCCTCCCAGATGTGGTATTGAGGAGTACAGTGCCTCCACATCGAGGCTACATAACATGGCTCCCTGGGGTACTTCAATAGATGCAATACATCTTAGGGTGTCTTTGGTGTCCCTAAGGTAGGACGGTAATTCCTCCACATACGGACGAAGGATTTTGTCTACATATTTACTGCCTATGCATGTAAGGTTATTGGTGCCTGACACAATAGGTCTGGCTGTAAGTGGTTCATACCCCTTATGTATTTTAGGGAGGCAGTAGAATGTCGATATTACTGGATTTTTCACATAAATGCTTGCATGTTCATCCTTTGTAAGTATTCCGTCATCAAATGCTCTGTCTAGTAAGGCTTTGTACTCAGACAGAAATTTGGTAGTAGGATTGGATGGTAGAACTCTATATGTACTTTCATCATTCAGGATTCTTTCAGCCAGCTGAATATAGTGGGGTCTATTGAGAATGACAATGTTACCCCCCTTGTCTGCTGGTTTGATAATGACATGTTCGTTGTCTCTCAGATCAGTCATGGCTTTCCATTCTTTTTTACTAAGGTTGTTTCTGGGTTTGATCTTTAGGGTATCTATATCTAGATTTCTGATCAAATTGGTGGTTGATTCAACGAACATGTCAATATTTTTATAATCCCGGATATTTGGAGTGAATTTACTCTTAGGATGCAGATCAGTGTATGGTTGGGGGGACACATTGTCATTAGACTCAAGGAGGGATACTAAATCCAAAAGGCATTGGTATTCCCTATTGTCAAAGCCTAAGTCTTTGGCCTTTTTCTCATTTTTTATCTGGAAGAATTTGTGAAGGGCAAGTTTCCTCCCAAATAAGTTTATGTCCTTAATCCATTCGAATTTGCAGAATGGTGGAGTTGGAACGAAAGATAAGCCCTTCATAATAACTTGCTCCTGTGTGATCGTGAGAGGAGTATCTGAGATGTTAATGATTCTAGTGTCCCCTTCTAGTAACGTCTGCGCGCTCTCCCCCTGTTGCGTGTTTGCCTGTATTGCGTTTGCTGTTCCCCCTCCCGGGGGAGTTGTCCTAAAAAAGAAACTCCTTTTTTAAGAATCCCTTTTCCTCTTTGAGTACTTTGTCTAGTCTGGGGTGCTGATGTTACTTCACTGTCTGTATCTGAGGTTTCGTATTCTGACGTTGTGCAATAGTCTGAGTCGACTCTTGAGATTTTCTTAAAGTGTCTGTAGACTCTCCCTGATCTGTAATCATCGTTATGAACTTTAACTCCGCCCATGTCGTTGCTGATTGGACGAATTTCGGCTCTGATTCATACTTAAAAAACACTCTCGAGCATTTGCTCAATGACAGCCTTTGAGAAAGGCGCTTTGTACAGCGCCGAAACGCGTTAGGCAGACATGCAGAGAATTTAGATGATTTTATAATCACGGTTTTCTCACTATTTTTCACTGCACTATGTTAGGGGTATTGTATTAAGACAAGAGGAGCTGGGGCCTGTTTGGAGATTTTTTGGAGGGAATAAGGGATTTGTACTATAATTACTACTATTTGTTGGATTCCAGCTAAGATAAACTAAGTGTGCAATACGACTTTATTAGCCTTGCTATTAGCCTTGCTTTGATCAAGCAGTGCATACAGCACTGTGGCTAGTTCCAAGTATCATTGAGTCCGTTTATATTTAACAGGGGAACATTCAAGTATCCCAATCTACACTTTCTACCAGTCAGTGCATACAGCACTGGGGTTAGTTCTAAGTAGTGTTGAGCCTGTTGATATTCATACAGCACTGTGGCTAGTTCCAAGCAACATTGAGTCAGTTTGCATTTAACAGGGGAACATTCAAGTATCCCAATCTACAACATCTACCAGTCAGTGCATACAGCACTGGGGGTAGGTCTAAGTAGTGTTGAGTTTGTTTATATTCTATAGGGGTACATCTAAGTATCCCATATCTATACTATCTACCTAGTACTTTATGTTACTGTCTTGCATCTAGCTTTTCAGGTGTGGCTATATGTATATTTCCGTAACAACTTTTGTTGCAGTACCCTCTAGGGTTACCTTGTGATGGCTACAGGATCCACTTGTGGCCACTAAGCAAGTATGCAACATCACCTGTTGCAACACCGTGAAGTGTTATATTGTTAGGAGCTCATTGTACCTATACCTCCACAAGAATAGACACTTCTGCGGTTTTATGCTGCACTCCACAGTTGGAGTATCATATTAGCGGTTACTTCCCTTTCCAGTTTTAAGGGTTTGTTTCTGTTTACGAATCAGCAGGGTAGTTAAGTGTACATTGGTACCTCCCATTCATATTCCCCAGTAATGAGTATACATCTAGAGCACTTTTGCCTAAGTTGATATCTCATCAATCACTCCCTGAGCCCCTTTTGATCTCCTCTTGCACCGTTTTGGGTGATTTTTTACTTTAAGTATTCACATTTATGTTGTTGTATTTGTTCATGGTTAAGTATACCTAATTAAAGATTATTTATTTTAGCAGACTTCTGAGATCTGTATCTCACTTGTGTTACCTAGACCTTGGGTCTTAGGTATACACTACCTTTACTGTCTTACTGTATATAATACAAGGGTTACCCCCTATTGAGATACGTTCTGGACACACTTATCTTATCCCCGCAAGGGGGTACTTTCTTTTTCTTAAGTTATCTACTTTATAGAGGTTTCAATACCCACAAGTGTGTCAGTATAACTCTAATTGTGAAGGTGAATTTTGCCTAACTTAACATGGCTAACTTTCTATCCCAATTAAAAGAAGCCAATTCATGGTGTATCGGTGCTGAAACTGTTTTCTCAGACAGCCACCAAACCCTACTACCGGAGCACGACAATATAAATTATAAATTCAGGACCCTGAGTAATCTTTGCAAACAACAGATCAGAGTGGGGTGGGAAATTACATCCTTAAAGAATTATCTGGCTAAATCAATGATTCCAAGGGGTTTGAGAATACAAACTACACCGAACACACAAATGGAAGACCCGGCCCTATTAAAAGAATGGGAAGATGCATCCAATGTGTGTTCAATTAAATATATGGAGATCCTAGTAAAATTTGAATCAGAGAGGCTAAAAACGATTGACGAGAAAGTGAATACTGCGGTAGAGGAAATACAAAAATGCACTAGTGACCCCTCTTTCCAAACTCAAGAACAGAGGTTACAAGAAAATCTCAACAAATATCAAAGCGTTATCAAACTACGCAAACATAAGAAGTTTGTTAGAGATAACGATGATTACAGATCAGGGAGAGTCTACAGACACTTTAAGAAAATCTCAAGAGTCGACTCAGACTATTGCACAACGTCAGAATACGAAACCTCAGATACAGACAGTGAAGTAACATCAGCACCCCAGACTAGACAAAGTACTCAAAGAGGAAAAGGGATTCTTAAAAAAGGAGTTTCTTTTTTAGGACAACTCCCCCGGGAGGGGGAACAGCAAACGCAATACAGGCAAACACGCAACAGGGGGAGAGCGCGCAGACGTTACTAGAAGGGGACACTAGAATCATTAACATCTCAGATACTCCTCTCACGATCACACAGGAGCAAGTTATTATGAAGGGCTTATCTTTCGTTCCAACTCCACCATTCTGCAAATTCGAATGGATTAAGGACATAAACTTATTTGGGAGGAAACTTGCCCTTCACAAATTCTTCCAGATAAAAAATGAGAAAAAGGCCAAAGACTTAGGCTTTGACAATAGGGAATACCAATGCCTTTTGGATTTAGTATCCCTCCTTGAGTCTAATGACAATGTGTCCCCCCAACCATACACTGATCTGCATCCTAAGAGTAAATTCACTCCAAATATCCGGGATTATAAAAATATTGACATGTTCGTTGAATCAACCACCAATTTGATCAGAAATCTAGATATAGATACCCTAAAGATCAAACCCAGAAACAACCTTAGTAAAAAAGAATGGAAAGCCATGACTGATCTGAGAGACAACGAACATGTCATTATCAAACCAGCAGACAAGGGGGGTAACATTGTCATTCTCAATAGACCCCACTATATTCAGCTGGCTGAAAGAATCCTGAATGATGAAAGTACATATAGAGTTCTACCATCCAATCCTACTACCAAATTTCTGTCTGAGTACAAAGCCTTACTAGACAGAGCATTTGATGACGGAATACTTACAAAGGATGAACATGCAAGCATTTATGTGAAAAATCCAGTAATATCGACATTCTACTGCCTCCCTAAAATACATAAGGGGTATGAACCACTTACAGCCAGACCTATTGTGTCAGGCACCAATAACCTTACATGCATAGGCAGTAAATATGTAGACAAAATCCTTCGTCCGTATGTGGAGGAATTACCGTCCTACCTTAGGGACACCAAAGACACCCTAAGATGTATTGCATCTATTGAAGTACCCCAGGGAGCCATGTTATGTAGCCTCGATGTGGAGGCACTGTACTCCTCAATACCACATCTGGGAGGAATACAGCATACAGGCTCTTTTCTCGAAACAAGGGGCCCCAATCACTCACGTCACACCACGTTTGTCCTCGACCTCCTTAAGTTCATCTTGACCCACAATTTTTTTCTCTTTGACAATAAATTTTACCACCAGGTGCAGGGGACTGCGATGGGGACATCTTGTGCCCCCTCATATGCGAACCTGCACCTTGGCTGGTGGGAAAAACATATCGTTTATTCCGAACGTATGAAATGCTATATGGACTATGTCCACGTCTGGAAACGTTATATAGACGATATTATGGTCATCTGGACCGGTACAAAGGAGCTCTTTATCGAATTTGTGGGGGTGCTGAACGAAAACGATCTTAATCTACGTTTAACTATGGAAATTGGGACATCCTCATTGAACTTTCTTGATTGCACTTTCACCATCACGAGCGATCTAAGGATACAAACCTCTCTCTACCGCAAACCGACATCAACTAACAATATGCTCAATTGGCATAGTTACCATCCTAACCCTCTGAAAAGGGGTATCCCAGTGGGACAATACCTTCGACTAAAAAGGAATTGCTCCACTGAGAAAGACTTCATAGAAAAAGCAGCACTACAAAGAACAAGATTCAAAGCCAAGGGCTACCCTAACAGGTGCCTTAAACAGGCTTATCAACGGGCACTTCTTAGTGACCGTGAAGTACTGCTAGACAACACCCCTAAACCTGCACCCCCGAAAGTAATCCGCTGTGTGGCGAATTTCGACGCTGGCTGGGATATATCTAAAAAAATTATGGCTAGATTCTGGCCATTACTCACACAAGACAGACATCTTAAAGATGTGATTCCATCACACGTCTCCATAACAGCTAAGAGGGGTAGGAATCTAAAGGACTTGCTAGTTCCAAGCCACCTGTCCAAACACAACAAACATAAGAAAAATTGGCTTAATGTCTATGGTACCTACCAATGTGGACACTGTGTAGCCTGTAGCTACATAGATAGAGACTCTAAATCCATAACTGACTCCTCTGGTGCACATAAGACATTGATAAAACAATTTTTCAATTGTAACTCAACTGGACTGGTTTATCTCCTTACCTGCAAATGTGGTAAAAAATACGTAGGGAAAACAATACGTCCCTTCAAGAGGCGCATGATGGAACATGTTCATTCAGTCTCATCAGACAGGGACACCCCTGTAGCAAGACATGCTAGAACACACCAGGGGGATACTTCTAGAGGCTTCAAATTCGCAGGGATAGAAAAAGTCCATGTGGGCAAAAGAGGGGGAGACCTGGATCTCATCCTAAGGAGGAGAGAATGTTTCTGGATTCAGACATTAAACACCATGTCCCCTAATGGCCTCAATGAAGGTTTCACCTTCACCCCCTTTATTTTATAATGAGGAACTTTTTCCTTTTTTTTTTTTTTTTTTTTTTTTTTCTCTATAGTCATTTATCCTTCACATTTTGTTATACTTACGGTTTGCTATGGTACACATTCTTCTGTACATATCACATCTTTATCAGGCCATCATCATGAACTATACTACTAGCGGCCAAATTCAAGTTCTACCAGTCAGCAACTAATATATAGTACGTAGGTATCCATAGGATCCTCTCCAGTTATGAGGCTATATGGATACAGTAAGGTTTTTATCCTCGGCTGGGTAATATTTATTGAATTCCCAGTCTGTCCTAACTGTACTAAAATAGAACGTCACTTCGGCTGGGCAATAGTCAATAAGTTCCCAGTCAGTTCTATAAATACCTACACAGGACGTTACCATTATGTACTACAAGTCCACCATTGGATTACCCCCATTGATGTTTTTTGACTAGTCCACTGCTGTTATTCCCATAAGGCGTTTTAGCCGATGATCCTGTCAGCACTATACACTGGATTTCGGCTTCGGCACTTAGTCCCGCCCCCGTCTGCTCTGATTGGTCAGAGCACTTAAGACGGACAGCTCGAACACACATCACCACTGGTGGGTGTATCTAAACCATAGCTCCGGCATTGAGTCCCGCCCTGGACCCGCCCTGAGTGGCCGGAGGCTGTAAGACTGATGTCTCTGACAGCTATCATGAGAGGGGGGCGGATTGAACTTTAACTCCGCCCATGTCGTTGCTGATTGGACGAATTTCGGCTCTGATTCATACTTAAAAAACACTCTCGAGCATTTGCTCAATGACAGCCTTTGAGAAAGGCGCTTTGTACAGCGCCGAAACGCGTTAGGCAGACATGCAGAGAATTTAGATGATTTTATAATCACGGTTTTCTCACTATTTTTCACTGCACTATGTTAGGGGTATTGTATTAAGACAAGAGGAGCTGGGGCCTGTTTGGAGATTTTTTGGAGGGAATAAGGGATTTGTACTATAATTACTACTATTTGTTGGATTCCAGCTAAGATAAACTAAGTGTGCAATACGACTTTATTAGCCTTGCTATTAGCCTTGCTTTGATCAAGCAGTGCATACAGCACTGTGGCTAGTTCCAAGTATCATTGAGTCCGTTTATATTTAACAGGGGAACATTCAAGTATCCCAATCTACACTTTCTACCAGTCAGTGCATACAGCACTGGGGTTAGTTCTAAGTAGTGTTGAGCCTGTTGATATTCATACAGCACTGTGGCTAGTTCCAAGCAACATTGAGTCAGTTTGCATTTAACAGGGGAACATTCAAGTATCCCAATCTACAACATCTACCAGTCAGTGCATACAGCACTGGGGGTAGGTCTAAGTAGTGTTGAGTTTGTTTATATTCTATAGGGGAACATCTAAGTATCCCATATCTATACTATCTACCTAGTACTTTATGTTACTGTCTTGCATCTAGCTTTTCAGGTGTGGCTATATGTATATTTCCGTAACAACTTTTGTTGCAGTACCCTCTAGGGTTACCTTGTGATGGCTACAGGATCCACTTGTGGCCACTAAGCAAGTATGCAACATCACCTGTTGCAACACCGTGAAGTGTTATATTGTTAGGAGCTCATTGTACCTATACCTCCACAAGAATAGACACTTCTGCGGTTTTATGCTGCACTCCACAGTTGGAGTATCATATTAGCGGTTACTTCCCTTTCCAGTTTTAAGGGTTTGTTTCTGTTTACGAATCAGCAGGGTAGTTAAGTGTACATTGGTACCTCCCATTCATATTCCCCAGTAATGAGTATACATCTAGAGCACTTTTGCCTAAGTTGATATCTCATCAATCACTCCCTGAGCCCCTTTTGATCTCCTCTTGCACCGTTTTGGGTGATTTTTTACTTTAAGTATTCACATTTATGTTGTTGTATTTGTTCATGGTTAAGTATACCTAATTAAAGATTATTTATTTTAGCAGACTTCTGAGATCTGTATCTCACTTGTGTTACCTAGACCTTGGGTCTTAGGTATACACTACCTTTACTGTCTTACTGTATATAATACAAGGGTTACCCCCTATTGAGATACGTTCTGGACACACTTATCTTATCCCCGCAAGGGGGTACTTTCTTTTTCTTATTTTTTAATTTGCATCATCTCTCACCTCTACAAATGAAAACTCCAGAGCAGGGACTCCCCCAAACGCAGTAAAGGCAAACGCCCCAGTATCTACTGTGAGAGGTAACATCCTGTGGACACAGACCACAGAGAAATTAGATGGCACCCGGACATAAACACAATAGACGGCAGTGTAATCTGTATTATTTATATGAAGGGGATACTATAGGCACCATAACAACTTTAGCTTAATGAAGCAGTTTTTGGTGTATAAAACAGTCTCACTGTTCAATTCTCTGCCATTGAAGAGATAAATCATTTTTGTTTCTGTTTATGCAGCCCTAGCCACACCTCCCTTGGCTATGACTCACACAGTCTGCATGAAACAAAAATGTAATTCAGGTTTTATTTTAGAAGTGTTCATCTCCTGCTTTGTTAACTGAACTTTAAATCAAACACACAAGGCTCCTGCAGGCTCTAACAGGCCAATAACAGAGCAGAAGATTAGAAATGCTAAATTAAATACACTGTGCAATAAAGAAGTTTAAACACCAGATCTGTCTTACAGGAGGTGTTTCGGAAGGCTGTGTAAGTCACATGCAGGGAGGTGTGGCTAGAGCTGTATAAATAAAGAGATTTAACTTATAAATGGCAAAGAATTGAGCAGTGAGACTGCAAGGGCATGATCTATACACTAAAACTGCTTCATTAAGCAAAAGTTGTTTTGGTGACTATAGTGTTCATTTAACTAGCCTGTGCCTTCTTTATCATGAAACTGAGAGCATTGTTTGGTCAAATGGTAACGGTGTGACCAAGAGAGCAGCTATCATAACTGCAATACATTAGCACCTTCTGCCTGATCGCGCCATGTCATTCTTTTCTGTTCAACGGTTCTTATAGAGAAGCTTTGTTGGACCTTGTGCACAAGTATTAAGGTTTTTAGGGAGTACTAAGTGAGTACTAGAAAAAGTTATAGCGAGTACTAGGAGAGATTATAGTGAGTACTAGGAAAGGTTATAGTGAGTAGTGGGAGAGTTTATAGTAAGTACAGGAGTTTTTTTTTTTAGAGAGTACTAGGAGAGGTTTTACAAAGTACTACTAGAAGTTACAGTGAGTACTAGGAAAGGTTATAGTGAGTACTAGGATGGATTATAGAGCGTACTAGGAGAGGTTATAGTGAGTACTAGGATGGATTATAGAGAGTACTAGGATGGATTATAGAGAGTACTAGGATGGATTATAGAGCGTACTAGGAGAGGTTATAGTGAGTACTAGGATGGATTATAGAGAGTACTAGGATGGATTATAGAGAGTACTAGGATGGATTATAGAGCGTACTAGGAGAGGTTATAGGGAGTACTTGTAATCCCAGGATGCCAGCTGCTTTCACTCACCCTTGTTTTTGCCAGTCTTTGTCTTGGGAACTCATGTAATCGAAGATACTTTGTTGGCTTCGTCTTGGGTTATCAACCTGTGAGCGGTGGGAGAATGAACCGTTACTGGACTGAGATTCAAAGTTTGCAATAATGTCTCCTTCACACCTGATAACATGGCTCCCAGGGGCCTTCCCTTCCTCCCACAAGAATGAAGAGGACATCAAGGGGAAGGGTCATGGGGTAGACAAAACAAAATGACGCTCTTAAGTGTCTGGGGTTATTCCGGTGATTTCCCAGGCATGTTTACCATCCCATAATTCTGTATATTAGGATATTTCTATCTTCTTCATAGTTGGATTAGACTGGGTATATTTACCTGGAGGCTAACGCTGAGAGGGTCCAGGTATATTTAGCTGCAGGCTAACACTGAGAGGAACCAGATATATTTACCTGGAGGCTAACACTGAGACGGTCCAGGTATATTTACCTGGAGGCTAACGCTGAGAGGGTCTGGGTATATTTACCAGGAGCGTTATCACTGAGAGGGTGGGGGTATGTTAAACATAGAAACATAGAATGTGACGGCAGATAAGAGCCATTCAGCCCATCTAGTCTTCCCAATTTTCTAAATACTTTAATTAGTCCCTAGCCTTATCTTATAGCTCGGGAAGCAAAATCCAAATAGGTTATGGTGGGGAATAATTGTGATTGAAAACCCCTTCCACCTGAAGTCTGTTTTCCTATATTGTGTTTCAAGCTGTTGTATACAGCAAACACAGATTAAAAGGAATCCATGTTTAAAATGGAATGAGGCAAAAATGTGATTCTTTTGTTAAACTAATTTGCATATGCCCACCCAGAATCCTTTGCGGTTGTAACATCGCTGCAGTTATGGGATTTCTGTGGGAAAAGCAAGTCTTATGGCTTGACTGGTTTGCAGATTTTTGTTTAACATTGTATTTATTATCCTTATAGCTAGGATAGCCTTATGCCTATCCCACGCATGCTTAAACTCCTTTACTACCACTTCAGCTGGAAGGCTATTCCATGCATCCACTACCCTCTCAGTAAAGTAATACTTCCTGAAATTATTTTTAAACCTTTGCCCCTCTAATTTAAGACTATGTCCTTGTTAAGGATTTCCATATACTCACCTGTGTGCATTCGGTTATATCCTCTCCCTGCTGTTTAAATGCTTGTAGTCATTTCGTTTTAACTATGTGTTCGAGAAATGTATTCGTTCTAACGAACGGAGACCACCCTGGGTAGTAATCAGAATTTGGAATGTTGAGAAAACCGCAACTTAATTGAGTGCTTCTTCGTGGCATACGAACACGTGGCGAGAACAAAGGATGGCGGCCATCTTAAATCTCCCGAATGCGGTCAGTGGGACTTACGCATGAATTGCCTGGAACTGTTTTCGGCATGGCAACCACATGAACGTCTGGTCATTATGGAAGTCCCGGCTGACTACTTTCCATTCAACAAATCAAACCGGCATTCGGGAGTTTGAATCTACCGAACAAGGGGAGCATTTTCATATAACAAGCTGCAACATTCGTATGGTAGTTTTCGTGTAATTAGGCGCGAACGGAGATCGGCTCTTGCTGCTGATTTCATGGAACTCTAAATCGGATACCACCACATGGCGAGCCGGTCAAACTTCCACACGATGCGACACGGAAACTACCGAACGTGAGATTTGGATATGTGACTCCCAGGAGAGATCCTGGAAGATCTGTATTTCGTGTCCCTGAAACAACATGGGAGCAGAGGTATCCCTGAGGTGCTTCAGAATATCTTCTTTTAGAGCATAATAGTGAACACGGCAGAAAATATCTCTTGGTGCATCACCTGTAGCCGTTTTGGGTCTCAGGGAGCGATGTGCTCTATCTAGGACTACAGGGGAGTCTGGTTTACGGTCGAGTACCAGGTTAAATAATGTGGCCAAGATGTTGTATAGATTTTCCCCTTCAGCTTCAGGCAGTCCCCTTATACGAAGTTTATTTTTTCTGTCCCTGTTATCGATGTCGTCTAGGGAGCGTTGTAGCATAGATAGGTGCCTCTCTTGGGCTTGAACTTTAGCTGAGAGGGAATGCATTAGGGTTTGGTGGGACCCCCTTTCATCTTCTTGGTCTTGCACTGTGCGGCCTACCTGTTTTACTTCTAAACTGAGGCCCTCCATTTTGTGTTGAAAGGTGGTTTCTAATTTTCCCAGCATCTGTGCCAGGTCAGCTCTGGACGGCAGGTTTTGCAGTATTTCTTTAATATCGATATCCATCGAGGTGTGTGAGGCTTCCGCCCCTGTGGGACTCGGCGGGTCTGAATCAGTGTTTACCGCCGTCTGCGCCATATTGCTTTCGCCGAGCTCCGACACGCGGTCGGAATATTCTCTAAATAAACGGGTTACAGTGCCCGTTTTTCCTGCAGGGGTCTTCCCTGCATGTTGGGAGGTAGATTGGACTTTTTTGTGGTTCTCCATTGCGGTATAATACCTCAGTTTTTCGCGATTTTCTTCCGTGTTGCTCAGGAGCTAAGGCAATGTGCTGCCATGTAGCTCCGCCGTCGACCACGCCCCCTTATTTGTTATATTTGTATGTTATGCAGAAAGTACTTTTCTAAAAATGTTAAAAAATTTTATATTTCTGGCCAGCAGATAATTGAGTGTAGTATGTTGCTGAAACTCAATTATCTAGCCTGGCCCAGAGGAGGAGTCTGCTATTGTATAAATTGAATGCCTGTTGCTTCCAGTAAATCAGTCTTGTTCACACATGAGCCAAAGCTTAATGCTGGGATTATTTGGCGATACCAGCGATATTTATTCCTGTGGATTATTGGGAATATTCTACTATTGGGAAAAAGGGAATATTGGACGGT
The DNA here is from genome assembly GCF_036172605.1 of Pelobates fuscus. NCBI lineage: Eukaryota > Metazoa > Chordata > Amphibia > Anura > Pelobatidae > Pelobates > Pelobates fuscus. The sequence goes on from NC_086319.1 coordinate 421,757,077, forward strand.
GATACAGATTACTACCATCACAGTCCTCTTGTTGTAGTTTTTCTTCTTTTAAATATAGTCTCCTCCTTTACTGTGTTGATTCCCTTTATGTATTTAAATGTTTCTATCATATCCCCCTGTCTCATCTTTCCTCCAAGCTGTACATGTTAAGATGCTTTTACCTTTCCTGGTAAGTTTTATCCTGCAATCCATAAACCAGTTTAGTAGCCCTTCTCTGAACTCTCTCAATATCCTTCTGGAGATAGGGTCTCCAGTACTGCGTACAATACTCTAAGTGAGGTCTCACCAGTGTTCTGTACAATGGCATGAGCACTTCCCTCTTTCTACTGCTAATACCTCTCCCTCTACAACCAAGCATTCTGCTAGCATTTTATGCTTCTCTTTTACATTGTCTGCCTACCTTTAAGTCATCTGAAATAATTAAATAATTACCCCTAAATTCCTTGTGACTGATCACCCTGTCCCTAGATTGTAATCCATTTATTTAATTCCCCTTTGGGTGTGGGACATTGCATTCTCCTTCATTTTATTTTTATTTCATTCTCTTATCGAGCAAACTACCGAACGACTAGACCACCCGTATGTGGAGTATGCCACAACCTCTATCACCTCCTTAACACTTCTAAAACCGCAAGCGTTCTAAGTGGTCGGCTGGATGGTCGCCGTTCTGTATACAAACACGTGGCGGAAGCCATCTTTAGCCGAGAACACATACAGCGGTGTTGATCGAGTGCATTGAACTATAATCGGACACTCGACGGCGGGAACACCGTTGGGACTTCCATCTCTAAATATGTTCGGCTGGATTCGTATGTGAAGAGCAGCGTTTGGTGGGAGCAAGCCCCGAATGAGGAACATAGACTGAGCCTATCCACGAACCCCTACATTTGGCATTTGACTGTATTGAGTATTCCTGAAAGAGACCGACCACACAGCCTGATTTCATGGAACTCTTTAGGGCAGGAGCCACGTGTGCGGTCGGTCAAAATGTGACCTCCATGAAAATCTCGAACACCTGAACCGATCTGGGTGATTTTTGGATATGTTGGTCACCCAGATCTGGGAGTATCAGGGGGTGTAACCATTGGTTTTGGGGGTACTTTCATTTACTGCTAAAATGTATGTTCTCTGTACCTGGAGATAATTGAGTTCATACAATTCATGACTCAATTATCTCCCAGGCGCAGGGGAGAGATTATCTTTTGTATGGGAGTGTCCTAGACCTGAGAACAAATGTAGTTGTGGGTCTGTTTTTACAGTAGTCTACTCTCAGGTCCAGAGGGGAGTGCCCCTTGCATGGGGATTGACATAAAAGGCTGTGTGTGGCCCCATTAAAACCAGTTGTCCCACCGGATAGAGCCTCATCATGTTTGTGGGAGAAAGCTACAACAACTGTCTCCCTTCTGCTTGGAGTGCTAAATCACCAACTCTTGTAAGAGCTGTTCCTTCTCAGCTTTACAGCATCCCCCCCTGCGGAACCCCTCTTTTCATCAAGATGGCTGCCACATCCCTTTGCTCAGATGTTGAGGTTAGGACTCTATCAAATATTCTGTACTCTGCCCTTGGGTTTTTACGCCCAAGATGCATTATCTTGCACTTATCTACATTAAATGTCAGTTGCCACAGCTCGGACCATTTTTTTTTTCTAGTTCACCTAAATTATTTGCCATTTGGCTTATCCCTCGTGGAACATCAACCCTGTTGGATATCTAAGTATTTACCTGGAGGCTAACACTGAGAGGGTCCGGTAATATGTACCTAGAGGCTAACACTGAGAGTGTCCGGGTATATTTACCTAGAGGCTAACACTGAGAGTGTCCGGGTATATTTACCTAAAGGCTAACACTAACACTGAGAGGGCCTGGGTATATTTACCTGGAGGCTAACGCTGAGAGTGTCTGGATATATTTACCTGGAAGCTAACACTGAGAGGTTCCGGGTATATTTACCTGGAGGCTAACACTGAGAGGTTCCGGGTATATTTACCTGGAGGCTAACACTGAGAGGTTCCGGGTATATTTATCTGGAGGCTAACACTGAGAGGGTCTGGGCATATTTACCTGGAGGCTAACACTGAGAGGGTCTGGGTATATTTACCCTGAGGCTAACACTGTTGAGTTCATTTCATTAAATTCTTTCTGAATTCTAGTACAAACACTCAAACCCTGTTACCGCTATTTTACAAAACAGCCAAGCAATCTCTAATCCAACCTGACGGCGATTTGTGGATAAGAAATAGAGGTTGCTGCCTCTTTCTTCACTCACCTGTTTTATCACAAATTCCATTAAACTTTTGAACATGGGGCTGGATTTAACTCTAAACTTTTCATCTCCTGAAATAGAAACATTTTATTAAATGTGGAATATGTAGCCATAGTTAACGTCTCTGGACTGGGATGAGTTTGTTGGACAGGTGTGCTTAGCTAGGGTGGTATAAGATTGGTTAGACGAAGTGGACTAGTTAGTGGGTGCTAGTCTAGTTAGTGATTGGGAAGTTGTAGAAGACCGGTTAATTAGGGGCTAAGGTGCTAGCATAGTTAGTGTGCATTAAGTTGGTTAGTTGACGTGGACTGGTTAAATTGGTGAATTGTAGTATTCTGGTTAGTGGTGCTAGCCTAGTTAATGTTCTAGTGATTGGTAAGTTGTAGTAAGCTGGTTAATGGGTGTTAAGGTGCTAGCTTAGTTACTGTGCACTGGATTGGTTAGTTGAAGTGGACTGGTTAAATTTGCTAATTGTGGTATTCTGGTTAGTGGGTGCTAGTCTAGTTAGTGTTCTAGTAATTGGTAAGTTTTAGTAAGCTGATTAATGGGGGCTAGCCTAGTTAGTGTGCGTTAGATTGGTTAGTTGAAGTGGACTGATTAGTGAGTTTAGTCTAGTTAGTGTGTGTTAGATTGGTTAGTTGTATTAGACTGGCTAATGGTTGCTAAGGTGCTAGCCTAGTTTGTGGGCAGTGGATTGGTTAACTGTATTAAAAAGGTTAGTGACTAGTGGGTGCTAGTGATTGGTAAGTTGTAGTAGGCTGGTTAATAGGGTTAATAGCCTAGTTAGTGTGCACTGGATTGGTTAGTTGAAGTGGACTGGTTAAATTGGTTAATTGTAGCAGTCTGGTTAGTGGGTGCTAGTCTAGTTAGTGTTCTAGTGATTGGCAAGTTGTAGTAAGCTGGTTAATGGGTGCTAGCCTAGTTAGTGTTCACTGGATCGGTTAGTTGAAGTGGACTGGTTAAAATGGTTAATTGTAGTAGTCTGGTTAGTGGGTGCTAGTCTAGTTAGTGTTCTAGTGATTGGTAAGTTGTAGTAAGCTGGTTAATGGGTGCTAGCCTAGTTAGTGTGTGTTGGATTGGTTAATTGTATTAGAAAGGTTAGTGAGTAGTAAAATATTTTACTCTAGTATAATATTAATTATTACCCAACACAGGCGTGTCCAGGCAGATATAGGCCGCAGCCTTCAGATGCAGCATGCTAAGGTAACCCTGAAACAAAACAATAAAGAAACTGAACTATATGACGGCTCTGTCACGAGCTCGTAACGGCCACAGATAGTTTATTTCTGTTATATACATGGTATGTGCAGAATAAATATGTTCATAAATATTAAATTAAAGATATAGAGATCAGACAGTCAGATATACAAACAGAACTGTTTGAAAAAGTATTTCCACATTTTTGTGAAAGAAGAAAATAAAAACCACCTAAAAGCCCTAGTAAGAACCACAAAACAAGGAAAATGCATTTTATTTAAAATATTCACATTTCTCTTCAAATCAACATGTCAGCACCCTACTTATTATATCCCACAATACCCTGCATATTATATCCCACAATACCCTGCATATTATATCCCACAATACCCTGCATATTATATCCCACAATACCTCTGCATATTATATCCCACAATACCTCTGCATATTATATCCCACAATACCTCTGCATATTATATCCCACCATACCCTGCATATTATATCCCACCATACCCTGCATATTATATCCCACCATACCCTGCATATTATATCCCACAATACCCTGCATATTATATCCCACAATACCCTGCATATTATATCCCACCATACCCTGCATATTATATCCCACCATACCCTGCATATTATATCCCACCATACCCTGCATATTATATCCCACCATACCCTGCATATTATATCCCACCATACCCTGCATATTATATCCCACCATACCCTGCATATTATATCCCACCATACCCTGCATATTATATCCCACCATACCCTGCATATTATATCCCACAATACCCTGCATATTATATCCCACAATACCCTGCATATTATATCCCACCATACCCTGCATATTATATCCCACCATATCCTGCATATTATATACCACAATACCCTGCATATTATATCTCACAATATCCTGCATATTATATCTCACAATATCCTGCATATTATATCCCACAATATCCTGAATATTATATCCCACAATATCCTGAATATTATATCCCACAATATCCTGCATATTATATTTCACAATACCCTGCATATTATATCCCACAATACCCTACTTACTATATCTTACAGTACCCTGCATATTAAATACCACAATACTCTGCATATTAATTATTATATCCAATAATATGATGTATTACACTTATATCCAGCATAATAACTATTATAACATGCAATACCCCATATAATTACTATAATATCCAACAATATTCTGAATGTGTCCTATTATAGCCGCAATACATCACAGATTAACTATTCTACCCTGCATATTAACTGTTATATACCACAATACTTTGTGTTTATTTGTGCTCTGGGAGTGTGCCGGGACCCTGGTAAGTTATTAAGCTGCTCACTCTGGGAGTGTGCCAGGCAGGGCCGCCACCAGAAATTTTGGGCCCCCTAACTCAGCTCAGGGTCTGGGCCCGCTGGGGCCCACCTCCAATCCCGCCCACAGGAATACACACACACACACACACACACACTGATACAAAATGACACAGATACATATTAACAGACACACATACTGAAACAGACAGACGCATATAGGCATACATACTGACACACACATACGGAGATATACACACATATACAGACACACAGGCATACATAGTGACAGACAGACACATATTAACATACAAGAAAATGGTATGTCTACAGAAATGATACTAGCTCTTAACACCTGTGAGGTATCCTCTACACCTTCACCTTAAATCATATAAAACACACAAAAAAATAGGTGGAGCAAGTAGTGGCAAAATAGAGATATACTTCCCTCTCTTCTTACTGTATCACTGTAAAGATAGAGAGGTACAAAATAGTGCAGATATCTCTATACATAATATATCAAATATAATCTTTCTCAAACACACTCACAAGGACAGAGCCATATACTGGACCTGGCTCTGGTATGGATCTCCTTAGGATCTCCTTAGGGTGATCCAAAACCTCTTTGGTGGTGTTTGTAAGATGATTGGTACTTCTTTCCCAAGGATAGGCAGCAGAGATAGGGTTAATTCCAAAGGTACATTTATTAAATAAAATACTGGATAAAAAGAATACAGATAAAATTTCCTAATGTCCAAAGTGTTGCAAAAAAGCGTTTCGCCGATATGTGGCTTCCTCAGTTGGCGTGGATAATGTTCTTGTATACTTAGGTGTCTTAAATACTCAGTTTTTGTTTCGATTTCCGCTGTCTTTTTTTGGTGGAACGCATTCATGCGTTTCACCTCCTACTTCCGGGTTATTTATGTAAGAAGAACCACAAGATGTTTGCATATTAGAATATCAGAATATACAGAAAGATTGGAGAGGAGGGGATTTTAATAAAAAGATAGGAGAAGAAGAAATGAAATGTATTTATAATCTTAAAACATTGATTCCCAATGGTTTAAATCAGGATTTTGAGCTATGCCATTTCCTAGCATAATTATTTATAATAAACTATAAGATTTTATTATTAAGTCAAGTTAGATTGAAGCATGGAATTATTTGTAATTTTATATCACATTTTTTAAACCATTTTTTTAAGTATACAGTACCTTTTAGACAAGCAGCATGCACCTTGCTCTCTTATGGTTTTAGTGGTTCCATTTTCCAACAATTAATATTTTAAGTTACCAGTGTTTTTATATTTTCTCTCTGTTTCTATATCGTCTCCCTGTTTTTAGGTTGATCAGCTCTTATATGGGATTTAGACTTGTTAAAATATAATGAATACCTCTAGGGAATATAGTATCCCTTTGAAATAGGTAAAAGGGCATCATTTATAATAACTACTTATAATTTAATCGGTTGTCAGAGATTAGAATAGTTTTATACACATTTTATAAAGTATACAGTATCTTTATTTCAAGCATTAACAACATAGGCATAATTGCACTTTGAAAAGTTTGTTCTGACAAATCCCTATACATTCTATGATGGATCATTTGGGACTTTAATATCCGCTGTGAACTACACTGGAACGCATTGCGTTCCATTGAAGACGTATCTGATGGACCGGACGAAACCGGATATGACGCGGACAACCCGGATATGACGCGAAGAACCCGTTAGTAGGAGGTGAAACGCATGAATGCGTTCCACCAAAAAAAGACCGTGGAAATCGAAACGAAAACTGAGTATTTAAGACACCTAAGTATACAAAAACATTATCCACGCCAACTTAGGAAGCCACATATCGGCGAAACGCGTTTTGGCAACACTTTGGACATTAGGAAATTGTATCTGTATTCTTTTTATCCAGTATTTTATTCAATAAATGTACCTTTGGAATTAACCCTATCTCTGCTGCCTATCCTTGGGAAAGGAGTACCAATCATCTTACAAACACCACCAAAGGGGTTTTGGATCACCCTAAAGAGATCCTAAGGAGATACATACCAGAGCCAGGTCCAGCATATGGCTCTGTCCTTGTGAGTGTGTTTGAGAAAGATTATATTTGATATTATGTATAGAGATATCTGCACTATTTTGTACCTCTCTATCTTTACAGTGATGCAGTAAGAAGAGAGGGAAGTATATCTCTATTTTGCCACTACTTGCTCCACCTATTTTTTGTGTGTGTTACATACTAACATAGATACAGACACACATGCATGATGACATACATACATACATTGTGTGCAGAATTATTAGGCAAATTAGTATTTTGACCACATCATCCTCTTTATGCATGTTGTCTTACTCCAAGTTGTATAGGCTGGAAAGCCTACTACCAATTAAGCATATTAGGTGATGTGCATCTCTGTAATGAGAAGGGGTGTGGTCTAATGACAAACACCCTATATCAGGTGTGCATAATTATTAGGCAACTTCCTTTCCTTTGGCAAAATGGGTCAAAAGAAGAACTTGACAGGCTCAGAAAAGTAAAAAATAGTGAGATATCTTGCAGAGGGATGCAGCACTCTTAAAATTGCAAAGCTTCTGAAGCATGATCATCGAACAATCAAGCGTTTCATTCAAAATAGTCAACAGGGTCGCAAGAAGCATGTGGAGAAACCAAGGCGCAAAATAACTGCCCATGAACTGAGAAAAGTCAAGAGTGCAGCTGCCAAGATGCCACTTGCCACCAGTTTGGCCATATTTCAGAGCTGCAACATCACTGGAGTGCCTGAAAGCACAAGGTGTGCAATACTCAGAGACATGGCCAAGGTAAGAAAGGCTGAAAGACGACCACCACTGAACAAGACACACAAGCTGAAACGTCAAGACTGGGCCAAGAAATATCTCAAGACTGATTTTTCTAAGGTTTTATGGACTGATGAAATGAGAGTGAGTCTTGATGGGCCAGATGGATGGATTGGTAAAGGGCAGAGAGCTCCAGTCCGACTCAGACGCCAGCAAGGTGGAGGTGGAGTACTGGTTTGGGCTGGTATCATCAAAGATGAGCTTGTGGGGCCTTTTCGGGTTGAGGATGGAGTCAAGCTCAACTCCCAGTTTCTGGAAGACACCTTCTTCAAGCAGTGGTACAGGAAGAAGTCTGCATCCTTCAAGAAAAACATGATTTTCATGCAGGACAATGCTCCATCACACGCGTCCAAGTACTCCACAGCGTGGCTGGCAAGAAAGGGTATAAAAGAAGAAAATCTAATGACATGGCCTCCTTGTTCACCTGATCTGAACCCCATTGAGAACCTGTGGTCCATCATCAAATGTGAGATTTACAAGGAGGGAAAACAGTACACCTCTCTGAACAGTGTCTGGGAGGCTGTGGTTGCTGCTGCACGCAATGTTGATGGTGAACAGATCAAAACACTGACAGAATCCATGGATGGCAGGCTTTTGAGTGTCCTTGCAAAGAAAGGTGGCTATATTGGTCACTGATTTGTTTTTGTTATGTTTTTGAATGTCAGAAATGTATATTTGTGAATGTTGAGATGTTATATTGGTTTCACTGGTAAAAATAAATAATTGAAATGGGTATATATTTGTTTTTTGTTAAGTTGCCTAATAATTATGCACAGTAATAGTCACCTGCACACACAGATATCCCCCTAAAATAGCTATAACTAAAAACAAACTAAAAACTACTTCCAAAAATATTCAGCTTTGATATTAATGAGTTTTTTGGGTTCATTGAGAACATGGTTGTTGTTCAATAATAAAATTAATCCTCAAAAATACAACTTGCCTAATAATTCTGCACTCCCTGTACATACACCGACATACATACACACTGACATACATTCATTCATACTGGCATACATAAATTCATACAGACAGACATACATGCATACAGACACTGACATCCATTCACACATACATACGTTCATAATGACATGCAGACATACAGATATACATATATACATACATAATAACATACAGACATACATTCATAATGACATACATACAGACATAATGACATACATACAGACATACTGGCATACATTGATACATACATACATTCATACAGACATACATGCATACAGACATACACACACACAGAGCTCATTTTTCAGCCACCCTCCTGTTTCTTACGTTTCTTTGCAGGAGGGTGGCTGGGGCTGATTACACGGCCGCAGCGCTGACCGGGCCCCTGAAGATATAGGGCCCATCGGGTAGCCCTAAGTGCGTGGGCCACCCGATAGGCCCCATCAGCGTGCGGGCCCCCCTGCAACTGCACCGGCGGCAGTTCCGCTGCTACACGTGCGGCCCGGGCTGCCGGGCCCCCCAGGGACCCTGGTGCCAAGACCCAGGTAAGTTATTAAGCTGCTCACTCTGGGAGTGTGCCAGGACCCAGGTAAGTTATTAAGCTGCTCACTCTGGGAGTGTGCCAGGACCCAGGTAAGTTATTAAGCTGCTCACTCTGGGAGTGTGCCGGGACCCAGGTAAGTTATTAAGCTGCTCACTCTGGGAGTGTGCCAGGACCCAGGTGTAAGGAAACCAAGTGTATTTAAACCTCCTTCGGTAGTTTCCTCCCGAACCGCCAGAGCCTAGTATATATAGCTCTCCGTTCGGTAGTTGCAATAAACTAAATCCATACGAAATGGCAATAGCTTCACAAGATTATTCCCTTAGTAAAGCATACGAATTCCAAATTACAGCCGAAGTCAAGAATCAGGATACAAGATGAACTGGCTTTAATTCACACACACAGCCTTTTATGCAAGTCCCCATGCAAGGAGACATCCCACAGGGAGGGACAACATGTAACCAATCCCGTACAATAAAAACATAAAGCACACCCAGTACAAACACATAATTACCTCCCCTAGCCCTGGAGATAATCAAGTCTGATAAAGTAATAACTTGATTATCTCCAGGCAGAAGAATCACTGTTTTCCCCAATATCTGGAACACCCCTTTATACATGGAGTATCCCCACAAATAATATGTCCCCTGATAGCCCCGATCTGGATGGCCAACATATTCAAATTCCACCCAGATCGGTTCAGGGGTTCTCAAAAACCATGGAAGTCCTTTGTGACCGGTTCACCGTGGGTGGGCTGCCCAAAACAGTTCCACAAGTTTGGGTGGTTTTGACGGTCACTTTAGAAAAGGGAGAAAAACTAATAAAAGTACCAAATGGATTCCCCTGGCTCCAAGCAGCGATTGTTCCCCTCATTCGTATGCACAACCGTACCGAATAGCGCTCTTCTTGCTAATCGGTTCATATAGTTCCAGCATCCGTGTGTTTGAGACCGGTGTTCGGGAAGTCGATTGTACGATTTTAGTTCCAGACACTCGACGACCAAGTCCCGCTGCCTTTGTTCTTATGAAAAAATATGGCCGCGGTTTTCTCAGCCACGCGGCGTTCGGCAGTACGAACGCTGGCCGCACACGTAGGGGGTTTAATTGATGCAGTTTTTTAAGTTAAATGAGCCAGGGGGTGGTCTTTGTTCGGCAGTTTCATCTGCCGACTGGAAATAGAAGGGAAACATGCAGAAATACCGAATACAAGGGTCATTTCTTCACACCGGGTAAGTTATTAAGCTGCTTACTCTGGGAGTGTGCCAGGACCCAGGTAAGTTATTAAGCGGCTCACTCTGGGAGTTTGCCAGGACCCAGGTAAGTTATTAAGCTGCTCACTCTGGGAGTTTTCCGGGACCCAGGTAAGTTATTAAGCTGCTCACTCTGGGAGTGTGCCGGGACCCAGGTAAGTTATTAAGCTGCTCACTCTGGGAATGTGCCGAGACCCAGGTAAGTTATTAAGCTGCTCACTCTGGGAATGTGCCGAGACCCAGGTAAGTTATTAAGCTGCTCACTCTGGGAGTGTGCCGGGACCCAGGTAAGTTATTAAGCTGCTCACTCTGGGAGTGTGCCGGGACCCAGGTAAGTTATTAAGCTGCTCACTCTGGAAGTGTGCCGGGACCCATGTAAGTTATTAAGCTGCTCACTCTGGGAGTGTGCCGGGACCCAGGTAAGTTATTAAGCTGCTCACTCTGGGAGTGTGCCAGGACCCAGGTAAGTTATTAAGCTGCTCACTCTGGGAGTGTGCCAGGACCCAGGTACGTTACTATACTGCTCACTCTAGGAATGTGCCAGGACCCAGGTAAGTTATTAAGCTGCTCACTCTAGGAATGTGCCAGGACCCAGGTAAGTTACTATGCTGCTCACTCTAGGAATGTGCCAGAACCCAGGTAAGTTATTAAGCTGCTCACTCTGGGAGTGTGCCAGGACCCAGGTACGTTATCCTGGGAGAACTGAGGGGATTCCCTGGGGTCCAGGGTTGCTGCTGGGTGGCCGGTCACTGGACTGTCTGACTGGAGGGCTGGCGCGTGAGGGAGCACTCTCCCCTGAGCGCTCTCTGCCCAGCTCCCTCGCGCGCACCGCTCTGATGCTGGAGCCGGAAGATGATGTCATATGCCGGCTCCGGCATCAGTGCGGGCACGCGAGGGAGCTGGGCACAGAGCGCTCAGGGGAGAGTGCTCCCCCGCCAGCCCGCCCGGTGACACCAGGGCCAGCCTGGAGAAGAGGCTGGCCACACTGGCATGCATACCGGGTCGCATAGCGGACGGGGCCTCTGGTGGGCCGGGCCCGGTCGCAACCGCGACCTTGGTATGTACGCCATTGTTTGCTTGGGTGCAGGCAGTACCACCTCATCCTCGCCATGCAAGTTTCCCGAAGAGCTCCCTCTCTGGCGGGCCATGGAACTGCAGTGGGGTCAGGCTGCCTGTAACACTGATAGAGCAGCTCCGCATGGGGCTGCTCAGTTACAGGCAGTCTGCGTGCTGTGCTCATCTCACGGCAGGGGCTCTGCTCCTGGAGCCCACATGCTGTACTAGACAGGCACAGTGAAAGGCAGCCTGGAGGGTCTTTGATAAGGCCCCTGGGCTGTGTCTCAGTGTGCTACAAGCTCTCTGCAGCGGCCGACCAGGGGGGGGGCGACTTTTTTAATAACAGAGGTCCGCAGAAGGTTGTGCGGGCCCTCACTGAGTTCAGGTTGGCTGGGCAGCTTGTTGAGCTCCTCAGCTGAGCCATTACAATACTGCAGGCAGGCGGGCCCCCAAGAGCCTCGGTCCATGACTGAAGTGCCCGAGTGCTCAGTCCGCCACTGTCTCATTACTTTGTTTCTGTCTTTTCCTCATCCTGTCCGACACAGATTTATCTCACTCTCTGACTGGCCTTTTCTCAGCATATTCATTTGGTGTCCTTTTCCTCTGTCTTCATATATTGTTTTCTCAATATTCTGTTCACTTATGTAAGTTGAATAAGGACTCATAAAAACATAGAATTTGACGGCAGATAAGAACCCTTCGGCCCATCTAGTCTGCCCAGTTTTCTAAATACTTTCATTAGTCCCTGGCCTTATCTCATAGTTAGGATAGCCTTATGCCTATTCCACGCATGCTTAAACTCTATTACTGTGTTAACCTCTACCACTTCAGCTGGAAGGCTATTCCATGCATCCACTACCCTCTCAGTAAAGTAATACTTCCTGATATTATTTTTAAACCTTTGCCCCTCTAATTTAAGACTATGTCCTCTTGTTGTGGTAGTTTTTCTTCTTTTAAATATGGTCTACTCCTTTACTGTGTTGATTCCCTTTATGTATTTCTATCATATACCCCCTGTCTCGTCTTTCCTCCAAACTATACATGTTAAGATCCTTTAACCTTTCCTGGTAAGTTTTATCCTGCAATCCATGAACCAGTTTAGTAGCCTGTAACGGCACCCCCAGGCATAAAAGGGGTTAACAGACGTTTAGTAGATATTCCCTTCCAGAGACACAGGCACAGCTACTGTAGACACCAATCCACCGAACCGGAGAATCATAAGAATGCCGTAAACTGCTGAACCGGAACCATACAAATGCTGTAAATAGCCGAATAGGAAAAACCATACAAATAGGTTTACACTCCTAGCAGTCAAACTGGAACAGCATACAGTAAATACCCCCAAGAACGAGACAAAGCTCCGTGTTGAGGGTCAAGCAGTGAACAGACAGAGCTGTGGGTTTATTGTTCTTATATACACATTAGTACCACCCACAGGGTTTTGGAAAACACCCAATAAACACATACAATACACTCAGACACTCCCAAATAAAATCCTCCCCTCTGCCTGTGATACAATTACCTTACACAATGGTTAATGTAATTAGAACAGGCAGAGAAATACAGTTTTTCCACATTATTCATAACCTTAAAAGTATGCATCACATTCACATTTTCAGAATCTGCATACTCCAAATACAAACATATGTCAAAATCATACAAATTGGTCCAGTGGTTCAAAAGATAGATCATAGTCCTTTGTGACCAAATGAAGCATGGCTTTTCTGCCTGGAGAGTCTTCTATCCTGGAGATAAATGGGAAGTAATCCAATTATCTCCAAGGACAGAAGCAAAACTCCATTGCACACATGGCAGCAAAAGACAATAAAATACATAAAAATATATAACTGTGCAGCCATTGCATAAAACAGGTACATTCAACATATCCCCAGATAGCTCAGATCTGAGCACACATTATTAGCACACATTATTAATGAATGGCGCTCAGATCACACACATACAGTTCAATTACCATGGAGTCTTTCATTATACGAATGGGCTCCATGGCATAGCTATCTGGGGTATCACCGCTCAAACAGGGCAAGCACCGAATGACCCGGCTTTCGTGTCTTTGCAGGGGAAAATAAAGCTTTTTAACATGGGGCCATAGTCCAGAGGCAACAGGCAGGCAACCAGGCTCCTCCAATGCAATGTGGCGTGATTGGTCTCGTCACATAGCCCTTCTCTGAACTCTCTCTAAAGTATCAATATCCTTCTGAAGATACGGTCTCCAGTACTGAGTACAATACTCCATGTGAGGTCTCACCAGTGTTCTGTACAATGGCATGAGCACTTCCCTATTTCTACTGCTAATACCTCTCCCTCTACAACCAAGCATTCTGCTAGCATTTCCTGCTGCTCTATTACATTGCTTGCCTACCTTTAAGTCATCAGAAAGCCTAAATTCCTTGTGACGGATCTCCCTGTCCCTGGATTGTAATCCATTTATTTCATTCCCCTTTGGGTGTGGGACATTGCATTCTCCTTCATTTTATTTTTATTTCATTCTCCTATCGAACAAACTACCGAACGACTAGACCACCCGTATGTGGAGTGTGCCACAACCTCTATCACCTCCTTAACACTTCTAAAACCGCAAGCGTTCTAAGTGGTCGGCTGGGTGGTCGCCGTTCTGTATACAAACACGTGGCGGAAGCCATCTTTAGCCGAGAACACATACAGCGGTGTTGATCGAGTGCATTGAACTATAATCGGACACTCGACGGCGCAAACACCATTGGGACTTCCATCTCTAAATATGTTCGGCTGGATTCGTATGTGAAGAGCAGCGTTTGGTGGGAGCAAGCCCCGAATGAGGAACATAGACTGAGCCTATCCACGAACCCCTACATTTGGCATTTGACTGTATTGAGTATTCCTGAAAGAGACCGACCGCACAGCCTGATTTCATGGAACTCTTTTGGGCAGGAGCCTCGTGTGCGGTCGGTCAAAATGTGACCTCCATGAAAATCTCGAACACCTGAACCGATCTGGGTGATTTTTGGATATGTTGGTCACCCAGATCTGGAGGTATCAGGGGATGTAACTTCATTAGTCCCTGGCCTTATCTTATGCCAATCCCATGCATGCTTAAACTTTTTTACTGTGTTAACCTCTACCACTTCAGCTGGAAGGCTATTCCATGCATCCACTCAGTAAAGTAATACTTCCTGATATTATTTTTAAACCTTTGCCCCTCTAATTTAAGACTATGTCCTCTTGTTGTGGTAGTTTTTCTTCTTTTAAATATAGTCTCCTCCTTTACTGTGTTGATTCCTGTAAGGGATCGACGGGCACCCCGACTGCTCCTAGCGCTTCCTGAGGGCTCGAACCGCAGACACCACAACCACCGCAGACTCCACAACCGCCGTAGCTTAACTGGAGTCTCGCCGTCTTCCTTCCACCCTGGATCAGCTTCTGTCCTCCAGGACCGTGTGGAAAAGACCTCTCCTCCAAGGAGAGCGTAACAGGAACAGCTCTTAAAAGAGCTAAGTGATTAAGGCTCCAGGGAGTATGCAGAGCATAGCAATCCCCAGTGTGACTATAGCTGTCCCCTCCAATCATGAGACAAGACTACGTGTTGAGGGTGAAGAAGAACTGAGGTTTAATGACAATGCAATTCTTCCATGCAAAGGAGACGCCCACAGACAATTATACATTAGCCAATCAAACAATGGTTACATCCCACACATCTCCTCCCCTTAGCCTGAGAGGTAACCCATTTATCCGTACAGTTTAAAACATACTTTTTACCCAACTTTCATAACTCTAAAACTATACATCCAATATTAATACATATTATTAATCAGCACATTCCAAATACAAACATACCCAAAAATTATTCGAATCCTTTCAGCCGTTCGGGAGATAGATATGAGTCACTTTTGACCGACCGCAAGCACATTTTCATGCCCAAAACAGTTCCATAGATTTGGGCTGTGTGGTCGGTCTATTTTACACCGAGAAAATGACTAAGTCCCATTCGAACGAGCGTTCAAATCTTCGAATGGGACTTAGTCTCCAGCTGCAGTGTCGCGGTGTTCGTGCAATTGTGTAGCCGAAAACAGTTCCATAGATTTGGCTGCACACACCGCTGACCGCGTTGGAATAAGTTAAAATGGCCGCCACCACGTGTTCGGTATTCGAATGGTGGCCACTTCGACCACTTCGGCACTTCGACTGCATCCAAAGTGCCAGTTTAAAAGTACAAACCCTTTCTCTGGGAATTAAAGGGCCAGAAACAGCAATATAAGAATCAAGTATGCCCAAATCAGTTCCTAGAAGGGCAATATATCCCAGGGCCATAGTCACAGGGCAGGAGGCTAGCAATCCGTCCTCTCCAATGCCCAGTGGCAAATGGCAGTTTGTCACAATTCCCTTTATGTATTTAAATGTTTCTATCATATCACCCCTGTCTCGACTTTTCTCCAAGCTATACATGTTAAGATTCTTTAACCTTTCCTGGTATGTTTTAACTTGATATTTCCACAAAATTAGCAGAGCTAAGCTGAAGAGCAGACTTTTCAAACTGATATTTTTAACTATAGGGTTAATAATAAACTCGAATGAGCATTGATCCACCATGTAGGGAACAAATTTACCAACATCTGTGTGATGGTAGTCACCATCAACCCAGGAGCATAAGATGGACACTGTATGTAGATCCCTGGACTATTCTTATGTTTTAGTCACCCTGTTCCCATTATAGGTTCAGGGTGTGTATAATGTGTTGTTTATTATTAAATGTTTTGGGTGCTCTCCTGTACTACTGATGCTTTCTACCAACTAGGTGGATTTGGCTGTGCAGCCTTTACAGCGCCACCTGTTGGTAGCAACTGTTATGTGCACTACCTGAATAGCAAGACTTAGTAATTTGCATATTCAGGTAGATTTGCATATTATCTGCAGGTAGGAGAGAGATTTCTTTTTAGTTGTTTTCCCAACCCCCTTAAGAAATATGTTAGCGTGTTGTTATGCGATCCTGTATGTTACCTCATATGATTTGGTTATTTGTATTATATGGAGGCTGTCACAGTAAGTTTAATGTAATGCAGATATGGGCTAGTCCTGTGTAAAACTAAAGCTTTGCTTGTCAGTTCTTTTAGGACTGTGTAGCCTGCTTTGATCCGTTCAGGAATCCAAGTAACAGTCTTCACACCTGTTGCCTGGATGCTTAGTTCCTGTAGCTCAGGAGAAGAAAGCTAGGCCTGAGAGCCACAAGTCCTGTGTAACGGCCGTCACAGTGATGGCCAAGGTGTGGATTCCTGCCTGGGAAAGAAAAGGTAGAGTGGGCGACACCTGATTGGAAGTTAGAAGAACTCCTTGGAGCTGCAGCCTGGTAAGTTAGAAGAATTCCTTGGAGACCCTAGTCAAGCTACTGCAACTGGGGGTACTGAGTCTGTGTACGGGAGTTCCATTATGGTCTGTTTTTTTTTTTATTATTATTGTGACAATTAAAGTTGAACGAAACAAAGGCAGTCATGGGATACAATTACCATTTAATATGTTACTGTGCACTGTGTTACTGTAATATTAATGGGACAAAGGGACTGTGTTACCTCTAACCATTCGGTGGCGCCAACACTCCCGAAATCTCCTGCATCCCAGCTTACAAACAGGACGCTTCTCTGAGGCTGGAAACCTGAAATACAGTAATTACACATCACTCTCTCACCTACCACAGCTGTGTCCAGCCTTCAAAGCAGCTCTCTCTGCTATTCCTGTACTGACCCCACACACAGCTCTGTCACTGCACCTCCATCCTGCCCTGCAGCTCTCTCTGCTATTCCTGTACTGACCCCACACACAGCTCTGTCACTACACCTCCATCCTGCCCTGCAGCTCTCTCTGCTATTCCTGTACTGATCCCACACACAGCTCTGTCACTACACCTCCATCCTGCCCTGCAGAGCTCTCTGCTATTCCTCTATTGACCCCACACACAGCTCTCTCTGCCATTCCTGTACTTACCCCCCACACAGCTCTCACTGGCATCTAAAGTACTCACCTCCCCGCACCATATATGCCATTGTCCGTGCCAGTTCAGTTAGGATGGCAGTACCCACTGCTGACTTGGCAGCGCCTGGACCCCAGGAATCTCGCTGAGCTCCCACCACAATATAGTGCTCTGTAAGAATGAAGGAGGATGCTAATCACAATCTGTTCTTTACTTTCGGGGATAATATGAGTTTGGGAGATATCGGTCACTCTTACCTGGCTCAATACGCCCAGTGATACTTCCAAAAACGTTAAGCAGCTCCACACTCTGCCGCACATTGCCCACTTCAAGGCTCACTCTGTGCTGAGGGTTTTCTAGGATGGGCCCCAGACCATTTCCAGAGAATGATGGATGGATCCAATCTTGGGGGGCCTTTAAACCTGCGATTTTACTGCAAAAAGGAGACAGCAGGGTTACCATAACTGCTACAAATCAATTGGTAACGCCCCAGTAGGACGTTCCAAAAGGAGGAAAATCACTTAGAAACCCTGTGGCAAAGACTAAATGTTAAAGGAACACTCCAAATAACATAACAGTACAATGCAGTGATTATGGTGCAAGGAGTATGTGGCAAACCTAGCCACTTACTGAATGTAATTGTATATCCATTGCTATTGCCTGTATTGTCGGTTTCCCCTATTACAGATCCATGTGTAAAGCATTCGTGTGTTACAACACACGAATACCGCTAGCATTCAGCTTGGCTATCCATGAACAGTGAATCTCCACACTGTTCGTGGAACAAGCAAAGTACCGAATGGGAGACCACCCCAGCAGGTTGTGTGTCTCCAATGAGGTACTTTGCAACATTGTATCAGTGCCCAATTAATGTATGCTGCGGCTGGCTGCCGTTCGTGTACCGAACACATGGCAGCGGCCATCATTGTTCTCGGTGACCCAGCGGGGTTTAGCCGTCGAGTGCCTGGAACTAAAATCTGCTACTCGGCGGCACAAGCCCCGCTGGACTTCCAAGCCGTTCGGGAGTTTTGTTCTTTCGGGAATTTCATTCCCTCAGTCAGTACAACTATTTCAAGCCTGGTGGTTCTGATCATGTAATATGAACGGCGTTCGGTTATTTGTGCTGGGATCTGAGCGGTGGTTCCCTCAATAATGCGCTCAGGTCCCAGCTATGTGACAAGAGGTCTGTTAGCTGCATATCAGGAATATTGTGTCAGTTATGGATTTTAATGTAAAAACTGTAGTTTGCTGTACTAGGAGATAATCCCATTAGCAATACATTCTTGGGTGATTATCTCTCTAGTACAGCAGTGTATGATGGGAAATCAGCCTGTAAGCTCAGTCCCCTACTGGACAACCCCTGCAGTGTGACTTGGGAAACCCCTTACATTTGTAACCGCATAAATACTGTGACCTGTGATTAAAAACCTCAATTGACCTCCAAGCTATGTGTCGTCTAGTTCTTGGGAGAAAAGGATTTTAACTACGCTACCTGCGTTATACTTAAATTTTACCTGCTTCCGTGGAGAATACTACTACTCCGCTACAGAGTACCCCCTCCCCCCCTACACACACACACACACACACACACACTGTAAGGCAGGCCTCGTCGCCACTACTTCCTAACAAACTTTCTTTTTAATGGCTTTATATAATTGAATTGCAGTATAGTTTAATATGCCTTTTGCTTATTAAACAAATACTAGCGAGATCACATACTATTACACATTTCTTTTATTCTCATATATATATATATATATATATATATATATATACACACCATTACACAGCCAGATACAGCAGAGCATCTCACCATTACACAGTCAGATACAGCAGAGTATCTCACCATCACACAGAAGCTTAGTAAATCATTGTCTATTACATCATTAGTGCTCACTGATGTTAGCCACCAGTGTATGCAGGCCAGTCTATGCCACGTGGCTGCTAGTCATTATCCCATGGTTAACATACCCAAGTAGCTTCCGTGCAGTGGCCGTACTAATAGGCTGAGCTAGAATTTTTGGAAGCCCTGAGGACTCGAAGTTGGGGAACTGGGTATGATTGAAGGATGGGAATCCAGGGGTGCTTGGGTCTCCAGTTCCACGATGAACCTGTGAGAAAAAAGAAATCCAGAAAGACAGAGGTTAACAAGTCATATGGGTTAGGGTCCAACTATAATAGAGTGAAAGTAGAGCTCTGTTAATGAAAGGGTTAATGTGTATTGCTTTTATATATAAGGATACCATATCCGCCATGTTTTCTGGGACACCTATCATTTATACACAATCTCAATCATTTTAAGCACACTCACTGACAGACACACAATCTCACTGATTTGACTGACAGACATACTCTAATTTGAGACACTCACTGAGGCAAACAGAACTTGGCAAAGGGCTTCTGGAGGGGCCTGCTAGCCAGCCTTTTGCCCCAGGCTTATGGCCCAGGTGTAAGACCTTGGTTCAGGACTGTGGAAAGGCTTTATTCTTGCCTTTTCACTTGTCTGATTCGGTGTATGGGATCTACCGAACGGATTATGTTTGCTGTGTTCGTGTGCTGACTACCGAACAAAGAGGCCACCTGGAAGTGGAGTGTGTTGTTAACCCTATTGACCTCGTTAACAAGCTCTAACCGCAACATTCTAAACGGTCAGCTGGGTGGCCGCCATTCATATGGATGAACATGAGGTGGCGGCCATCTTGTTCTCGCGAACGCGTATAGTGGTGTTTGGTCGTCGAGTGTATAAAACCCAAATCGGACACTCAAAAGCGCGAACACTGCTGGGACTTCCCTCGGTGGCGTTCGTGTGAGAAAAGCGGAGTTCAGTGGGAACACACTCCCGAATGAGGGACACAGAGCCAGCATACACACAAACATCTCCATTCGTAGTTGTAATGTATTTTGTACTCCTGAAAGAGACGACTGCACAGCCTGATTTCATGGAAGTCTTTTGGGCAGGAGCCTCATGTGCCGTCAGTCAAATTATGAAATTCCAAACCCCTGAACTGATCAGGGTGATGTTTGGATATGTTGGTCCCCCAGTGGGGTTTTCATGTGTTTTGAGGGTACTTTTGGGAGGTTGTTAAAATGTATATTTTCTGTGCCAGGAGATAATTGAGTTTAGTACAGTTCCTGACTCAATTATCTCTCAGGCACAGGGGAGGGATTATTACCATGTGTGACGGACCGCCTGGCACCTCGACCGGGTGCCTCCGCCAATCAATGCTCCTAGTGCTCAACTAGACACAATCAGCACCGTACTGCCGCAGTTTGTTTGGGGTCTCAACGTCCTCCACCCACACTGGACCCAAGACCAGGATCCAGCTTCCAGTGGGTGAACCTCTCCTACTCAAGAGAGTATAGCAGGAACAGCTCATATAAGAGCTAGTGATTATAATCCCAGGGAGTATAATGAGTGTAGCAACCCTGCAAGGGGTTTACTCTAACATATTCCAGGGGCATTCCCCACTGAACCTGAGAGGGGACTATGAAAAAGTACACACTTTAATTACATTGGCTTTTAGGACCAGGACACTCCCACACAAAACAGGGTGAGGCAAAAGTAACCTTGCCACTGGCTTTTGGATGGGCCTGTTTGCCAGCCTCATACCCTGTGACTATGGCCCCTGTGATAAACCTTGGTTAAAACCACTGTTCGTGCCTTTTGTGACTTATATGGCAACACTTCGAACTCCCGAAGCGGCATTCGAACACGTGACGGTGACCATCTTAAGCCGCAAACACAATGAGCGGTGTTTGGTCGTCGAGTGCATGGAACTCAAATTGAACACTCGACGGCACGAACACCGCTAACTATTTACCTTCCACGGATGTTCAGCTATTTGAACGACGTTCGGTAAGAATAAATGTAACGGCACCCCCAGGCATAAAGGGGTTAAACCACCGTTTAGTAGATCTTCCCCTTCCAGAGATACAGGCACAGCTACTGCAGAACACCAAACTCCCAAACTGGATACAAAATAGCACTCCAACTCCCGAACTGGAACCTCACTAATAGCTGCTAGCAGACGAACAGGAAAAACAGAAAATCAGCTTACACTCCTGGCAATCAGTCTCTAACAGCATACAGTAAATCCCCCCCAAAGACGAGACAGAGCTCAGTGTTGAGGGTCAAGCAGTGGTCAGCCAGAGCTGTGGGTTTATTGTTCTTATATACACATTAATACCACCCACAGGGTTTTGGAAAACAACCAATAAACATGTACAATACACTCAGACACTCCCACACAAAATCCTCCCCTCTGCCTGTGATACAATTACCTTACACAATGGGTAATGTAATTAGAACAGGCAGAGAAATACAGTTTTTCCACATTATTCATAACTTTAAAAGTATGCATCACATTCACATAAAACTTACATTTTCAGAATCTGCATATTTCTAAATCATCCAAATTGGTCCATTGGTTCAAAAGAGATCGTAGTCCTTTGTGACCAAATGAAGCATGGCTTTTCTGCCCAAAACCAGTTCCACAGAGTATTCTATCCTGGAGATAATTGGGAAGTAATCCAATTATCTCCAAGGACAGAGGCAAAACTCCATTGAACACATGGCAGCAAAAGACAAAATACATAAAAATACATAAAAATATATAACTGTGCAGCCATTGCATAAAACAGGTACATACCCCCAGATAGCTCAGATCTGAGCACACATTATTACTGAATGGAGCTCTGATCACACACATACAGTTTAAATACAATGGAGTCAAAGTTTTTCCCATAGTCTTTCATTATACAAATGGGCTCCATGGCATAGCTATCTGGGGTATCACCGCTCAAACAGGGCAAGCACCGAATGACCCGGCTTTCGTGTCTTTGCAGGGGAAAATCAAGCTTTTTAACATGGGGTCATAGTCCAGAGGCAACAGGCGGGCAACCAGACTCCTCCAATGCAATGTGGCGAGATTGATCTCCTCACAATAAACTCACGAACAAGAGCCATACACTGACTTTACTCACGAATGGCTACGTTCAGTATTTTGGACTTTATTTTAAATTCCCGAAATAGACCGACCACACAGCCTGATTCTCTGAACTGTTTTGGGCAAGGGACCATGAGTGCAGTCGGTCACAATGTGACTTCATTAGAATTCCTAAACTGATCTGGGTGATTTTTGGATATGTTGGTCACCCAGCCCAGATCAGGGCTATCAGGGGATGTAACATTTATCGGGATATTATGTGTTTTGGGGGTTTTATAATCATATGTGTTTTTTTCTGCCTGGAGATAATTTAGTTAATACAGTATCTGACTCAATTATCTCGCAGGCAGAGGGGAGGGGATGTGTGCTGTGTGTGGGAGTATCGTGCCTTGTAACCTTATTGTTATTGGTCTGTGACGTTGAAAATCATTCTACCATGAGGTCCCTGTGGGCGTACCCGTTGCATGGGGATTGTCATATAAGGCCAACTGTGGCACCATTAAAATCAGTTCCTCTTCACCCTCAACATAGAGTCTCGTCTCATGTGTGCAGATTTTGCATAGGAATCATATAAAAAATTCCTGGAATAGCGGTGATCTGTTTGGGATTTTCTTAGCTGTAGAATGTTCTTGAAAGAAAACATGTAGATTGCAATGAGAAAGGGCATCGACTGCTGTGTTGTGCTTGCCCGGTATGTGGATCAGGTGGAAATGTTGTGTTGCTGCTAACCATGTGAGCCTCCTAACTAGACTATTGTCAGGGAAGAGGACCTGCCTTTGTTAATGATATTGCACTCTGCTGTGTTATCAGTGAGGCATTTTATGGTCTTTCCTTTCCACCGGTGGCCCCACACTAGAGCTGCCACTATTGGGTATATTTAGAACAGGGCAGAAGTACTGTTAAATGATGGCAGAGTTGTTTCTATAGGCCATTTCTCTCTGAACAATTTGTCGCCAAAAATGGCTGCAAACCCTGAATGTGCTGTTGCGGTTAGAACGAGAGAGGGCATCAGTTGCTGTGTTATGGTTCCGCAGTACGTATTCATGATAAAAGTGATAGTGTTGTGTCCCTGCTGACCATGTGAGTCTCCTGACAAGACTCCTGATTGTTAGTGAGGAGGTGGTCGAGTTAATGTCTCTAGGGAGAACAAGTGGGGTACTTCTATACCCGTATAGCAGCTCACGTGAGTGAAGTCGATTCCCTATAGACTGAAAACGTAGAGAAAGAATGTAAGTGAGCGTGAAAACATGAATTGATAAAAATGGTAGAATGTCTACGTAGGGTAGACCATGCGTGGGTCGCGTATAAAGAGTCACGCCTCTTGACGTCCCGAGACTAAAGGGTTTTGCGTACCTGATTGGTGTGATAGTGTAGAGTGATATTGGACTTTATGACAGTGAACTATGGGTGACCTCCTAAGGTCTTGATTGAAACACTTTATCAAAGCAGGAGGGAGTACCTTGTCTATTGTAAAAGTGTAGTCTGTGTAGTGACAACGCAAATACGTTTGCGACACAATTTGGGGTTAATAAAAGTAGCTGACTGGGGTAATCCTGTTGTAAAAAGGCAGATTTAGATTAAATTACTAGAATGAATCCGGTGTCATGTATATATTTAACACACAAGATAAAACCCAATACTGCTTGTCATATTTAAAATTATAATAATGATAAACTTTATATTGTATGTGAAATGTAAACCTGTAATAAGACTGTATTGTTGGCAGGTAATTGCCTTATACATAGGCCCGTGTTGGCCTAATATGAATTTAGATAGCACGGAGGCGGATAAGGGAGTAGTGATGTTAGAGAAGACAGAAATTTAAGGTAATAAAAGCGAAGTTAAATGAGAAGCTAAGATGAGAGTGTTTACTTGGAACGTAAAGTGTGCTGATAATTCTGGCAGTGTTGTAAACCTGCTACGAATGTATTGGAAGTAACCAACACCAACAACCCTTATGTAACAAATAACTAAAACAACAGTTAATCTGCCCATGACAACATACTGTGTATGCCAGAAATAGCAATGTGACAGGATGGGATTTGAGAGAGTATTGGTGTGAATGTTTGACCTTATTCAGTTTAACTTTATACCAAACTTACATACTTTACTATATGACTATACCAAAAGATAATCAAAGTGTATTTCATTTATTTCTTTAAAACAATGTAACCTTAAAGGACCACTATAGTGCCAGGAAAACAAACTTGTATTCCTGCACTATAGTGTTAATAGGTGCCCCCCTCCCGCCGGGCTCTAGGGGGAGGAAGGGATTAAAGACTTGCCTTTCTCCAGCTCCGGGCTCCGTCGGCGCTGGGGACTCTCATCCCTCTTCCGCCGAATGCACATGCGCGGCAAGAGCCGCGCGCGCATTCGGTTATTCTATAGGAAAGCATTCTCAATGCTTTCCTATGGACGCTGGCATCTTCTCACTGTAAAAAGCACAGTGAGAAGCGTGGAAGCGCCTTTAGTGGCTGGATTAACCCTAATTTCTCTGAAACTCTATGTTTACAGCTGCAGGGTTAACCCTAGATGGACCTGGCACCCAGACCACTTCATTGAGCTGATGTGGTCTGGGTGCCTGTAGTAGTCCTTTAACCCCTTAAGGACACATGACATGTGTGACATGTCATGATTCCCTTTTATTCCAGAAGTTTGGTCCTTAAGGGGTTAACAGAATCCTTAAATTCCCCCCCCCCCCCCGCCGTATTGCATCCATTGTTTGCCAGTAAAACAATAATAATTACCACTGCATTAAATCCTCAGTTATGATTTACATGTAGTTAGCTTTTTTGGACAGTAGATGGCGGTGTTGGTGTATATTTGTATTGAGTAGTACCTCTGTTTTAGTCGAATGGAAGCTTGTATTTGTACCGAGGAGGAAAGTGTGTGTCAGGTAACTGAGGTAAGGTTCGAATTTCCACTTTCGTGCCTAATGAGCGTTCATGCCTATTGGTACGTTTAGAGTTAGTTTATGTGTTAGCATGTAATAGCGTTCGTGTGTATGCGTCCCCCGTTCGGTAGTTTAACCGCGTTCGTGTATTCACTGTTGCCGGGGGCCTGCTAGCCGACCCGGAAGTTGGTACGAGTGGCCCTGAAGTTCGGCGAGGCTTGGGGCTAACGTGTTCCTGTAGTTGCTTGGTGAAGCATGGTGAGAGGGCCTGTTGGGCCGCCTGGACGGTATCCTAGCTGTCACTAGGCCTGGAGGAGCCACGTGGGAATTTTTTACTGGAGAAACCAGAACCAGACGTGCACCAGTCAACGTCAGCCCAATATGGAGGTAGGTTTGAGTTTATAAAGGCCTGATCATCCCCTCCCGCAATGCCTTCCCATATATATATATATATATAATATATATATATATTCACACAGAAAACACTAAGTAATTAATTTTACTTTTTAAAAACTAACGGAATCTTACAAAGTTCTATTGTAAGGAAGGGTGAAATTAAGGCTACAGATGTCAAATTCTAATTTTATGACAGCAAAGCCAGACTGGAAAAACCCAAAGAAAATGCTTTGAAGTGACATGTCTTTGACGAATAGGTAACCATAAAAGATAACCAAGTTTACGTCAAACGCCTCACGAAATTCAGTAAACCCATTATACAAAGAAGGTAAATGGACCCCGTGACAAGAATTATCTGTAATGTAATTGCGCCATCTACTGACCAAAATCAAGATGATAGTCTGTAGGGAAGACATGCCCACAGTTCTCTATTGGTCCTATCAACTAGTAACGTATAGAGAACTTCTCCTTTAAAAATTAAGGACAAAGGAAAGAGGGGTACTCTCAAACACTAAGAGACTCAAAACTCAGACTCTCAAACACTGAGACTCTTACACTCAGACTCTCAAAACTCAGACTCAGACTCACTCATACTCTTTAGACACATTCTCTTTGAGAATCTAAGATCTGACATCTGAAGCCAAAGCTGGACACGGCTAATTCTTTGTATCTTTTCCAACTAACACAACTTCAGAACTTTGAAAACTTTTCTATTTTCATACAATTCTCTATAAATCATACTTGCATCCAAAATTCCTAGGATACATCTCCAAGCCTGAGATAGAAATTCAACAACATAACTGGTAATTATGCTGGTTTATTTAGTTTTATTAAATTAATTGATTTTACTAAAAGGCAGAATATACTTGGATAAAAGCTGGTGATTACAAACATTAAGGAGTCATGATTCATTAATACTATATAAAATTCAGAATTCCATTCCTGCAGGTGGACCAATGAACTCTATATTACTTTAACTTTAAAAATAGAATACCAGGCAATTGTGCAGCTTACGTAATTTAGAAATAGTGAATCTTAATTAGGAAAGTTAAAATTCGGCAAACGTAAAATCTGATTAGAATTCTACTTATTGGATGGACATAGGAATGGTCAAATGATCTAGTATGAGAAATATTGTATTTGTCATTGCAATAATAGGATATCTTGCCTATGAGGATTGTAGCTAGCAGTGTATGAGTTAATTCAGTGTGATTTGACTGTCAGCCAAAGTTTTTATTGCTTTACCCTATGCTGCTGTGTTCTGTGTTAAATTGACTTCAAAGTAAAGTGTCCTGTCGTAAATCTTGTTGAAAACTGCATACATGTTGATATAACTGTTGCTGCTTAGCGGTCTGTAATTGTGTTAAACCACTGCCATATTGTATACTTATATTATACCTAAATATTCACTGATATTATCATGCATGTTACAAATTATTATTATTATTTTTTGTCACAATAAATTTTTATAACTAATTTGTGATTAATGTGTGAGATAAAATTATAGAAACATAGAAACCTAGAATGTGACGGCACATAAGAACCATTCTGCCCATCTAGTTTGCCCAATTTTCTAAATACTTTCATTAGTCCCTGGCCTTATCTTATAGTTAGGATAGCCTTATGCCTATCCCACGCATGCTTAAACTCCATTACTGTGTTAACCTCTACCACTTCAGCTGGAAGCCTATTCCATGCATCCACTACCCTCTCAGTAAAGTAATTCTTCCTGATATTATTTTTAAACCTTTGCCTAATTTAAGACTATGTCCCCTTAAAATCCATGTGTTTTTAGATGTTCAACAATCCTATCCTTTAACATGGTTTCCATCACTTTCCCCACTACTGAAGTAAGGCTTACTGGCCTATAGTTGCCCGACTCCTCCCTATTACCTTTCTTGTGAATGGGCACAACATTCGCTAACTTCCAATCTTCTGGGAATACTCCTGTTAACAATGATTGGTTAAATAAATCTGTTAATGGTTTTGCTAGTACACGACTAATCTCTTTTAATAACTTTGGGTGTATTCCATCAGGTCCCATTGACTTATTTGTCTTTACTTTTGACAGTTAAATAGTACCTCTTCCTCTGTAAACTCATTTTCATCTGTAAATACTGAACAAAAATATTCATTGAGGCAGTCAGCTAGACCTTTATCCTCTTCTACATACTTTCCTTCTTTTGTTTTTAATCTAACTAATCCTTGTTTTACTTTCCTTTTCTCATTTATGTATCTAAAAATGTTTTGTCCCCCTTTTTTACTGACTGTGCTATTTTCTCTTCTGTGTGTGATTTGGAAGCTCTTATAACTTGCTTAGCCCCTTTCTGCCTAATCTTATAGATCATTCTGTCTTCCTCACTCTGGTTTTTTTTATAATTACTAAATACTAACTTTTTGTATTTTCACTATTTTGTATTTTCTGCTGAGTACCACAGTGGTTTCTTGAATGTTTTGCTTTTACGGACAAGCCTAATGCAATTTTCTGTTGCCTTCAGCAGTGCAACTTTTAAATAATCCCATTTCTCTTGGACTCCATTTAAATTGTTCCAGTCTGATAATGACTCCTTTACAAATATTCTAATTTTAGAAAAGTCTGTTATTTTAAAGTCTAAAACTTTTGTTTTTGTGTGGTGTGACTCAGTCACTGTTCTTATATTAAACCACACTGACTGATGATCACTGGATCCTAAACTTTCACCTACAGTAATATCTGATACCAAATCTCCATTTGTTAACACTAAATCTAGTATGGCCTCTGTGACGAAGTGCCCTTCGCCACTTGGTCCTGGAGAGGCCTGCTTGCCAGCCTCCTCCCCTGTGACTATGACTCTTTGATGTATTTGACTTTAAAGCCCCTATTATACCTTCAGACAGACTGTTTATGTAGGTTCCTTTATTTCTCTTTAAGTTTTAGTCACCCTGTACCCATTATAGGTGCAGGGTGTGTGTAATGTAATTGTTTATAGTGTATGTGTGTACTGTAAAATGTATTGCCTGCTCTCCTGTACTGCTGAGGTTTGCTACCAACTAGGTGGATTTGGCTATGGAGCTTGTCTAGTGCCCTCTGTTGGTAGCAACAGCAAAATGCACTACCTGAATAGCACGACTGGTTCATTTGCATATTCGGGTAGATTTGCATATTGCTAATTCTGCAGGCACGTGAGATATTTTCTGTTAAATCTTGTCTCCCCCACACCTTTAAAAATATGCCATTGTGGGGCGGAGCCTGACCTGCAAGACGAACGGTTGTGTGTCTGCAGGGCTCCCGCTCATCTCGGCAGATTTCCCGACTCAAATCAAATCACACAGCTTGAACACACACCAAACTGCTCTACCTAAAACGGGGGAGAGCTGGTGTACCTCCTCATACTCGATTTGAGCGATTCCGACTTTGGGAGCCTGAGAACGGCGGAGATGGGGAGAGGCGGCCGCTCTTCTCGTCCCGACGACAGCAGCACAAACACAGCGACAGTATACCTCTCCCCCCCCCCCCAGGGACTGGTGGGGGTTATCCCGGTCCACTCCAGGGAGGCAACTCTGCTCCACAAGCAACATGAACAGGCAACAAATGGGTGTCATCCAGCCGGAGAGAAGCCAAAAATGGCGGACGCCACGTGCTCTCACACAAGCTGGGACTTCGAAGCTAAACTGAATAACCTGTTCACAGCCTTCTGGGAAAAACTGGAATCCAGGCAACAACAGGCTCAGGCACAAGATAAGAATGAACACCTACCTTACCAGGCACCTCCGCGATCCACTGGCAGACCCAAGCTACCCAAGGTGAAGAGGGCCCGAAAATGGCGGACCACACGACCCCGCTCACGACGCTCCTACGCTGCTCATCGAAACATAACCAAGCATCCCAGCATGAAAACGGCAGTAACCGCAGCGACTAACCTGCCACAACCAGACCGGGCCGGCCCTAGAATCCTGCCTCGCAACTTACACATGTATGCGGGCCGCTACCCAGGAAGGCACCATGGTTCCGTAGCGGGAATCTTGGGGCAGGGATGCAGAGTACCCCAGCATGGCATCGGATGACCCCAGGACTGAGTACAGGTACCACGGTACCCCAGCAGTGCACCCTCGGTGCCCACACCTTGCGCCCAGATAAACCTAAGTTTAACCCACCGTAATACCATGTTCCCTTCCTCTATTTTCACAGCGGGACTCAAAACCTGATATACCTGGGGAGCTCCCGGGAGAAACCTTTATAAATCACAGTGCCTATAGCTTTTATGTTTATGCCGCATTATTGATTTTTCACAGCAGTGTTAATGTAATGACCATATGGGCTAGTCCCAAGTAAAATAAAGTTTTAGACAGTTCTTCTCGATCCCTCAAAACGTAGCTTTGTCTCGTTATTGGAGGATGCTGCTATAATCACACTGGGGATTGCTATGCTCTGCATACTCCCCTGAGCTTAAATCACTTAGCTCTTGTTCCTGATACGCTCTCCTGGAGGAGAGGTCTTCCCCACACATTCCTGGAGGACAGAAGCTGATTCCAGTGTGGACCGAAGACGGCGCGGCTCCAGTTAAGCTACGGCAGTTGTGTCCGGTGTCCGGTGCGGTGCTTGCGGTCCTCGGCGCAAGCTAGGAAGCGTCCATTAACGGAAGGTGTCCGTTACATCCTCTTTACGAGTTGGCTCCTCAACAACTTGTTTTAGAGACAATCCTAGTAGGGAGTTTAGAATATGTGTGCTCCTGGCACAAGCAGCTATTTTGGTTTTCCAAGTCACATCAGGAAGATTAAAGTCACCCATGATGATAACTTCCCCCTTCATTGTCATTTCCTCAACTAGTAGATTATCTAACTCTTCTATTTGTCCTGGGGGCCTATAAAATCACACCTACACGAGTTACTGTGTGATTACCAAATTCTAACGTAACCCAAACGGACTCTATGTTCGCCTCACTAACTTTTATGCTATCTTCCACATATAGCGCTAAACCTCCTCCCCCCTCCCCCCCACCAACCTGCCGTATATTGGCAAAAACACTAAAAACTTCCTTAACCTCTGAAACCTCATTGCAAGCCAAGTCATTTGTCCCTAGATGGACAAGTACATCCAATTCCCCTTCCTGCTTTGCTCGCTTAACAATATTACAAATACGTCTCCTGTCTCTGTGAGCAGTAGCTCCGGGAAGACATCTCACAAGACCACCATTGTCCAAATGCTTTCTATTAGGCCTCACCATAGTCTTCAAGCCTGTCTCCACAACACCACTCCCCTCAGTGCCTGAGCCTGTCTCCACAACACCACTCCCCTCAGTGCCTGAGCCTGTCTCCACAACACCACTCCCCTCAGTGCCTGAGCCTGTCTCCACAACACCACTCCCCTCAGTGCCTGAGCCTGTCTCCACAACACCACTCCCCTCAGTGCCTGAGCCTGTCTCCACAACACCACTCCCCTCAGTGCCTGAGCCTGTCTCCACAACACCACTCCCCTCAGTGCCTGAGCCTGTCTCCACAACACCACTCCCCTCAGTGCCTGAGCCTGTCTCCACAACACCACTCCCCTCAGTGCCTGAGCCTGTCTCCACAACACCACTCCCCTCAGTGCCTGAGCCTGTCTCCACAACACCACTCCCCTCAGTGCCTGAGCCTGTCTCCACAACACCACCACACTTGGTGACTGAGAATGTCTACATAACACCATTACACTCTGAAAGTGCTGAAAATGAATTATGTGGAGCAACAGACTGTGCAATATGCCTTTTATCCACAACTCCAAGTCTACCAGATCCTACAGTAATCCATCTGCCATTCCTAGTACGTCTCTGCGGCAGTTCCAGCCTGAGTTTTCTAATGAAACTTACTCTAGGATCTATGAGAATTAAAACAGTGGGTAATTCTCAGCTTTAAAATCATTAATCAGGGAAACAGTGCCAAGATATAAATTTTATATAATAAAATTTATTAAATTAAATTGATAATTTTTATGATTATTTTTAATATTTATCACCCCATAAATATCCTCACAGTGGATCCTCCTCACACAGTGAATGAGAATGGTGTGACAAAGTGCCCTTCGCCACTTTGTCCTGGAGAGGCCTGCTTGCCTGCCTCCTCCCCTGCGACTATGGCCCCTGGGAGATTGTACCCTCTTAAACCAGCATTTGGGCTTATGGACTTTTATTGGACTGTGTATGGCCCTTTAAGAACCGTCTGTGGGTTTGTGACATTGTGACTTTGGTGAACAATGCCCCTTTAAGACTATGGCCCCTGGAAGATATTGCCTGTTAAAGACTATTTTAGCAGATTGGAATTTAAAAGACTCTTGCTGCCCCTATAAATTGTATTGGAGCAGTTCTGCAGCTTTAAATTGGCATTTTGGATGCAGCCAAAGTGGCTGCCATTCGACAAACGAACACGTGATGGCGGCCATCTTTGTATATTCGAACGAGGTCAGCGCTATGTGTAGCCAAGTCCATGGAACTGAAGTCGGCTACACATTTCAACGAACACCGCTGACCCTTACCTTCTCCTACACTTCGTTTTCAGCTGCAGAGACTAAGTCCCGTTCGGCAGTTTGAACTCATTGCTATACTAAGCTAAATGCATGAACGGCCCTGTTCGTGGATTCGAATGGGACTTAGTAATTTTTCTGTGTAAAATAGACCGACTGCACAGCCCAAATCTATGGAACCGTTTTGGGCAGGAAAATGTGCTTGCGGTCGGTCATGAAGGACTCCCACCTAACTTTATCTACTGGATGGATTTGTCTGGATGGATTTTTGAGAATGTTTATGCTTAAAGTGTGCTGATTCTGAATATGTAATTTTTATGAAGATTGGACGTATATTTTTAAAGTTATAGTACATGTATAAAAACTGTATTTTTCCTGCTTGTGATAATTATGTTAACCCATTGTGTACCATAATTATATCACAGGCAGAGTGGAGGATTTTGTGTAGAATTGCTGGGAGTGTTTTCTGTAATGTACGTGTGTTATTGGTTGTTCTGTAAAACCCTGTGGGTGGTCCTATGTAGGGAAAACCTGCATAAAAGAAGGCCCTTTGGTGCCAAGTAAAACAGATCCTGTTTGACCCTCAATACGTAGCCTTGTCTCGTTATTTGAGGGAGCTGCTATATCACACTGGGGATTGCTATGCTCTGCATACTTCCCTGAGCTTGAATCACTCAGGTCTTTTAAGAGCTTGTTCCGGATACGCTCTCCTGGAGGAAAGGTTTTCCCCACACGGTCCTGGAGGACAGAAGCTGATCCAGGGTGGACGGAAGACGTCGAGGCTCCAGTTAAGCTACGGCGGTTGTGGAGTATGCAGTGGTTGTGGTGTCCAGTGCGGTGCTTGTGGTCCTCGGAGCAAGATAGGAAGCGTCCATTAACGGAAGGTTCCGTTACAAATGGCAAGGAAATTAAACTGAGTTTTGTAGAACAAAACTGAGCGATTTAAGTAATATTTGAGTTAGTGACAACGTTATCACACAGGAGATAAATATAACACAATATTAGTTTGGGAGAGAATGGTGTAATTTATAGTGTGGGGTAAGTGGATTCTCTCCACAGCTCTGGTAATGCAGGTGTTAGTAGGTGATGCTCTGCAGGTGTCTGGTAATGTTTGGGTTAATAGGGAGATACTCTGCAGGTGTCTGGCAATGTTGGGGTTAATAGGGGATATTCTGCAGATATCTGGTAATGTAGGGGGTTAATCGGGAGATACTCTTCAGGTGTCTGGTAATGGAGGGGTTAGTAGGTGATACTCTGCAGGTGTCTGGTAATGGAGGGGTTAGTAGGTGATACTCTGCATGTGTCTGGTAGTGTAGGGGTTAGTAGGTGATACTCTGCAGGTGTCTGGTAGTGCAGAGTTAGTAGGTGATACTCGGTGACGGTATGAAGTACTGTGGTAGTGCAGGGGGTACTCACATGTCCGTATACAGCTATATCTTCGTCTGTGTCTGGATATATTAAGACTCCCAGGGCTCCTGCAGACTGTGCATTATACACCTGGAGACAAACATATTGTGTAAAAAACCCATCGATAATCAATTCAATACTCTTATGGCTCCAGGTTGAATCCTGTAAAAGGATTCAAAATAAGTAAAACCAGTGCTGACATGTCACAAAGTCTCACCTTTTCCGCAAAGCTGATAAATCCGGTCCGTACGATGACCAGCTGGCCAGTCGTATTTACACTCTGGGACGTCAGATGTGCAAAATCCTTGTCACGGCCATAATTTGCATACACCAAGCCTGACTGGGGACAGAGAGAGACAGATATTGTCAAGGACATGTGTCCTGATTATGGTATTCTAGCCCTCCCCTCACTCCGTATCAGTCCCCTATACATGCTAGATTCTCAACTATTCAGTTTTAACTATATAGAGTCTAAAATCATTGTGTTCTATTATATAAAGTCTATAATCATTTGGTTCTGTTACATAAAGTCACTATGCGTTGGATTCTGTTATATAAAGTCAGTATGTGTTGGGTTCTCATTATTTACAGTCAGTATGTGTTGGGTTCTCAGTATATAAAGTCAGTATGCTTTAGGCTCTGTTTATATAGAGTCAGTATGCGTTGGATTCTGTTATATAAAGCCAGTATGCATTGGTTTCTATTATAAAAAGTCAATATGTGTTGGGTTCTCATTATATAAAGTCAGTATGCGTTGGGTTCTCATTAAATAAAGTCACTATGCGTTGGGTTCTCATTACATAACGTTTGCATGTGTTGGGTTCTGTTATATAAAGTCAGAATGCATGGGGTTCTCATTATAGAACGTCGGCACGTGATGGATTCTGTTATATAAAGTCAGCATGCATTGGGTTCTCATCATGTAAAGTCAGTATTCGTTGGATTCTGTTATATAAAGCCTCTTGCCCCAGGACTATGGCCCATGTATTAGACCTTGGTTCTGGACTGTGGAAAGGCTTTGTTCGTGCCTTTAGACTTATATGGTTTGGGATATGGGGCTTACTGGATTGTACTTATTCTGTTCGGTTACTGTTGGACCACTCGTAAGTGGAGTGTGCAGCTCATTACCCCTATTAACACCTCTAAAACGCAACTTAATGGGTGATCGGCTGGGTGGTCGTCGTTTGTATGTGCAAACACATGGCGGCGGCCATCTTTAGCTGCGACCACATATAGCGGTGTTTGGTCATCGAGTGCATGGAACTATAATCGGACACTGACTGCGCGAACACTGCTGGGACTTCCATCTCTACATATGTTCTGGCTTTGTAGGAGAAGAGCGACGTTCGGTGGGAGCTCCCGAATGAGCGACATAGACTGAGCGTACCCACGAACCGCTACATTAGGTACTTTGACTGTACTGTGAACTCCTGAAAGAGACCGACCGTACAGCCTGATTTCATGGAACTCTCAAATTATGACCTCCATGGAAATCCCGAACCCCTGAACCGATCTGGGAAACTTTTGATCGGGGCTATGACGGGATGTTGTATCTACTTTGCTGATTGCTATATCACTATACTCCCCTGCGTTAAAATCACTTGCTCTTGTACGAGCACCCTGCTCTACTCTCTGGACAAGGAAAGGTATACCCACTGGAAAATGGGTGGGTGGAGGACAGCGAGACCCCAACCAAGCTGTAATGCTGGAAGTGGGGACTACGGTGGTTATGGTGTCCGGTGCTTATGGTACTCAAGGATTACTAAGCAGCATCAATTGGCGGAGGCACCCAGTCGGGGTGCCAGGCGGTCCGCCACATTCTCATTATGTAAAGTCAATATGCATTGGATTCTTATTATATTAAATCTGTATACTGTTATTTATGCCTTGGATTCTGTTACAGTATATAAAGTCAGTATGCGTTGGGTTCTGTTATATAAAGTCAATATGCGTTGGGTTCTCATTATATAAAGTCAGTCAGTGTTGGATTCTGTTATATGAAGTCAGTATGCGTTGGGTTTTATTATAAAACATTAGTAAAGTTAATACATCTTTATATCTTCTTTTGATGTTGGTGCTTTTTGAATCTCGTTCTAGAAAGCCAATGTGCTTTCGTTCTTCATCTGTTAGTCTGTCTGTTTATGTATCTGTCTACACACATTGTGATTGCTGATTTGGCTTTCGGGATGTACAGTGAGGCAGATACTGACCACTACTTTCCCCGTTGCGCTGTATGGACAATAGACATCAGGATCCTCAGTTCGAAATTCCTCCACGGTTTTATTTTGGTCAATGATTGTCACAGAATTAGCGACATTACTGGAAGCAGACAGAGGGAGTCAGAATTAGTGAAATGTATGAAGAACTTGCTGGAATCAAGTACGGGGAAGGAGAAATGATCGGCAGGGCTAACGGGCGTGATGCTCTGTACATCTGTAGTAAGGCGAAATTACATTTTTGACAAAGACCGTTTGCTTCAAATTTTATTAAGACATGAAGGCTTGTATTATTGCTGCACTCTTTCTTTAATTCCCTCAGCAGCAAAGAAAACATTGTTGGCAATATTGAACAACACAGGTTAAAACATCATGTGACCTGGTGACAGGGCCACCCCCGAAATGCTCCCAGAGCTCCATACTACTGAGCATGGAAATATCTCTGCAGTAAAGTACATTAATCATCTAGGGGACACTCATTTCAAAGTCCTTGCTATTCTGGCCAGGGATTTCTGGCATAATTGTCTCCACCACAATATTTTAAAAATGGCATCTATCGGGACTGTTCAATACAGAAGCAGATTGGCACTACAGACACCTTATAGATTCCAGGGACTGGTGCATACACTGAAGGCTATTTCTGGATGTACACAGCATTTTTTAGACTCAAAGGAATCCAGCCTAATTATGTTTAAAATCTAACCTTGATTAACTATTCAATAAAATGACATCTAGGAGATACAAGTTGAAATTTAAACATGTGTCATTTTATAGCCTCAAGAACAGTTTGTCGAGCAGGTCAAGCTTGACTCTAAGATAGAAATCACTCGATGGTGATCATACCTGTTTAAAACCATAGAGGGAAAATATGGTGCGCTCTACAATATTATGAAAGGGGGGGGGGGGGGGGAAATCTAACTATAATTATGACAATTACAAGAAAAACTTACAGAAACGATAGGTTGAAGAGGACCCTGCTCAAACAAGCTTACAGTCTATAGAAGGTGGGGTATAAAACACATTAGGACAGAAAATAGCAATCAAATAAGCTGGGAGTGAAGGAGAGAGTAAGAGACAGGAATGTGAGGTAGAGGTTACTCTGGGAGGCCGTAAGCTTTCCTAAAGAGGCACTTCTTAATTGATTGAAGACTAGGGGAGAGTCTGATGGCGGTAGGCAGACTATTCCATAGGAAGGGAGAAGTGAAGTGCTGCAAGCGTGAGTTGGCAGTACGGGTGCGAGCAGCGGACAGGAGAAGGTCACGGGCAGAGTGGAGAGACCGAGAAGGGGCATACCTATGGATCTGTGAAGAGATATAAGAGGGGCTAGAATTGTTCAGTGCTTTATAGGTATGGGTTTACACTTTGAATTGACTCTTATAGGATACAGGAAGCCAATGTAAGGACTGTGAGAGGACCGACTAGAGAGGAAAATCAGTCTGGTGGCAGCATTCCTACAGACTGTGGGGCAATACGGCTTTTGGGAAGACCAATTAGGAGAGGGTTACAATAATCCATGCAGGAAATTACTAGAACATGGACAAGCTCCTTAGTAGCATCTTGTGTAAGAAAGGGGTGGATACGGGCTATGATTTTAAGATAGAATCTACAGGATTTGGCAACATACCGGATGTGAGGCTCAAAGGTGAGGCCCAGAACCAAGTATGACGCCAAGACAGCATGCTTGAAAGGATGGACTTATGTGGATACCACTAACTTGAAGGGAGAGCAAAAGAGGAGGATCAGTATTAGGAGGAGGAAAGACAAGGAGCTCAGTTTTCGAGAGATTGAGTTTCAGAAAGCGGGAAAACATTCAGTCAGAGATGGAAGAAAGGCAAGCAGTGACACGTTGCAGGACGGCAGGAGAGATATATCTGGGTGTCATCAGTGTACATGTGGTAATGGAGTCCAAATGAGCTGATAAGAGAGGCAGTATAAAGAGAAAATAGAATGGGACCGAGACAGGACGAGGGGAGGAGGTATTATTAGAAAAGGAGACACTGAATGAGCGTTGGGAGACATAAGAGGAAAACCACGAGAGGACAGAGTCATGGAGTTTGAAGAAGGAGAACATGGTCAACGGTGTCAAAAGTAGCAGAGAGATCAAGAAGAATTAGTATGGAGTAGTGGCCTTTTGATTTAGCTGCGATTAGGTCGTTAGTAACTTTGATAAGAGCAGTCAAAGAGAGAGTTGGAATTGAGGAAGTGTGACATACGGGTAAAGACAAGTCTTTCCAGAAGCTTTGAGGAAAAAGAGAGCAGACAGACATAAGTGCGAAACCGCAACGTTTGCAGTGGCAACATAAGTGTGAAACCGCAAGGGAAGTAATTAACGAGTGCTCCCGTGGGTGGCCGCTATTTTGTGTAGATGAACGCCAACCAGGGGGAGAATTTGTACCCTAAAAGGAGACTCTTCCCTTGCAGGTTTCAGCACAGGAACCTCGCGAGCACTGGCTATTTAGGCTGGCTTTCCTGTGCCTGAGAGACAAAGGGATGGTCTCTTTTCCTGCACCTTGGCTCCCAGGCACAAAGGCTTCTGGGATGAAGAACCCCCTGTCATCCTGTGTGGGAGACCCCTCGCCTAAGTGGCAGGCTTTCCATATTTGGGAGACAAAGGGATATCGACCCCCCCCCCCCCCCCCCGTTCCCATGCTTAAGCTCCCTGGTGTAGAGCATCCTGGGATACGACCCCTATTTGTGTGTGTCGAAGACCCCTTGCATTGGGCTATGCATAAAAGCCGTGTGTTACTCAATACAATTGTGTTGTACTCCTAGAGCTGTGTCTCGTCCAGTTACTGGGGGGGAAATGGATCTCTCGCTATTCTAAGTGGTTCCTGAGTGGCTGAAGGAAGGTATTAGCGGAGGTAAGGGTGGTTTAAATGCAGGAAATCAAATGACAGGCGAAGATAAATGCATGGAAGGGGAAATGGGAAATCCAACATGGAAGGAAGGGATATTAATTAAAGGGAAGAAGGAAAGGACTGTTTAGGAAGAAAGGAAAGATAAAGGAGAATGTGGGAAATGAAATAGGTAGATTAGAAGGAAAAATTAAAAGGATTGACAGAAAAAAGAAAGGAGTAGAAATGTAAAAAAAAATCAAGGAGTAGGGAGATTAGATGCATGGAATGGGAAGAAGGGGGCAATGATTGGGAGGAGGGGGGCATGGAATGGGAGGAGAGGGTAATGATTGGGAGGGGGCATTGAGTAGGAAGGGGGGAATAAGAAGGGGGCATAAAATGGGAGGAGGGGTCATGAGTAGGAAGGGGGCATGGTATGAAAAGGAGTGCAGGCAACGCAGAGATGACAGTAGGTGAACAATCTAAATTGTAAACGTGGAATGCAGGACTGAAGGAAATTGGCTGAAAAATGCCAAGAAATAGGAACAGATCCACAGGGAAGGGAAAAGGGGAGCAATGTTCTACCTGTTTGGATAGTGCAGTTCCACAAAGTGCGTGTCTAGCCACGTGTGATCCAGTCCATAACTCTTAAAGCTTTGTAGAATATAATCAGCAAGTTCTTTATTTTCATTTGACCCAGCAGGATGAGACGCTTTACTCACTTTCCTATGGAATAAATGATATTAGTTTATCAATATTACCATATCAATTGACAGATTCACAGCATCCCCTGTTTGTGTCACTGTGTCATCTTGCAGGGGGAGGGACAGATTCATAGCGCCCCCCGTCCGTGTCACTGTGTTACCTTGCAGGGGGAGGGACAGACTCATAGCGCCCCCCGTCCGTGTCACTGTGTTACCTTGCAGGGGGAGGGACAGACTCATAGTGCCCCCCGTCCGTGTCACTGTGTTACCTTGCAGGGAGAGGGCCAGACTCATAGTGCCTCCTGTCTGTGTCACTGTGTCACCCTGCAGGGGGCGGGACAGATTCATAGCGCCCCCTGTCTGTGTCACTGTGTCACCCTGCAGGGGGAGGGACAGACCCTTTGCTCTCCCTGTCTGTGTCACCCTGCGGGGGGGGGGGGGGGGGGAGAAGACTCATAGCGCCCCCTGTCTGTGTCACTCTGCGGGGGGGGGGGGAAGACTCATAGCGCCTGTCTGTGTCACTCTGCGGGGAAAGGACAGATCATAGCTCTCCTTGTTTGTGTCACTGTGTCATCCTGCAGGGGGAGGGACAGACCCATTGCTCTCCCTGTCTGTGTCACCCTGCAGGGGGAGGGACAGACAGACTCAGAGCGCCCCCTGTGTCACTGTGTGCAGGGGGAGGGAAAGACTCATAGTGACCTCTGTCTGTGTCATTGTGTCTTTATTTGTCACCTTAACGTATCCTCCATCTGTTCGTCTTCCTTATAGTTGTCGTTGAACAGGCTCCTTAGGTCTGTCCAGTGCAGGATGTTGTTGTAGTCGTCTTGTTGATATTCAGAATTGTAATCGTCAGCTACGGGTTCCGGTCCATTTTTCCTACATCTGGTGCAGGATCCATATGTGACCAGAATGCCAAGGATGAAGGCTGTGCAAAACATGTAAAAATAAAAAGGAATTTACCTAACATGCCGGGCTTTGTATTGGATGTATATGTGGTGTTATTGTAACAGGACAGGCTTTGTATTGGATGTATATATAGTATTATTGTATGGTATCACCCCCACAGATAACAAACTGACATCATTAGACAAACTGTTTTTTTTTGGTTTGGATTTTTCCTGACACCCCAGTAACTGATGAATGTTTTGGGCAAACCCAGACAAAGCTCACATCTCGGCTAAGGATACGAGTCTCGCCGCTAAGGATGTTCTTTCCCCCCCTCTTAGGATCTCCATCAGCGCTGACTTCAGTGATTATAGAGGTATAAAAAGGGGGATTGTAGCGGTTACCCCGGTGAGCTAGAGGGTGTCCTTCTCCCGATGAGCGAGGGGTATTCTCAGCATCCAGCAGTCATCCAAGTTGAGAAGCTCTTAAAAGAGCTAGTGTTATAGCTGTAGAGCAGTTTCCCCCAATAAGAGACAAGACTCTAGATTGAGGGTGAAGTAGAACTGTTTTAATGAGCACACAAGCCTTTCTTTTATACAAGTTTTCCCCACAAGGTTACCACCCACGTGGACCTTGTTGGGCACTGAAAATACAACCAATAGCGTACAATCACACAGTTACACACTCCCATTCATTACTGTAAATTCCTCCCCTTTGCTTGGGAGATAATTGAGTTAATTGCTGTATCAACTCAATTATCTCCAAGCAAAAAAATATCCTTTTTGTAACTTCAAAACTATACATGCAATTCCAATAAAAGTTACATTTTCTGAACCAGCATAATCAGGGAACAAACATATCCAAAATCAGATGAATTGGTCCAGTGGTTCAGAAGTTAGCTGAAAGTCTTATTTGACCGACCCAAAGCAGTTCCACAGATTCAGGCTGTGCGATCGCTCTATCTTTCCCTTCAAATAAATTTGCGATCCGTTCGTGCCTACTGTCATTAGATACGCCCTGTTCGTGAGTTTAGGCTCCAGAAATAGTACTCCGTTCATATGGTTTTAGTCGAACGCATGGAAAGTAGAAGTTTCAGCGGTGTTCGTGGAAAGTGTAGCCGGAAATAGTTCCACGCGTTCGACAACCAAACACCGCTGAGCGTGTTCGGCTAAACAAAATGGCCACCGCCACGTGTTCATACAGACGAACGCCGACCACCCTGTTGATCAATTAGAACGTTGAGGTGTTTGTGGTTTTAGAGGTGTTAATCGGGTCAAGGAGGTTAATGGGGGCCACACTCGTGTTCTGGGTGGTCGGTCATTCGACAGAAAATTTATGATACGAACGGCTCTTAGCATAATAACAGGTCCATTCATTTTAGATGAATGGTTTAAACTAACAGTTTTTCTCAGTTGCAAAAATCAGGGACAGAGGGTCTGTCACAGGGATCGCACACCAGTCATTCAGATGAACAAGGGGGTATGGACATCCAAACTACAATAGCATTTTACCTTCTCGTCTGCACAGCTGGCTACTCTACTACATTGCAGATTTGCTCGAGCACCTTGTAGGGACCCTGCCATGCTGCCTGTAATTTATCGTGTCGAACCGGTTTTAAAACCAAGATCTGTTGTCCAAGACGTAAACTATGCTGTCTGGTACCCCTATCATA
Organism: Pelobates fuscus; assembly: GCF_036172605.1. NCBI lineage: Eukaryota > Metazoa > Chordata > Amphibia > Anura > Pelobatidae > Pelobates > Pelobates fuscus. Next base: position 421,798,932 of record NC_086319.1, read on the forward strand.
CCATACTTTCTGTTGCCACTGGGATGCTTGAAGGTTCTCTTTTACCATCTTAGCCAACTGTTCCATGCAGTCCCAGAGTTCCAGCACATAGGGCATGATTTGAGTCCCCTCCCATTTGGTCTCCCCTTCCCAATATTCTCTGATGAGGTCGAGGGGACCTCGTACTCTTCTCCCATATAATAGTTCAAAGGGAGAAAACCCAGTGGATTTCTGCATTACCTCCCGATAAGCAAATAAGAGGTGCGGTAGGAATCGTTCCCAGTCTCGGCAAGCGGTGAAAAATGTTTGCAACATTTGCTTGAGCGTCCCATTGAACCGGTCACAGAGACAGTTTGTCTGGGGTGGAAAGGGGATGGGTTTTATCCCACATACTTTACACAGCTGATCGGTGATTCGTACCAGGGCATCTGCTACTGTCTCAGCGTGGATATTGGTCAGTGCGACCGCTTCCGGATAACGGGAGGCATAGTCCACTAGAGTAAGGATATACTTCTTACCGGAGGGACTAGGCTTCGCTAGGGGTCCTATAATATCTACCGCTACCCGGCTGAATGTCTCCTCAATGATCGGCAAAGCTTGTAGCTGAGCTTTGGGGCGGTCTCAGTTTTTTCCTACCTATTGGCAAACATCACATGTCTGGCAGTACTGTTGGACGTCTTGGGAGATCCCCGGCCAGAAAAAGTTCTGGGTCACGCTATAAGAGGTCCGGGGTACGCCAGATCTGCAGAAGCTCCAGCTTGTATATTCTGGGGACTACAAGCTGGTTTCTGTGATGAGGCTGTCCCTTTACTATGGGTCTCTGTTACTCGATATAGCCTGTTCTGATCCCAGGTAAATATTTCCCTTTCTAGCCTCCTCTGTTCTGTGTCTGCCCGGGTTCTATACTTCTGCAGCATGGGGTCCTCTCACACTTTCCTCCTGAACTCCTCTGAGCTATCCCAAGACAACTTGGCCATTTCTACTGTCGTGGTCAGGGAATCGTCTCTTACCTGGAGCTCCTCAGGACGTGAGACAGTCTCTGCAGTCCGGGCAGTGACTGGATGAGCTTCTGCAGGGTTCCTGGCAACATGAGCTGAGGTAAGAGGTCCTAAATCACTGCCAAGCAGGACCTCAGCCGGTAAGTCCTTCATCATCCCCACGTTTATTATGCTAGATCCAGCTCCCCAGTCAAGATGAACTTGGTTGGTGGGGAGCCTGTAGATAGCTCTGCTGGCTACCCAAACAGCCAAGGGTTTTCCAGTATGTTGTCGCTGCATCAACGTCAAGGTAGCTCCTGTATCTCGAAGCCTGTGAGACGTCTGACCGTTCATTAGAACTAGTTGCTGATGTTGCTGTCGGTTCTCCATGGTAGCTCCTTGGCCTGGATCCGCCTTGTGACGAAACCAATCTCGCCACATTGTATTGGAGGAGCCTGGTTGCCCACCTGCTGCCTTTGGACTATGGCCCTGGGAGATTGGGCCCTTTACAAACAGTATTCGGCCCTAACAGAGTGTATGTCACTCATTCTGGCCCTTTAAATACAGTGGGGCCATTCGGTACTTGCCCTGTGTGAGCAGTGATACCCCCCAGATAGCTATGCCATGGAGCCTATTCATATAATGAAAGACTATGGGAAAGACTTTGGCTCCATGGCAATTAAACTTTATTTGTGTGGTCTGCGTGCCATTCACCTAATAATGTGCATGCAGACCTGAGCTATCTGGGGATATGTTAAATGTCTGTGTTTAATGTATAAAATATGACTTTATGTATTTTAAAGAGTTTTATGTTGTTTTGCAACCATGTGGTTAATGGAGTCTGCCTCTAGTCCTGGATAATTAGATTTCTTCTCCAATTATCTCCAGGGCAGAAGGGAGGAAGCCAGGATGCATTGTGGGGATGTTTTACTTTTACTGTTTGAGCCAGGGGGAATAAAAGATAATTTTATTAACTTTTGAACCCCTGGTCTGATTCATGCCATTTTTTAATATGTTGTTCCCCTGAATGGATTGATTGTGGATATGTATTTTTATGTGAATGTGATGTATGGTTTTAAAGTTATGAAAGTTGTGTAAAAGTATATTTTGAACTGTACACATAATGGGATTAAGTGTCACACTAAGGAGAGGGGATGTGTGGGAGGTAACATCTATGTTATTGGTTATTTTATGCCTCCCCCTGGGTGTGGCCTGTATGTGTACTCATGTAATAAAAACCAGGCTGGGTGCCCAGCACCTCAGACCACTGCTTGACCTTCAACACGGAGCCTTGTCTCGTTCTTGGGGGGATTCACTGTATGCTGTTGGAGATTTGACTGCTAGGAGTGTAAGCTGATGTCTGCTTTTCCTATTCATCTGCTAGCAGCTATTTGTGAGGTTCCAGCTGGAGTGCTACCTTATTCAACTATATCCAGTTCGTGAGTTCTGATGTTCTGCAGTAGCTGTGCCTTTCTGAGAAAAGGGGATTATCGCCTAAACGGATTTTAACCCCTCATATGCTGAAACGGTCCGTTACAATTGGTGGCAAGCGGCGGGATCGTTCCTACAGCCAGAAGGACAGCTACAGAACACCATTTCTTTGGATTTACAATTTGAGGACAACGCATGTCTGAGTACAGCGACCCTGACAGCACCAGGATGGAACCAGCAGTGGAGTACAATAAGGGTGACATGGATGACCGGGATGCAATAAGGAAAGGCATCTGGTACCAGGCCCTGGATAATGTACAATACCAGCGGGGTGAGAGTCTCCCCAGTGAAGAGCAGCGGTTGCAGAAGCAAGTGACCCTGCGGATGCCCTTCCTGGGAGAGCAGCCCCTGGAGGAATGGGTGAAGGAACTAGAGCACCGGGTATGGCAGGAGCTATGGCTGGAGGATGCCTACCAGGCGCTCTGGTGGTATATGGCACAGTATATACCCTGGACAGCCGAACATGACAAGCCAGAGGGAGAGGAGTTTGATGGTCCTGGCTTGTTATGGGAGTCCTTTGCAGAGCCTGGCTTCGGGAGCCCTGCGCAAACCAGACTGCAGGACATTTTCTATGAGAGGGAGGCTAGGCATGAGTGGGATGACCCCCATGAGGTAGAGCAAGACCTGGCTCACCTAGCAACCCTGGAGTGGGAACTGGAGCAAAACTACCAAGATCTCTTCCACTTCATTGGGAAGGCTCAGCAGGACAATAAGGTGACAGACCCAGATCCAGACCCCTTCCGCTGGGAAGATATTGTAGAGATTTACTGGGAAGAACCCCAGGTGGCCGGTAGAGATGGGACCGAGGTCTCTCCACCGGTCCTGCAGGGAATTGGGAGCCCAGTCTCCATTCCCCAGCGGCAGGCTGAGTTACAGGGGGCAGAGGTAGTTGGTCCTACCCCCCAGCAGCAGAGTGATATGCCGGGAAGGCAGTGTGAAGTGCAGGGAGAGGAGAGCAGCGTCCTCCCTCCCCAGCGGCAGGCTGAGTTACAGGGGGCAGAGGTAGTTGGTCCTACCCCCCAGCAGCAGAGTGATATGCCGGGAAGGCAGTGTGAAGTGCAGGGAGAGGAGAGCAGCGTCCTCCCTCCCCAGCGGCAGGCTGAGTTACAGGGGGCAGAGGTAGTTGGTCCTACCCCCCAGCAGCAGCGTGATTTTTTGGGAATAGAGAGCACAGTCTCCTTTCCCCAGCGGCAGAGTGTCCAGCAGGGAATAGAGAGCCCAGTCTCCTTTCCCCAGCAGCAGGACACTGTATTGGGAGAAGAGACAGTCGGTCTCCCTCCACAGATGATGGAAGTATGTATGGGAGAGGAGCTTGCTACCACCTCTCCCCAGCGGCGGATCATTGATATGCAGGGAATAGAGAGCCCAGTCTCCTTTCCCCAGCGGCAGAGTGTCCAGCAGGGAATAGAGAGCCCAGTCTCCTTTCCCCAGCAGCAGGACACTGTATTGGGAGGAGAGACAGTCGGTCTCCCTCCACAAAGGTGGAAAGTATGTATGGGAGAGGAGCTTGCTACCACCTCTCCCCAGCGGCGGATCCGTAATGTGCAGGGAATAGAGAGCCCAGTCTCCTTTCCCCAGCGGCAGAGTGTTCTAGTGGGAGAGGAGCCTGTTACCCCCTCTCCCCAGCGGCAGCTTAATATACCAGGGGGAGACTGTAAACCCCCCACCGGTGCAGATGGGACCGTGGTCTCTGCACTCACCACACAGGGGGTAGGGACGGTCGGTCCTACCCCACCACGACAGAGCTGTGTATCCAAGGGGGAGACAACCGGTCTCCCCACTCAGCAGCAAAGCTATGCAACTAAGGGGGAGACAGTCCGTCTCCAGCAACCAGGCTCCAACCAGACTACTCCGGTGGTAGTGCTGGCACCAGGACAGAGTACCGCTGGTCTCTGCCCACTCAGCAACCCACCAAGGCAGCCTACCAGTCCCCTACACAGCCGTGGTGAGGCACCTGGACATGGACAAACTTCTCCTCTACCCAGGTGTAGTAACTATTTATTGTGGGTGGGCTGTACTGTTTTTTTTGCTTTATGGGTGGGTTGCTGGACTAACAAGGGCACTGACCGGCAGGAGGTCAGGTACCCTGTTAGTCTTTTTGGAAAGGGGGAGAGATGTGACGAAACCAATCTCGCCACATTGTATTGGAGGAGCCTGGTTGCCCACCTGCTGCCTTTGGACTATGGCCCTGGGAGATTGGGCCCTTTACAAACAGTATTCGGCCCTAACAGAGTGTATGTCACTCATTCTGGCCCTTTAAATACAGTGGGGCCATTCGGTACTTGCCCTGTGTGAGCAGTGATACCCCCCAGATAGCTATGCCATGGAGCCTATTCATATAATGAAAGACTATGGGAAAGACTTTGGCTCCATGGCAATTAAACTTTATTTGTGTGGTCTGCGTGCCATTCACCTAATAATGTGCATGCAGACCTGAGCTATCTGGGGATATGTTAAATGTCTGTGTTTAATGTATAAAATATGACTTTATGTATTTTAAAGAGTTTTATGTTGTTTTGCAACCATGTGGTTAATGGAGTCTGCCTCTAGTCCTGGATAATTAGATTTCTTCTCCAATTATCTCCAGGGCAGAAGGGAGGAAGCCAGGATGCATTGTGGGGATGTTTTACTTTTACTGTTTGAGCCAGGGGGAATAAAAGATAATTTTATTAACTTTTGAACCCCTGGTCTGATTCATGCCATTTTTTAATATGTTGTTCCCCTGAATGGATTGATTGTGGATATGTATTTTTATGTGAATGTGATGTATGGTTTTAAAGTTATGAAAGTTGTGTAAAAGTATATTTTGAACTGTACACATAATGGGATTAAGTGTCACACTAAGGAGAGGGGATGTGTGGGAGGTAACATCTATGTTATTGGTTATTTTATGCCTCCCCCTGGGTGTGGCCTGTATGTGTACTCATGTAATAAAAACCAGGCTGGGTGCCCAGCACCTCAGACCACTGCTTGACCTTCAACACGGAGCCTTGTCTCGTTCTTGGGGGGATTCACTGTATGCTGTTGGAGATTTGACTGCTAGGAGTGTAAGCTGATGTCTGCTTTTCCTATTCATCTGCTAGCAGCTATTTGTGAGGTTCCAGCTGGAGTGCTACCTTATTCAACTATATCCAGTTCGTGAGTTCTGATGTTCTGCAGTAGCTGTGCCTTTCTGAGAAAAGGGGATTATCGCCTAAACGGATTTTAACCCCTCATATGCTGAAACGGTCCGTTACACGCCTCATGTAAAAAAAAAACAGGACCCCTCCGGTATATTGGGAGAAGTATTCCAGGATTATGATCTTTCGGTCTCCAGGCAGTGAGCTGCAGCCCTGGGTGCAGAAGGGCTAGGACAGTTCCAGGATGGTCGCGAAGGTTCTAGGGGACAGTTGCTCCTTACGTGCCACACTTGCTGGCACTTGACACATCGGGGCCTGGTCTTGATTGGTGGAGCCTGGTGTCTTGGTGGTCCACGGTAGGTATTCCATGGTTATGTCGGTGGTCCAGTAGAAACAGCTTCTGTTCAGGGCATGAATCTTGCAGGGGTTGTTCGGTTTTCCTGGTGTCCGTATACTAGTCAACCAATCAAGCAGCTTCAGGCAGGGTGAGGCGTCGTCTGTCTCACATCCATTCTAGGAGGTCAGGGTTAATCACATTATAAAATTGTTTAAACAGTATGAGTTGTAATATATCCTCGATCAACACAGCTTGACATCCGGATACCCAGTGCGAGGCAGCCCGGTGGAGACAGTAGGTTTGTTTTTTTCTCAATTCCCTGAACCTTCTGTGGTAGGCCTCAGGGGTGACTGCATAGCATGTTAGTAGGGCTTCTTTTACTCTGTCATAGTTATAAATCTCTCCATCCGGTATAGCCCAAAAAGCTTTAGCAGCTGTTCCTGAGAGTTTCCCAGCAAGAATTGGGACCCAGTCATCTTCTGGTATTTTATGTAGGGCACACTGCTGCTCAAAATAGTCGAGGTACCCATCGATTTCATCGTCAGTCTCCTGGACACTTTAAAATGTTGTGAAGGCTATCTTTTTCCGTTCTGGCTGTGGGGACATGCTCTCAGCTACAGGTTTTCCCAAATGCTGGATTTCAGCTAGTCGTAGCTGGTAATGCCACTTGGCTTGAGCCTCTGCATCGGCCAATACTTTTAGGATCACTTCGGCAAGGGGGTTCGGCCCGAACAACGCTAAACGAAGCCGAACGTCCCGCATCTGTTCGGTCTCTTCCAAATTCGGGAAAGCTGTCTCGGAGGTAGGGTTGGCTCTGTGCAGCTCCATGAGCTCTGCTATCAGGACTTTCTTGGGTTGATTATTGATGCTTTGTCCCTGACTTTCTGGCAAGTCTTTCAGTGTGGACCTCTTTAGCTAGTTGTAGCTGCTCTCCATCTGTCGACTCGCAGCTATCTCCAGCTGTGTATCCACTCTTGGAGAAAAGAACTATCCCACCGCTGCCACCAGATGTGATATAGATTTTACCCCCAGACATTAGCCAAGACATACTGCTGGGAATAGACTGGTTTATTCAGGGTACCACCAGGTGGTGGTCTGGATGCAGACATATATGACTAACCTGAATATACCAAAACATAACACCAGTGATGTACTCTCACAATGCCACATGTCTATTTTACTGCTATTGTAGATGTGCTTGCCTTAGCTGTTGGGGCGTGGCAGGCCTATTTGTATTTTTTATATATGCACTGCAAAAAAAAAGGGAAAACGGGACTTTGTTCGGTAACCGAGCGATTGAGGATAAAACAAAATCTAAAAAGTTTAACAAGTGACGGGCTGGTGTGTCACAGTCAGCAATGTGCTTAAAGCGGCACTGTCATGCCGAATCCCGTTTTTTTTTTTAACCCCCCTCCCGCCCCCACTACATCCAATCGACCCCCTAGTCACCCCCAAATGCCCCTAAGCCCCCCAGATTACCTCTTTTTAATTCTTTATCTTCTGCCCCGATCTATATTCAGGGCGCCGCCATCTTTGTGTGGGTAGGTGAAGTCCCTGTGGGACACGTCATCTACCCACACTACACAGACTGTGAGATTCCCGCACATGCCCAGTGAAACACCTGGACATGCGAACGGGAATTTCATCTATTCATTCATTCATCAGACAGACGAATGAATGAATAGAAAAAATCAGAAGAACAAACTAACACTGAGTATCAGTGTTCGTTTGTTCGTTCAGTTTATTACAAGGAGGGAGCTACCGGCATGCAGCTCCCTCCTTGTAATATGTAACTATAGAAGCGTCAGGGAGCAGAGCTCTGTGTCATTTTACAAGCGTGGGAAAATTCCAAAGAACTTTCCCACGCTGTGTAAAATGACACAGAGCACTGTGATTGAATGGTTTGAAATCCATCCAATCACAGTGCTCTGTGTCATTTTACAAGCGTGGGAAAGTTCTTTTGAATTTTCCCACGCTGTGTAAAATGACACAGAGCACTGTGATTGAATGGTTTGAAATCCATCCAATCACAGTGCTCTGTGTCATTTTACAAGCGTGGGAAAGTTCTTTTGAATTTTCCCACGCTGTGTAAAATGACACAGAGCACTGTGATTGAATGGTTTGAAATCCATCCAATCACAGTGCTCTGTGTCATTTTACAAGCGTGGGAAAGTTCTTTTGAATTTTCCCACGCTGTGTAAAATGACACAGAGCACTCTGATTGGCTTAAACCAACCAATCATTGTGTTCTAAGCCTAATTGCAGGGCGGGGCAAGGCTTTGTAAGCCTTGACCCGCCCTGCGGAGCTCAGTACGCGGCGTGCCCTCCATGGGTGAAGATGGATTAATTTTTTTTTGCGCTCGTTTTTTTTTTTTTTTTTTTTTTTTTAAGTGCGACGGGTATGATGGATTTTTATTTGGCCTTTTATTCCCCCCTCACTATTTTTAGGGTGAGGGGGGTAGGTAGGGGATAGAATTTTTGGGTGGGGGGAGGTGACTAGGGGCTTGGGACCCCTAGTCACCTTGATGGGGGGGGGGGTTCATTTAGGGCCCCCACCCACCGCGCAGGGGTGGGGGCCGGGGGGAGGACAGTAGGTCCCCCCCCTTATTGTTTTATTAGGGCCCCCACCCACCGCTCAGGGGTGGGGGCCGGGGGGAGGACAGTAGGTCCCCCCCCCTTATTGTTTTATTAGGGCCCCCACCCAACGCTCAGGGGTGGGGGCCAGGGGGGGAGGACAGTAGGTCCCCCCCCCTTATTGTTTTATTAGGGCCCCCACCCACTGCGCAGGGGTGGGGGCCAGGGGGGGGAGGACAATAGGTCCCCCCCCTTATTGTTTTATTAGGGCCCCCACCCACCGCTCAGGGGTGGGGGCCGGGGGGGGGAGGACAGTAGGTCCCCCCCCCTCATTGTTTTATTAGGGCCCCCACCCACCGCGCAGGGGGGGGGCAGGGGGGGGGAAAGGACAATAGGCCCCCCCTTATCGTTTTATTAGGGCCCCCACCCACCGCTCAGGGGTGGGGGCCGGGGGGGGAGGACAGTAGGTCCCCCCCCTTATTGTTTTATTAGGGCCCCCACCCACCACGCAGGGGTGGGGGCCAGGGGGGGGAGGACAGTAGGTCCCCCCCCTTATTGTTTTATTAGGGCGCCCACCCACCGCGCAGGGGTGGGGGCCAGGGGGGACAGTAGGTCCCCCCCATCTTTAACCCCCGCGCGGGGGGGGGGGGGGGGGGGGGGGGGGGGAAGTGTTTATTAGTTGTTTTTTTTTTTTTACAGTGAGCAGCCACAGGTTTACTAGACATGCCCCTACTCGCGATATAGCAAGTAGGGGCATATTATTTACTAATACTAAGTCATCTTTACTTAGTATTAGTAAAGTTGGCTGAAAGACCAATTCAGGTCTTTCAGCCTTTTAGTAGATAGCTCCCTGATATCGTGGGAATTAGGGAGTTATCTACTAAGCGGCTGCAAGATGCAGCCTTGGCAATGAATAGGATCGGAGTTTCATTCATTTGAATGAAATTCCGATACGATCAAAGTACCGAATTGCATCCTAACACCAATGGAGAAACTCTTCTCATTCTGTTAGGATGCAATTCGGCAGTTTTGCCGGCGTTCTGTCTAAGTGACAGGACGTTCGGCAATACTGACAGGAAGCATTGTGGGAACAGGGAGGAACGCTAGGGATCATGGGAAAATTGCTCTGACCAGCGGAAATGAAGCACACTTTGCTCCTACGCTGGTCAGAGCTGGTCAAGCGGAGGAATCCTCCATAAGGCAAAGAGTCCCTACTTTGTCTTATGATTTTAAAGAAAACTAAAGAAGACAGGAAGAAAAGAATAACAGATCCCGAGAGAGGGGGAGAAGAGGAAGAGATTGAGGAAAGGTAAGTTCGGCATGACAGTGCCGCTTTAATAACTGTGACTATAACATCAATGGGACTCTCAGTGGAAAGCTACAACATCTATCAATCTTCTCAGCTTTATCAAAACCATTTTCAAGATTTCTCACAACTCAAACTATGTAGTTATCTCTTTTACAATTAATCTGATACTGAGGAAGGTTGGGAACATCCTGTGATGTAGACAGACGTTGACTGGATTATATACACTTACCAGCAACTGCCACAATGATGGCGAGCAGGATTTTTTGATAGAGCGGAGTGATTGAAGATAGACAGGAACCTCTCTGTGGGTGCAATGCTTGTGGCTCGTCGTGCTTGTCCTCCAGCTGAAGCTCTGCGCTTTCCTGGTCCTCCACTCCATGATAGATGGAGAACGAATTTGTGGAGGTCACCTGGAGGTGTGATACAAGTATGTCACTTAAAGCAATAGCCACACCAATATTCTAAAAGTACATCTTTAATCCACAGAATTTAAAGGGATACTGCCACTTCTCAGGATCTTTCATATCATGTTTACTTACCCCTTTTCACAAATACATATTTGTGAGGAGGGAAAAATAAAAAAATATATAATGATTGACAGGGAGCTAAGATGGATGAGCCCAGTTACAGGATAAATAGGGGTAATATCATCTTTGTCCTGTAACTGGACTCCTCCATCTTAGCTCCCTGTCAATCATTGTCATTAACTCCACCCTTTCCACCTGTCAGTCAGCAGGCAGAGAGCATACAGATAGGAGGAGACATACAAAATATTTCTATATCACATCTTTACTCACAATGTTTTATTCTGGATTGTGATGTCATTTGATAAATCATTCATATATATTTAAAAGAAAGCAGAGCAATTCATGTAAAACGTTAACACAAGCTGATTTTCATTGTTTATTCCATTTTGTTAATTCCAGAGAAGTGACAGTTTCTTTTTAATTTCTTTAGCACAGCTCTGATAATAACACTATCCCGAGTCATAGGACAAAAAGGTTCCAGTGGGAAGACAGGGAGAAATGATCATTAAGATGTTCTGAGTAAAGCACATTGTGCAGCTCTACATGCGCTCCGTACGGCTGATATCACATGTACGGCAAGCTATAGTGCAGCTCTACATGCGCTCCGTACGGCTGATATCACATGTACGGCAAGCTATAGTGCAGCTCTACATGCGCTCCGTACGGCTGATATCACATGTACGGTAAGCTATAGTGCAGCTCTACATGCGCTCCGTACGGCTGATATCACATGTACGGCAAGCTATAGTGCAGCTCTACATGCGCTCCGTACGGCTGATATCACATGTACGGCAAGCTATAGTGCAGCTCTACATGCGCTCCGTACGGCTGATATCACATGTACGGCAAGCTATAGTGCAGCTCTACATGCGCTCCGTACGGCTGATATCACATGTACGGCAAGCTATAGTGCAGCTCTACATGCGCTCCGTACGGCTGATATCACATGTACGGCAAGCTATAGTGCAGCTCTACATGCGCTCCGTACGGCTGATATCACATGTACGGCAAGCTATAGTGCAGCTCTACATGCGCTCCGTACGGCTGATATCACATGTACGGCAAGCTATAGTGCAGCTCTACATGCGCTCCGTACGGCTGATATCACATGTACGGCAAGCTCTAGTGCAGCTCTACATGCGCTCCGTACGGCTGATATCACATGTACGGCAAGCTATAGTGCAGCTCTACATGCGCTCCGTACGGCTGATATCACATGTACGGCAAGCTATAGTGCAGCTCTACATGCGCTCCGTAAGGCTGATATCACATGTACGGCAAGCTATAGTGCAGCTCTACATGCGCTCCGTACGGCTGATATCACATGTACGGCAAGCTCTAGTGCAGCTCTACATGCGCTCCGTACGGCTGATATCACATGTACGGCAAGCTCTAGTGCAGCTCTACATGCGCTCCGTACGGCTGATATCACATGTACGGCAAGCTATAGTGCAGCTCTACATGCGCTCCGTAAGGCTGATATCACATGTACGGCAAGCTATAGTGCAGCTCTACATGCGCTCCGTACAGCTGACATCACATGTACGGCAAGCTATAGTGCAGCTCTACATGCGCTCAGTACAGCTGACATCACATGTACGGCAAGCTATAGTGCAGCTCTACATGCACTCAGTGTCAGGGCTGACCTTAGGCCTTTAGGCGCCCTGTGCGAAAAATCTTCACAGCGCCTCGCACTACCCTCATCCATGTATGATGTAATGTTTATGTTGATATTTGAAATGGGTGTATTAACAGTGTGTGATATTTGTGCTGGGTTTATTGGCTGTGTGTGATGGGTATTTAATTCAGATAAAAATATGCATTTAAACCTATGTGTGAATGCAGGTGTATATTTTTGCAGGTTATGTGCACGCAGTTATATATACACACTGTCAAATCCACCACATGCACATAGTCGGAAGCAGATAGTCACATACACAGTTACAGGTAGATAAACACACACACACATACTGACAATCACACATAGTTACCTCTGTTCATTATGGAGGAGTGGAAGCAGTGCAGCTCCTGCAGTCTGTTTGTTGGGGAAGCAGGGACTCCTTCCTGCTTCCCCTGCAGCAGTTACCTGGCACTTTTAGCTCCACCCCCACTGCACAATAAGCTACACAAATTTTCTTTTATTTTTTAATCCCGGCCGGCCGGCCGGCCATGTGTGAGCTCACCCCCTGCTCCATCGTGCCATGTGCGGCCACACAGCCCTAAGACCGGCTCTGCTCAGTGTGATGGTAGTCACCGTATCCTGGGGTTTCATAAGGACATTGTCACGGTTCACACCGTACCAAGTGTAACGGACCACCTGGCACCCCGACTGGGTACCTCCGTTGAAGGATGCTCCTAGCGCTTACAGAGGGCTCCAAGCACTCCAGCCGACACCATAACCACCGTAGACTCCTTCCGAGAGCAAGACAGGAACAAGCTCTTAAAAGAGCTTAGAAGTGATTATCCAAGGGAGCATGCGGAGCATAGCAATCCCTTGTAGTGATATAGCAATTCCCCCAATAAGAGACAGGACTCTAGATTGAGGATGAAGAAGAACTTTAATGACACACACTGCTTTTATGCAATTCTCCCATGACAATTATACATTAGCCAATCCCACAGATTCCATCCCCTTAGCCTGAGCGGTAACACAATTATCCGTATAGTTTAAAACATACTTTTTACCCAACTTTCATAACTCTAAAACTATACATCCAATATTCATACATTACATATTCGAACTCAGCACACTTTACTTACAAACATATCCAAAATTCAATCAATTCCATCCAGGGGTTTAAAAGTTAGCTGGAAGTCCTTCATGACTGACCGCAAGCACATTTTCCTGCCCAAAACAGGTCCATAGATTTGGGCTGTGCGGTCGGTCAATTTCACACTGAAAAAATGACTAAGTCCCATTCGAACGTGCGTTCATGTGTCTCTGTGGCTGAACACTCAGTGCAGGAGAAGGTAAGGGTCAGCGGTGTTCGTTGAAATGTGTAGCCGATTTCAGTTCCATGGATTTGGCTACACATACTGCTGTCCTCGTTCGAATTAACAAAGATGGCCGCCGCCACGTGTTCATTTGTAGAATGGCGGCCACTTCGGCTGTATCCAAAGTGCCAATTTAAAGTTGCAACACTGCTCCAAAGTAATTAAAGGAAACAGCATTATAAAAATCCATTATGTCCAAATACAGTTCTTAAAGGGTCAGTAACAGTATAATATAAGTCCATAAGCCCCAACCCAGTTCCTTAAAGGGTAATACATCCCAGGGCCATAGTCGCAGGGCAGGAGGCTGGCAAACAGGCCCCTCCAAAAACCAGCGGCGAGGTTTCGCCACACCAAGTAGACTGCCAGGCATGTGCATCTCTTCTGCTGGGATTGAACCTGGGTCTTCTACATCCCAGTCAGTGAACTTACCTAATTGCCACTTCTCAGGTTTATTCTAGTTCATTTCTAATGCCATGGTATCTGCATCTCTAAGCCTGGACTACTTTGTACCTGCTCGTGGTTCCTGATTAAGTAGCTTGTTAACTACCTTTATAAGCCCTGCCTTGCCCCTTCATCCTGGCCAGACTGTTTTGTTCCTGTCTTGGAAACTGTTTAGTTCATCTGACTCCTGCTTTGACCTTCAGAACTGTTTACCGTATTTGCCTCATTTCCGCCTGCCCCGACCATTGGAACCGTACCTGACTACTCTATTGGAATTCCCTTGTCTGTTCTGTGTATCCAGGAGTACTTTTCCTTCAAAGCCCCAGTGCATTGTTTCACAACCTTGGAGATATCTTCCTAGAGTCTCCTCAGTTCGTGCTAAACAGCAAGGGTGTGCCTTAACTCACCACTTTGGACTCCCACCTCCAGGTAAAATCATTACAGGCATTTTATGTAGGACCCTGGACTATTCCTATGTTTAAGTCACCCTGTGTCCATTGTGTGTGTGTGTGATGTGGTTGTTTGGGGTTAAATGTTAGTGTGTTCTAGGTGGATTTGGCTGTGGAGCCTGTACAGCGCCACCTGTTGGTTGCAAGGATCTAGCAACTGCTGTATGCACTACCGGAAAAGGAAGGATTGCTAATTTGCATATTCCGGTAGATTTGCATATGGCTAATTCTGCAGGCAGGAGAGATGTTCTGTTAATTAATTAATGAATGAGAGAATAAATAGTTGCGGCGCACTCAGACTACAAAGAGAACAAAGAAGGCTACTAAAATGCCTATCTAAGGATAAATATGGGGATTTGGTTCCACCAAATGGCCTTATGTTGTTAAGCCCACCACTACTTTCAAAGTACCCCATTATTGGTGGGTCCTACACTAAAATGTGGGGGGCAAATAAATAGTAATAGTGTTAAAAATAAAGGTGTTAAATTAAATACTGGTAAGAGCAGAGTGAGTATACAAACATAAGTGATGAAAGCAATTAAAAACAAACAGTGTTACAACTAAATAGTTAATGTGTTTGTGCTAAAATGGGTATACTCACTATTGCAAATGACTGTGCTAGCTGGAAAAAATAATAAAAGTGAACTGACTATTGATAAACTCCTCCTATATATACACACCTGGGGCCATCTCTAAAGGAGACTCTGAAGCTGGGGGGGCCTGGTCGGGGTGCTTAGCCCCTAAGGAATCTGGTCTGGATTCCAAATATAATATGAACAGAGAGAGGATAGGGGGCACTCCCGAGACCTACTTTTGTATGAAAGGTGCTGCCGCTGTGACCAAAACTTCATGAGTGAGAGAATAAATAGTTGCGGCCATAGTCCTGATAGTTTTCACAATATGACCATTTGTTTGCAACTCACGCAGTCCATTGACATTCATTGAAACTCCACTCTGCAAAGCTCAAATTTGAAGGGCAATTTCTAAGCTGCGACTGTGCCTTCATTGTTAATATCTCAGAGACATACTATACATCAAAATGTAGGTCTGGGTCTTGTGATTCTCACAATATAAAGCTCTTCACTGTAGGATTCATAGTTTTTAAAATATGACCGTTTGAAGAGGGCAACCGCAAAAATACTCTGACCTGTGCCAGGCTGCAGCAGCAAGTGATGTCATAGACAAAGCCTTTTACACCTGCTAATGTTTTTATAACTGTATGTTTTAATGTAACTGTGAAGCACTTTGGGCAACAACGTTGCAATTAAATGTGCTATATAAATAAATAATAACAGTTACTCCGCCCACTCCAGTTGTAGACTACTGGTGGAGGCAAGAACACTTCACACAATCCTATATAATATAGTATAAATATAGTCAGGCGTACACAGTCCCAAATATACAAAAAATCCTATATAATATAGTCATACGTACACAGTTCCAAATATAAAATAAATCCTATATAATATAGTATAACTATAGTCAGACATACACAGTCCCAAATATACAATGAATCATATATAATATAGTCAGACGTACACAGTCCCAAATATACAATAAATCCTATATAAGATAGTATAAATATAGTCAGACGTACACAGTTCCAAATATACAATAAATCCTATATAATATAGTATAAATATAGTCAGACGTACACAGTTCCAAATATACAATAAATCATATATAATATAGTATAAATATAGTCAGACGTACTCCGCCCCAAATATACAATAAATCCTATATAATATAGTATAAATATAGTCAGACGTACACCGCCCCAAATATACAATAAATCCTATATAATATAGTATAAATATAGTCAGACGTACACCGCCCCAAATATACAATAAATCCTATATAATATAGTATAAATATAGTCAGACGTACACCGCCCCAAATATACAATAAATCCTATATAATATAGTATAAATATAGTCAGACGTACACAGTTCCAAATATACAATAAATCCTATATAATATAGTATAAATATAGTCAGACGTACACAGTTCCAAATATACAATAAATCCTATATAATATAGTATAAATATAGTCAGACGTACACAGTTCCAAATATACAATAAATCCTATATAATATACTATAAATATAGTCAGACGTACACAGCCCCAAATATACAATAAATCATATATAATATAGTATAAATATAGTCAGACGTACACCGCCCCAAATATACAATAAATCCTATATAATATAGTATAAATATAGTCAGACGTACACAGTTCCAAATATACAATAAATCCTATATAATATAGTATAAATATAGTCAGACGTACACAGTTCCAAATATACAATAAATCATATATAATATAGTATAAATATAGTCAGACGTACTCCGCCCCAAATATACAATAAATCCTATATAATATAGTATAAATATAGTCAGACGTACACAGTTCCAAATATACAATAAATCCTATATAATATAGTATAAATATAGTCAGACGTACACAGTTCCAAATATACAATAAATCCTATATAATATAGTCAGACGTACACAGTTCCAAATATACAATAAATCATATATAATATAGTATAAATATAGTCAGACGTACTCCTCAGTTTGTATATAGAGGGTGGGAGGAATACAGTATCTAGTTTGTATATAGAGGAAGGGATACAGTATCTAGTTTGTATATAGAGGGAGGGATGCAGTATCTAGTTTGTATATAGAGGGAGGGAGGGAGGGAGGGATACAGTATCTAGTTTGTATATAGAGGGAGGGATACAGTATCTAGTTTGTATATAGAGGGAGGGATACAGTATCTAGTTTGTATATAGAGGGAGGGAGGGATACAGTATCTAGTTTGTATATAGAGGGAGGGAGGGATACAGTATCTAGTTTGTATATAGAGGGAGGGATACAGTGTCTAGTTTGGATATAGAGGGAGGGATACAGTATCTAGTTTGTATATAGAGGGAGGGAGGGATACAGTATCTAGTTTGTATATAGAGGGAGGGATACAGTATCTAGTTTGTATATAGAGGGAGGGATACAGTATCTAGTTTGTATATAGAGGGAGGGATACAGTATCTAGTTTGTATATAGAGGGAGGGATACAGTATCTAGTTTGTATATAGAGGGAGGGAGAGATACAGTATCTAGTTTGGATATAGAGGGAGGGATACAGTATCTAGTTTGTATATAGAGGGAGGGATACAGTGTCTAGTTTGGATATAGAGGGAGGGATACAGTATCTAGTTTGTATATAGAGGGAGGGATACAGTATCTAGTTTGTATATAGAGGGAGGGATACAGTATCTAGTTTGTATATAGAGGGTGGGAGGGATACAGTATCTAGTTTGTATATAGAGGGTGGGAGGGATACAGTATCTAGTTTGTATATAGAGGGAGGGAGGGATACAGTATCTAGTTTGTATATAGAGGGAGGGAGGGATACAGTATCTAGTTTGTATATAGAGGGAGGGATACAGTATCTAGTTTGTATATAGAGGGAGGGAGGGAGGGATACAGTATCTAGTTTGTATATAGAGGGAGGGATACAGTATCTAGTTTGTATATAGAGGGAGGGATACAGTATCTAGTTTGTATATAGAGGGAGGGAGGGATACAGTATCTAGTTTGTATGTAGAGGGAGGGAGGGATACAGTATCTAGTTTGTATATAGAGGGAGGGATACAGTATCTAGTTTGTATATAGAGGGAGGGAGGGATACAGTATCTAGTTTGTATATAGAGGGAGGGAGGGATACAGTATCTAGTTTGTATATAGAGGGAGGGATACAGTGTCTAGTTTGTATATAGAGGGAGGGATACAGTATCTAGTTTGTATATAGAGGGAGGGATACAGTATCTAGTTTGTATATAGAGGGAGGGATACAGTATCTAGTTTGTATATAGAGGGAGGGATACAGTATCTAGTTTGTATATAGAGGGAGGGATACAGTATCTAGTTTGTATATAGAGGGAGGGAGAGATACAGTATCTAGTTTGGATATAGAGGGAGGGATACAGTATCTAGTTTGTATATAGAGGGAGGGATACAGTGTCTAGTTTGGATATAGAGGGAGGGATACAGTATCTAGTTTGTATATAGAGGGAGGGATACAGTATCTAGTTTGTATATAGAGGGAGGGATACAGTATCTAGTTTGTATATAGAGGGTGGGAGGGATACAGTATCTAGTTTGTATATAGAGGGAGGGAGGGATACAGTATCTAGTTTGTATATAGAGGGAGGGAGGGATACAGTATCTAGTTTGTATATAGAGGGAGGGATACAGTATCTAGTTTGTATATAGAGGGAGGGAGGGAGGGATACAGTATCTAGTTTGTATATAGAGGGTGGGAGGGATACAGTATCTAGTTTGTATATAGAGGGAGGGAGGGATACAGTATCTAGTTTGTATATAGAGGGAGGGAGGGATACAGTATCTAGTTTGTATATAGAGGGAGGGATACAGTATCTAGTTTGTATATAGAGGGAGGGAGGGAGGGATACAGTATCTAGTTTGTATATAGAGGGAGGGATACAGTATCTAGTTTGTATATAGAGGGAGGGAGGGATACAGTATCTAGTTTGTATATAGAGGGAGGGAGGGAAACAGTATCTAGTTTGTATATAGAGGGAGGTTGGGAGAGATATATTATATCAGGGTTAGGCAGTCTTCGACATTTCTAATGATGTGGACTACATATCCCTAGATACTTCCCCAGCGTTATGGTTGTACGAGTATTATGGGAGATGTAGTCCATTACACCTGTGCAGGAGGTTGCCTATAGTTGTTATGTACTGAGTAAAGGAGTAGATAATGGACTTGGGAAGGATGAAGAGTCGAGTTGTATTAGAATACTTAGTAGAAATGTAGGACTTATTAAACTCACCACATCTCTGAATAATCCTCTGACTTTATCCATGGCTCGTTCTGGCAATCTGCAGAGAGAGGCATGAATTATCTATTAATCCAGTTACTAACCCCCACCCCGGCACACCCATTACAGCACCCTACTGTACAGCCCAGAACTGCTCGGCAATGCATAGTGATACTGGCTATCAGAAATACTTATTATTGGTATTTACAGGAAAATTCTGAAATGCTGTACTAACAAACAATTAGACATGTTGGGCCCTGCTCAATCCAGCCAACGTCCTAGGGGCAGTACGGTAAAATGAAGGGTAAATGATGTTTAATTGTTAGACGGGGCAGGAGGAGGAAGTAAAAAAGGTTAAAGGGACACTATATTCACCAGAACAACTACAGCTCAGAGAAAATGCAGTGTTTACATTGCCTCTACGGACACCTGAGGTGATTCCAGCCTCAGTGCTGCATAGTAGGCAGCACTGCCGTTCTGCGTCCCCACGCTCTGCATGGAGATGCTGAATTTTCCTCATAGAGATGCATTGATTTTTATTAACTTGGGGGGGGGGGGGCAAGCCATTTCCATGTTTGTGTTCCTGACCCTATACTGTTCCTTTAATAAGCTGTGCGGAGGGAGAGTGACGGAAAGAAGCTCATATTTTAAATGATTTGCCTTCGTGATGAGGTGTGAAGACTGGGGCGGGAGGTCTAGTGGAGCAGGGACGGTGTATATTGACTGAATAACATTCCCCTAAAATATATAGTGATTCTGTGTACTATCTATACGGATACACGTCACTGTCCATGAAATATATTGTTAATATACTAATGTTATGTCATTATTTAACTGAAATGTCACAGTTTTAAATGTTATAACCCAGATTAATATACAGTAGTTAAACGTTCAACTTGTTAGGCAGACATGTATGCACCTACTACTGAAACCTTCCACAGGCACCCACCACTAAAATCCCCCACGGACACCCTCCACTGAAACCCTTCACTGACCCCCACCACCGAAATCCACCACGGACACCCTCCATTAAAACCTTCCACAGACACCCTTCACTAACCCCCAACACCGAAATCACCCACAGACACCCTTCACTGACACCCACCACCAAAATCCCCCACGGACACCCTCCACTGAAACCTTCCACAGGCACCCACCACTAAAATCCTCCACGGACACCCTCCACTGAAACCCTTCACTGACCCCCACCACCGAAATCCACCACGGACACCCTCCACTGAAACCCTTCACTGACCCCCACCACCGAAATCCTCCACGGACACCCTCCATTAAAACCTTCCACAGACACCCTTCACTAACCCCCAACACCGAAATCACCCACAGAAACCCTTCACTGACACCCACCACCAAAATCCCCCACGGACACCCTCCATTAAAACCTTCCACAGACACCCATCACTAACCCCCAACACCGAAATCACCCACAGAAACCCTTCACTGACACCCACCACCAAAATCCCCCACAGACACCCTCCACTGAAACCCTTCACTGACCCCCACCACCGAAATCCTCCACGGACACCCTCCATTAAAACCTTCCACAGACACCCTTCACTAACCCCCAACACCGAAATCACCCACGGACACCCTTCACTGACACCCACCACCAAAATCCCCCACGGACACCCTCCACTGAAACCCTTCACTGACCCCCACCACCGAAATCCACCACGGACACCCTCCATTAAAACCTTCCACAGACACCCTTCACTAACCCCCAACACCGAAATCACCCACGGACACCCTTCACTGACACCCACCACCAAAATCCCCCACGGACACCCTCCACTGAAACCCTTCACTAACCCCCACCATCGAAATCCTCCACGGACACCCTCCACTGACACCCTCCAGTAAAACCTTCCACAGGCACCCACCACTAAAATCCCCCACAGACACCCTCCACTGAAACCCTTCACTGACCCCCACCACCGAAATCATCCACGGACACCCTCCATTAAAACCTTCCACAGACACCCTTCACTAACCCCCAACACCGAAATCACCCACGGACACCCTTCACTGACACCCACCACCAAAATATCCCACGGACACCCTCCACTGAAACCCTTCACTGACCCCCACCACCGAAATCCTCCATGGACATGCATGGTATAACTAAATGCATGGTATAACTGAATGTGTGTTTAATACATGGTATAACTGAATGTGTGTTTAATGCATGGTATAACTAAAAAGTCCGGGGCCGTAAGATGACATAATATTCCTGCCCTGGTCTCATTAAGCTGCGCACTGGGGAGCAGAGACAGCACAGCCAGCTCCCCCTGCGGCCACCATCAGAGCCAGCTCCCCCTGCGGCTGCCAGAAGAGCTCCCCCTGTGGCCGCCAGCACAGACAGCTGTCTGCACACAGGTAGCAATTATGTGTCTCAGTGTGAGTGTATGTGTGTGTGTGTCTGTGTCATGGTGTGTGTGTCTTTCTGTGTCATGGTGTGTGTTTCTGTCTGTGTCACGGTCTGTCTGTGTCATGGTGTGTGTGTGTGTGTGTGTCTCTCATGGTATGTGTCTGTCTGTGTCATGGTGTGTGTGTGTCTGTCATGGTATGTGTGTGTCTGTCATGGTATGTGTGTGTGTCTGTGTGTGTTTTTAAAAATAGTGTTTTTACTCACCTTTTTTTTCCCCCCACATCGTGCTGGTCTCCCCACGACTGGTCCTGCCTCTATGACTGAGATCATCAAGCTTGATGATCTCAGCCAATCCGCACTGACACAGGAAGCACCTCTAGTGACCGTCTGAGTGTCTGTCACTAGGAAGCAATGTAAACACTGCCTTTTCTCTGAAAAGTCAGTGTTTACATTGAAAAACCTTCAGGGACAGGCTATAGACACCAGAACCACTACAATAAGCTGTGTGTGTGTGTGTGTGTGTGTGTGCGCCTGCTAGTGAGTGGGCTTGCTTGCATGTGTGTGTGTGTGCCTGCTAGTGAGTGGGCTTGCTTGCATGTGTGTGTGTGTGTGTGTGTGTGTGTGTGTCTGCTAGTGAGTGGGCTTGCTTGCATGTGTGTGTGTGTGTGTGTGTGTGTGTGTGTCTGCTAGTGAGTGGGCTTGCTTGCATGTGTGTGTGTGTGTGCCTGCTAGTGAGTGAACTTGTGCTTTTATGTCAATGAGCTTATGTATATCAGTGAGATTGTTTGTCTATGAGGTTGTGTATCAATGAGCTTGTGTGTGTCATAGAGATTGTCTGTGTCTGCATGTGAGTAGGCTTACTGTCTAATTAAACGTTTTACTCTGAAAGGACCAATATTTTATATTAGAAAAAGCAATATATATATAGTCCGGCCCTGCTTGTGTTTTTACATCCAAGATGCATTATCTTGCACTGATCCACATTAAATGTCAGCTGCCACAACTCTGACCATTTTTCTAGTTTACCTAAATCATTTGCCATTTGGCTTATCCCTCCTGGAACATCAACCCTGTTACATATCTTAGTATCATCCGCAAAAAGACATACCTTACCATCAAGACCTTCTGCAATATCACTAATAAAAATATTAAAGAGAATGGGTCCAAGTACAGGTCCCTGAGGTACCCCACTGGTGACAAGCCCAAGCTTCGAATATACTCCATTGACTACAACCCTCTGTTGCCTGCTGTCACTCAGCCACTGCCTTACCTATTCAACAATATTGGAATCCAAACTTAAAGATTGCAGTTTATTGATAAGCCTTCCATGTGCAACAGTGTCAAAAGCCTTACTGAAATCTAGGTAAGCAATGTCTACTGCACCACCCTGATCTATAATTTTAGTTACCCAATCAAAAAAATCAATAAGATTAGTTTGTCATGATCTCCCTGAAGTAAACCCATGTTGTCTCTGATCTTGAAATCCATGTGTTTGTAGATGTTCAACAATCCTATCCTTTCACATGGTTTCCATCACTTTCCCCACTACTGAAGTAAGGCTTACTGGCCTATAGTTGCCCGACTCCTCCCTATTACCTTTCTTGTGAATGGGCACAACATTCGACAACTTCCAATCTTCTGGGACTACTCCTGTTAACAATGATTGGTTAAATAAATATGTTAATGGTTTTGCTAGTACACCACTAAGCTCTTTTAATAACTTTGGTTGTATTCCATCAGGTCCCATTGACTTATTTGTCTTTACTTTTGACAGTTGAACTAGAACCTCTTCCTCTGTAAACTCACATGTAACAAATTACTCATTTGTCCTTTTTCCTAACTGAGGTCCCTTTCCTTCATTTTTTTCATTCCAGTTTGGTTCATTATTTTGTTCGGTTCCCGAACCGAGACCACCCCAGCGAGCAACTGGATTGTTGTTTTATCACCCTTTTGCCCTCCCCCCCCCCCCCCCACCCCCTCACCCCTCCTAGTTTAAATACATCCCAGCAAAACCTCTGAACTGCTCACTGAGAACAATTGTTCCCTTTTGAGAAAGATGCAAACCTTTCTCATCTGTGTTATGCACAGGCAGAACTTCAGAGAATGACAGTGTGGAATCAACCTGCCGTATATCATTGGCAAAAACACAAAAAACTTCCTTTACCTCTGAAACCTCATTGCAAGCCAAGTCATTTGTCCCTAGATGGACAAGTACATCAAATTCCCCTTCCTGCTTTGCTCGCTTAACAATATTACAAATACGTCTCCTGTCTCTGTGAGCAGTAGCTCCGGGAGACCACCATTGTCCATCTCCACACCTCTTATGATACAATCCCCCAACAACCACTGCTTTCTATTAGGCCTCACCATAGTCTCCAAGCCTGTCTCCACAATACCACTACACTTGGTGCCTGAGTCTGTCTCCACAACACCACTACAGTTGGTGCCTGAGCCTGTCTGAAAGTGCTGAAAATGAATTATTTAGAACAACAGACTGTGCAATATAGAGAACTGTCTACAGATTAGATCGCATCCAAATCTTCAAAAAGTGGAACGTGAAACAAATGCATAACAACTATTACACTGAACTAAGTCTGCCATTTTAATGAGGTAAATAATTGAAATCAAACAAATCTTAACTTTTTTTTTTGTCCTCCTATATACCTCAGATTACCTCCAGAATATCTCCAATCACACATGTGGCAAACATAACCTCGCCACTGATTCTTGTAGGGGCCTGCTCGCCAGCCTCTTGCCCCAGGACTATGGCCCCTGCAATAGACCTGGCAAAAAAACTTTAAAAAGTAGACCACCCTGGAGCTTGTTAATACCTATTAACAACTTGGCACGGTTCTCACAGCAGTGTTCTAATTGTTCGTCTGGGTGGCCAGAATTCCTATGGACAACCAGGAGGTGGCGGCCATCTTGACTTCTAGGAAATTCCTGAACCCCTGTGAGGTTTTGTGTGTTTTTGGGGTACTTTGGGAATGTTTGGGGAAAAGTGTTTTTTTTCTGTACTTGGAGATAATTGGATTAGATTAGTACAGTTCCTGATCCAATTCTTTCCCAGGCCCAGAGGAGGGATTATCTGTTTATGTATGGGAGTGTCATGTATTTTAACACTGTTGGCCTGTGACTTTGTAATTCAGTCTTCCATCAGGTCCAGGTGGGAGTACCCCTTGCATGGGGATTGTCATAAAAGGCCAAGTGTGGCACCAATAAAATCAGTTCCTCTTCACCCTCAACATAGAGCCTTGTCTCATGTGTGGAGGGAACAGCTATATGCACTCTGGGGATTGCTATACTCATTATACTCCCTTGGATTATAATCACTAGCCATACAACTAGGAGCTGTTCCTGCTATACTCTCTGGAGTAGGAGAGGTTCACCCACTGGAAGCTGGATCCTGGTCTTCGGTGCAGGGTTGGTGGAGGATGGTGAGAACCCAACCTAGTTGCGGCGGTTTGTGGGGTCTACGGTGCTGATGGTGTCTAGTGGAGTGCTTGGAGTCCTCGGTGAGCACTAGGAGCATCGATTGGCAGAGGCACCCGGTCAGGGTGCCAGGCTGTCCGTCACAACACACTTTGAAGCAGCACTTAGATGTAGCAACCAAGCTATATTAGCCAAGCTAATGACAACAACCCTTATATAACTCTAAAAGCACCACCCACTAGGAATGTTTAACACCTGGGTAGGCCTATGCTTATTTGCAAACAATAGCTAATTAACCAACACTGCATTTTCTCTGAAAAGGTAGCATTTACAGTGCTCAGCATACAGGGACAGGCTATAGATTTCAGAGCCACTACTTTAAACTGTAGAAGTTCTGGTGACTATAGTGTCCCTTTAATACAAAGTATCTCTCACCGGTCGACTCTAAATTACAGGAAGAGCAGGAGACACAAGTGAAGATGCATTTTGTTTGTGTCTTTCTCCCCCAAGCCCCTTTCATGTGTCTCTTAGCCCCAGTCCCTTTGTCTCTTTCTCTCCTTCCCCAGCCCTTCTGTTAGTCTCTTTCCCAGGCTGCAGCACTTCTGTGTGTCTAATTCTCCCCATCCCAGCCCCTCTTTGTGTCTCCTGTTCCCCTTTCCGGGCCCCTCTGTCTCTTTCTCCCCAGATCCCTCCGTGTCTTTTTTTTCCTCCCCTGCAGCTCTACATGTGTATCATTACCCCCGCCACCCCTCCATGCTTCTAAATCCATCCCCCCCCCCAGACATCCATGTGTCTCAATCCATCCCCCCAGACCTCCATGTGTCTCATTAGCTCCCTCAGCCCCTCCATGTGTCTTATTAGCCCCTCCATGTGTCTTATTAGACCCCCCTGGAAATTTTGCAGTATCCCAGTGGGCCAGTCCGGTGCTGGGTATAGCCTAACGTAATTAATCTGTGGTATAATTTAACGTGTGTTTAATTTGTGGTGTCACTCAATGTATGTTTAATCCGTGCTTTCATTTGAGATGTATTTAATCTGTGTTACCACTTGCCCTGTGTTTAATCTGTGGATTAATTTATTGCATGCTTAACCATGCGCAAAAACGTGTTTTGGATTTTAACATTGATATATTACTTTAAGATCAAAAACGCTACTGACAGTAGGTCAAGTAGATATTGATAAAGTGTTGGCTGCAGGCCAAGGGTTTGTTCGCTAAACTGCGCAATGTAAACCGTACGAGAGCTGACGATTTTAGGTCACGTCATTCTCTCCAAACCAGCAGTTTTAGCAGCTCACATAATTTGCTCCATAATTTGCAAATTGTACATAAAACACTTAGCCGCCTGGAAGGGAGACTGAAAACCTTCCAAGGAGAGAGATAATGTAAATTTTATACCAGAGACTCATAATCTGCAATCTGCCATTTCACACGTCGTCAAAGAAATCCTTAAAATACACATTGAAAAGTGCTCCCTTCACGACAGAGGCCGTGTTTGCCACACTGTATAGTGATAGTGAGTACACATGTGGTACCATATGTTGGTAGATAACGGTGTGACTGACAGACAGACTGGATGGGAGAGGCTACACACAGACAGTGATACGCTGCCGATTCCTGGAATATATCCGTTCTCTTATCTCCTCCCAACACGCAGTGTACGGTGACTACATTATTGCATCAATGGGTGGCTGTGGAGATGGCCATACTAATAACATGGGCACATATACAGATAGCCATAAATATTATACACAGGTTTTATCTTTCATAATGAGGAATATAAAGAGATATGAGTGTAAGTGTGTGTCACGGCAGGATACACGTCAATACTTCAAAGTTTGGACAACTGATCAGAGAATTGTGCTAATATGAAAACTAATATGAATTCTGGACAAAATAGCAGATTTAGAAAAATCACCCAACTCATTTCTCTTCTTAAGTTATCTCTGGCAAACAAAATCTGGTGGAATAAATACCCCCTTGATCAAGTGATACTATGGAGAACACAAACCTTAAAACCCCAAACAATAATCAGACAGACTAGCTGTCCTAGAAAACCATTATTTTCCATTAGCCATGATAAGCCTTAAACAGTGAAAAAAGGTTTTTATAATTGACCTGAAATCAAGTGCCGGTTGAAGCACCTGGCGCTGATCTCCCTCCTCCATCTGAGATCACAGCAGCCCTGGCATGGTCCAATCACTGACTGCGCATGGAGAAGCCTGTGATTGGACCATTTTGCTATCTCACAGCACATGAGTGGAAGGAGGGAGTGGGGAGGCAGAGAGGGCTGACGATAGACATACATTTTGGAACTGTTCTGGGCTGTCAAAGTCACATGTGCCATGTGTGTAACTAACCCCTGGCACAAGAGGTGATATATGAGGGCCAGTAGTGGTGGGCTTAACACAATACGGCCATATGGTGGAACTGAACTACCATATTTGTTTGCTGAGATAGGTGATTATAAGTAGCCTTGTAAAATCTGAAACTGTATTTTTATGTGTGCTGTTCCCTTAGTCTCTATGTATGAATTGTAGTCTCTACGCCAACACCATTCCTGCAAAATGTATGTTCCGGATGTGCCCCCAATTCCCTTTTTTTTACTCTGCGCTGGAAGCAACATCTGCATTAGAACTGTGTGGCGGGAACTTCATGAGGTGGGCTTCCATGGCCAAGCAGCCGTTCACAAACCGCATATCAACATGTGCAATGTCAAGCTTAGGCTGGAGTGTTGTAAAACGTACTGCCACTGTGTTATCTACAATGATAAATCATGCTTCACTCCCTGGCAGTCTGATGGAAGAATGCTACCTACTGAAATGTAACTAGTGTAACGTAGGGTGTAGGAGGGATAATGGTCTGTTTTTTAGGGTTTTGCTGGGCCTCTTGGTTTCAGTAAAGGGTTATCTTAATGTTTCAGGATACACTTAGACACTTGGTGCTTTCAACTTTGTGTCAAGTTTGGGGAACAGAGCTCTGACTTCAACCCCATCGAACTCCTTTGGGATGAATCGGAACGCAGATTGTGAGTCAGACCTTTCATCCAACTTAAGGGCCTGACCTCACAAATGCTCTTTAGGCTGAATGACCACAAAGTTTCACAGATTCAATCCGAAATCTTGTGAAACTTCTTTCCAGAGGAATGGAGATTTCACAGGGCTGGCATGGGGGTAACTCCATATTAATGCCCACAGTTCTCGAATGGGAAGTCAAATGATCCTAGATACGGGTGATGATTAGGTTGTGTCCACATACTTTTGTCCATATAGTGTATTTGTGCGTCTACATGTCTCTGTCTGTTTGCATGTAGAGTGGGCAATAAAACTGGGACATTCACCGGTAACTAACATGCCTGTAATGTCTGTTTTATAGAAGCTTTGACGCTCACTTACGGGGAAGAAAGTCACTCCCCAGATTCACAATCTCTGGTAAAAGAATGCTTGCAAATATACATCAGGTCACACACGTAAACACACATCCACACCAATACACAGAAACTCACCTTGCTGCGCACTAGCCTTCAAATGTAAAATAAAATACTGAAAATAGCTGGAACAGTATTCAAATAAATCAAAGTCCAGCTTTGCAGAGACAATTACACAAGCACAGTGTAGAGAGACAGTGTAAACACAATGACACACACCCTGACAGCCAATTACAGCTGATTCTGGTCAGTTTCATGACATTTTGCATGCCGTTTCCAGTAACTTTCATAATTTGATACAAAGTCTCTGACTCTTTCCCTTTACTGCTGGCTCCTTCCCCTTACTGCTGGCTCCTTCCCTTTACTGCTGGCTCCTTCCCTTTACTGCTTACTACTGGCTCTTTCCCCTTACTGCTGGCTCTTTCCCCTTACTGCTGGCTCTTTCCCCTTACTGCTGGCTCCTTCCCCTTACTGCTGGCTCCTTCCCTTTACTGCTGGCTCCTTCCCCTTACTGCTGGCTCCTTCCTCTTACTGCTGGCTCCTTTCCCTTACTGCTGGCTCCTTCCTCTTACTACTGGCTCTTTCCCCTTACTGCTGGCTCCTTCCTCTTACTGCTGGCTCCTTCCTCTTACTGCTGGCTCCTTCCCCTTACTGCTGGCTCCTTCCTCTTACTGCTGGCTCTTTCCCCTTACTGCTGGCTCCTTCCTCTTACTGCTGGCTCCTTCCTCTTACTGCTGGCTCCTTCCCCTTACTGCTGGCTCCTTCCCCTTACTGCTGGCTCCTTCCTCTTACTGCTGGCTCCTTCCTCTTACTGCTGGCTCCTTCCTCTTACTGCTGGCTCCTTCCTCTTACTGCTGGCTCCTTCCTCTTACTGCTGGCTCCTTCCTCTTACTGCTGGCTCCTTCCCTTTACTGCTGGCTCCTTCCTCTTACTGCTGGCTCCTTCCCCTTACTGCTGGCTCCTTCCCCTTACTGCTGGCTCCTTCCCTTTACTGCTTACTACTGGCTATTTCCCCTTACTGCTGGCTCCTTCCCCTTACTGCTGGCTATTTCCCCTTACTGCTGGCTCCTTCCCCTTACTGCTGGCTCCTTCCCCTTACTGCTGGCTCCTTCCCCTTACTGCTGGCTCCTTCCTCTTACTGCTGGCTCCTTCCCCTTACTGCTGGCTCCTTCCCCTTACTGCTGGCTATTTCCCCTTACTGCTGGCTCCTTCCCCTTACTGCTGGCTATTTCCCCTTACTGCTGGCTCCTTCCCCTTACTGCTGGCTCCTTCCCCTTACTGCTGGCTCCTTCCCCTTACTGCTGGCTCCTTCCCTTTACTGCTTACTACTGGCTATTTCCCCTTACTGCTGGCTCCTTCCCCTTACTGCTGGCTATTTCCCCTTACTGCTGGCTATTTCCCCTTACTGCTGGCTCCTTCCCCTTACTGCTGGCTCCTTCCCCTTACTGCTGGCTCCTTCCTCTTACTGCTGGCTCCTTCCCCTTACTGCTGGCTCCTTCCTCTTACTGCTGGCTCCTTCCCCTTACTGCTGGCTCCTTCCTCTTACTACTGGCTCTTTCCCCTTACTGCTGGCTCCTTCCCCTTACTGCTGGCTCTTTCCCCTTACTGCTGGCTCCTTCCCCTTACTGCTGGCTCCTTCCCCTTACTACTGGCTCTTTCCCCTTACTGCTGGCTCCTTCCCCTTACTGCTGGCTCCTTCCCCTTACTGCTGGCTCCTTCCCCTTACTGCTGGCTCCTTCCCCTTACTGCTGGCTCCTTCCTCTTACTGCTGGCTCCTTCCTCTTACTGCTGGCTCCTTCCTCTTACAGCTGGCTCCTTCCGCTTACTGCTGGCTCCTTCCCCTTACTGCTGGCTCCTTCCCCTTACTGCTGGCTCCTTCCCTTTATTTCTGGCTCTTTCCCCTTACTGCTGGCTCTTTCCCCTTACTGCTGGCTCTTTCCCCTTACTGCTGGCTCTTTCCCCTTACTGCTGGCTCTTTCCCTGAGTGGTGGGTACTTCCCTGACTTCTGACTCTTCCCCTGACTGCATGCTCATACTCCAATGAGCTGTCTCCCTCCAGTGATGGCTGGCTTTTCCCATGAGTGCTGGATATTTCCCAGACTGCTGGTTGGCTCTGCCCCTGACTACTGGCTGGCTCTGCCTCTGACTGCTGGCTCTTCCCCATAGTGGTGAATACTTCCCTGATGGCTGGCTCTTCCCCTGACTGCATGCTCTGTCAAGAGAGATGTATGTAAATTAAGACAGATATATACTTTTCTATTTACAATCTTTTCTATGGAAGATTGGGCTATCATTAAAATTCTGAAAAATGACAAAACAATTGTGATTAAGCCAGCAGACAAACAGGGAGCCCTGGTCAACATGCGCTTACAGTGTAATAATGTGAACTACCTGGTACACATATTGAAGTGTCCCCGTGGTATGGTCAATGATGGGAGGACTATTAGACCTGTTAAGGAACGTACCGCAGAACACAAGAGGGGGATAAGGGCAGCACTGCAGAGAGGCACCGGTACCAAGACACTTTAGACTCTATGGACACAGTATGAATCTGTTAAGGTGCCAGGTCATAGAGTCCCCACTTTAAGGTATAAAGGCTTCTGTTACAAAAGGAGTACAAGTGGATCAACACCTTGGAGACTTTACCTTTAATGGGGCTGAAAGAGGATTATGACCTTAAACACTTCCTCTAACCACAATACTTATACTGGAAGTAAATGTTGGTCCCTTAGCTAGTGCATCGGTGGGGGCATGCAGGGAAGGTACATAGATCCCTCAAACTTTAATACTTTGATGTTTTCTTATATGACCTGAATATCTTATTTAGTCACGTATTTTTTCCTCCCATATACAGTGACACCTTGATCATCTTTGGTGCAAGCCTCTCACTTGGTTTTGCCACCTTCTTCATACTTTTGACCACTTGTGTTGCACCGCCGGGACAATATCAAGGTTCCCCCACATACACCCCAGCATCACTGTTAAGTAACCATTATTTTACAACGAACAGGGTATCATTCATTTTTTGTTTATTTTTTTTATTCCCCTATGGAACCATTTTTTTCACCCTTCACACATTTTAATGCCAATAATGTTCACATCTTATTTATTAATTATAATTCTTTATTAATACTTTTGCCCGTGATTTTATTGTAATTTTTTAAAACATTTTTCCCATTATATTTCAGTTTGGCTTTTTTATGAGTTCATCTCCAGAAAGATTTACCTGCCCTCCTTGTAGTACTGTGTATCTATTAGTAAGACAATGACTTTACTTACACATTGTTTTCAGTGCATTACAGTATAACTTTGGTCTACTTTCCATTTGATTTAATCTATGTGTAACAGATCTTTGCTACACTTTTTTGCTAATTTTTCATGTGGACATATTCAGAATGTGGTATTTTATCTTCATTCATGGTCAATATATCACCTTAATAATAATCTGTCATTTTTATGTGTTGGGTAGTTCCCATTTGTTTAAAAGTGACGAGTATGCATTGTCTATAACATTTATTGATGTTTGCTGGATCCCTTTTGTATATACATGATGAGTATGAAGTTTGTTGAAGCATGTTAACGTCATCACGTCGGCGTGTGATGACGCTGGGGGCATAACACACAGTAGTTGGAGCTTAGGAGCCACCATAGCTGGATGTTGTCATATTGCTTGTACGCAGCAACATTGGGGATGTGGTGTAATGGTGGGCATGTCCTTCAATATAAACCTGCACAAAATTCTTGTATGCCAGGGCCTCCGGAGGGACGGGACAGTCCTGAGCACAGCCTCAGCCTAAATCCCACGTGAATCCCCAATAAGAAACAAGCCCATCCTGAAATTCGTCACCACGGGGTGCGCTCTACTGATTATTGAGAATTTATAGCATCTATTTGCTTATCAAATGACTGTTTGTTTTTTGAATAAGCTAGCCTATTTTTCAGACATTCATTCTTTGTTTTTTTTTACATACAAACAATATATAACATCACTTGTGCTAGCTGACAATATTGCTGATTCAGTACCATCAATTTTTCAACACCTGTTTCGGTATAGAACCTCTCTGCACCCCACAGATACTACATAGAATCTCTCTCCAACCCACAGATACTACAGATAACCTCTCTCCACCCCACAGATGCTACATCGAACCTCTTTCCACTCCACAGATACTACATAGAACCTGTCTCCACCTACATACACTACAGATAACCTCTCTCCACCCCACAGATGCTACATAGAATCTCTCTCCAACCCACAGATACTACATAGAACCTGTCTCCATCCCACAGATATTACATAGAACCTCTCTCCACCCCACAGACACTACATAGAACCTGTCGCCACCCCACAGACACAACATAGAACCTCTCTCCATGCCACAGATACTACATAAATATCTCTCCACCCCACAGATACTACGTAGAACCTGTCTCCACCTACATACACTACAGATAACCTCTCTCCACCCCACAGATGCTACATAGAACCTCTTTCCACCCCACAGACACAACACAGAACCACAGATACTACATATGAACTGTCTCCTACCCACAGATACTACATAGAACCTGTCTCCACCTGCATACACTACAGAGAACCTCTGTCCACCCCACAGACACTACGTAGAACCTCTCTCCACCCCAAAGACACAATCTCCACCCACACTTTTGACACACACTTTTAACACTTTTGAAACAGCCTATGTTTTAGGTAAAATGCGTTAAGTGTATTTTCATATTTTTTTATCTACTACAGCGCTACGGAATATGATGGCGCTATATACCGACTGGGTACCTCCGTCAGTCGATGCTCCTAGTGCTCCACTAGGACTCCAAGCACTCCACCTGACACCATCAACACTGCAGTCCCCACGTCCAGCGTTACAGCTTGACTGGGAACTCGCTGTCCTCCACCCACCCTGGACCCAAGACCAGGATCCAGCTTCCAGTGGGTGAACCTCTCCTTCTCCAGAGAGCGAAGCAGGAACAGCTCTTAAAAGAGCTAGTGATTATAATCCCAGGGGAGTATAGTGATATAGCAATCCCCAGGGAAGATACAGACTTTTCCCCCACCCATGAGATGAAACTCTATGTTGAGGGTAAAACAGGAACTCAATTTTAATGGAGGCACACTGGTCTTTTATACAAGTTTCCCAACAAGGGTGACACCCAGGTGGACCTTGTTGAGCACAGGGACACAAAGGGAATAAACCCATAAGAACAGTAATTAACTGTACGACACTCCCATAACACACTTACAATCCCTCCCCTCTACCTGGGAGATAATTAAGGCAGATAATGCATTAACTTATTTATCTCCAGGCAGAAAAAACATATTTTTACAAAGTCTAATAAGTACCCCAAAACATATCCCCATAAAAGTCACATCACAATGAACATCCAAAAATCACCCAGATCAGAGCAGGGGTTCAGGAAATTCCTTGAAGTCTCTTTTTGACTGACCGCACGCATGGTTTCAAGCCCAAAACAGTTCCAGAGAATTAGGCTCTGCAGCCGGTCTATTTCAAACCGTCGAAGTACTGTTCGAATTACTGAACGTAATGGTGAATGAGCATAGTCAATGTGTGTCCCTTGTTGCTGGGCTTCGACTCACCGAACGCCTTTCGAGTCCCGTTTAAATAGTCGAAGTTCCCTGGAAGGTAACTGTTCAGCGGTGTTCGTGCCGTCGCGTGTCCGATTTGAGTTCCATGAACTCGACGACAAAACACAGCTGAACACGTTCGACCAAATAAGATGGCCGCCGTCAAGTGTTCAAATGTCGAATGGAGGCCACTTCGACACTTCAACTGTAGCCGAAGTGCCACTTCGAAAGTTCAAATCTGTTCCAGTTAGAAGTCCAAGAGGCAGAAACAGATATCTTTAACCCCCAGTTCACTACAGGGCCATAGTCACAGGGTAGGAAGCTGGCAAACAGCCCCTCCAAAAACCAGTGGCGAGGTCACTTCGCCACATTGTTTTTTTAACATTAAAGTACTTTTTCTTTGGACATGTTACTGCTGCTGCTGAAGCTTTTGGGCTATATCCTTGGTGGGGATAATACCACCTAGGCGTTTTGTATTGAGCAAATCGCATTTTGCTCTTATGCATGTTATCTTTTTTACTGTGTTTTGCACTCCATATTACGGTGTACACTATTGTGGTTTATTTGTCTCTTCCTATATATATATATACACACTAGTGGTGTCCCCCAGTACCCACTAGTGTCTCCATGTCTCCCAGACTCTCTGTGCTGTGTAGCTGCTCCCCCACGGATCAGCTAGTAGAGAGAGGCAGGGAGGGAGATGATGTAGCTTCCTATCCCTGCCTCTCTCCACACACACAGCGCCACCTGCTGGCCAGCGCCGGTATTGCATCTAATCTCAGTTTATACTGAGAAAAATACTGGCATTTACTGGCATGCGGCCTCAAATACCAGCTATGGCAGTAAAATACAGGTCAGGTGGCAACCCTACTGAGCCCACATGCAGGCCAGTGCTTACCGGCAGGTTTTCGGAGATAGCAACAGCAGTAAGTGTTAAAAACTGCCATTTGTAACTGGCCCTTTAAATGACAAATTGCCCTGCTTCCCTGGGTTGTGGAGAAGCCTATTTGCCAGCCTCCTTCCTCATGACTATGGCCCCTGGGAGATTGTGCCCCTGAAAACTTATGGACTTTTATTGGGTGTGTATGGCCCTTTAAGAACCGTCTGGGGACATATTGTGACTTTGTTGAACAATGCCCCTTTAAGACGGTGTCCCCAAACCTTTAATACACTATGTTCCTGGCTTTCTCCCACTTGGTTCAGTAAATGGGGCTTACTGAACCAAGTACCACACAGACAGCCACCCAGAAGTGGAAGTGTGCAGGCAATTTATCTCCCAGGCTGTGAGGCTACTGCAGGTTAATTGCCGAGCGCTGGGTGGCCGCTGTTTGTGCAAACGAACACGTGGTGGCGGCGGCCATCTTTGTTTATTCGAACAAGGTCAGCGGTATGTGTAGCCAAATCCATGGAACTGTTTTGGGCAGGAAAATGTGCTTGCGGTCGGTCATAAAGGACTTCCGTCTAACTTTTTATCCACTGGAGGGATTTGTGTGATTTTTAGTTATGTTTATGTTTAACCCCTTCAGGACCGGCCTGTTTTTGCGATGTTTGTACGTTAAGGACCAGAGCAGTTTTAACACTTTTGTGGTGTTTGTGTTTAGCTGTAATTTTCCGCTCTCTCATTTACGGTTCCCATACAAGTTATATATTGTTTTTTTCACGACAAGAAGGGCTTTCTTTACATACCAGTATTTATATTATGTCATATATTGTATTTAAAAAAAATAATAAAATATGGTGAAAAAAAAACAAAACATGTTTTTGGACTTTTACTTGAAAAATCTTTTACTTATCTACAAAAGCTAATGAAAAAAACTGCTAAATAGATTCAAAATTTTGTCCCGAGTTTAAAAACACCCAGTGTTTACATGCTTTATTGCTTTTTTTTGCAAGTTATAGGCCTATAAATACAAGTAGGAAATTGCTGTTTCAATATATATATATTTTAAATGTATCAATAGTGACATTGTTACACCGTTATCTGTCATAAATCCCCGAAACACACCTAACATGTACATATTTTTTAAAGTAGACAACCCAGGGTATTTAAAATGGGGTATGTCCAGTCTTTTTTAGTAGCCACCTAGTCACAAACACTGGCCAAAGTTAGCATTTATATTTGTTTGTGTGTTAAAAATGCAAAAAACGCTAACTTTGGCCGGTGTTTGTGACTAAGTGGCTACTAAAAAAGGCTGAACATACCCCATTTGCAATACCTTGGGTTGTCTTCTTTTGCAAATGGTATGCCATCATGGGGCTAATTCTCATTCCTTGGCTACCATACGCTCTCAAAGGCAACCTAACCAATCTGACAAATTTCAATAAAAAAAAAAAAAGTAAAATCAAGCCTTATATTTGACCCTGTAACTTTCACAAACACTATAAAACCTCTACATGTGGGGTACTGTTATACTCAGGAGACTTCGCTGAACACAAATATTAGTGTATCAGAACAGTAAAATATATCACAGCAATAATATCCTCAGTGAAAGAGCTGTTTGTGTGTGAAAAATGCAAAAAACTTCACTTTCACTGACAATATCATCGCTGTGATATGTTTTACTGTTTTGAAACACTAATATTTGTGTTCAGCGAAGTCTCCCGAGTAAAACAGTACCCCCATGTACAGGATTTAGGGTGTCATAGAAAGTTACAGGGTTAAGCACAGTGCTAGCAAATTAAATTATCTGGACTTTTGGCCTGGGTTGGCAGGCAGGTCCCTCAAATTGCAATCATTAAAATTACTTAATTAGGTAAAAATATTACATAAATATGCACGTAGAATTTTAATATATATACATATTTATATATTTGACGTCTACGTGTATATTTATGAAATTATTAATGTAATTTTGTATGTGGACATATGTATATTTCGTATTATTTTTATTTATTTATTTATACATAGATATATATATCATTACATTCTAAGTGTATTTTGATATAAATATATATATATCAATATCAAAATACTGTTAGAATAAAATTGAATATATATATATAATTTTTTTTTAATTATTAAAAATTATTTTTATTTTTTGTTATTTATTTTTATTAACATATTATTTGTATTTTATAATAATATATATATACCATATATATAGTTATTATATATATTGTATATATTCGTGTGTAATTTAAATATAAGTGTATTTTTATATTAATATACGTATATATAAATATAAAAATACACTTAGTGTGACATTATATATATGATATATATACATATATTATATATAGGTATATATAGATATAATACATGTATATATAGCATATATATATATACACATATTATTATTTTTTACACTGATTGTTTTTTTTTTTTTACTTTATTTAATGATTTTTCACTTGCAGGGAGACTGCCTGTCAGCACAGACAGTCCCCCTGCAGGCAGATACAAAGACCCCTATTGCGGTCATGTGATCGAGTGATCACATGGCCGTGGGGTCCTGATCTGCCGAGGGGGGACTGCCCGGGCAGACAGGCAGTCCCCCTGGACCGGGAGGAGAGCTGATCGCCGCCGTGGGACCGACGGCGATCAGGTAAGTTGCCCAAAACCGTTATGACGGTTCAGGACCGTCAGCGGTCCAAACGCACGTTTTGCCGCTGACGGTCCTGAACCGTCAGCGGTCCTTAAGGGGTTAAATTGTGCTGATTAATAATATGTATGATATAAGATTGGATGTATGGTTTTAAAGTTACAGTGTATGTGTAAAAACTGTATTTTTCCTGCTTGTGATAATTATGTTAAACCATTGTGTACCATATTTATATCACAGGCATAGGGGAGGATTTTGTATGTAATTGCTGGGAGTGTTGTCTGTAATATACGTGTATGATTGGTTGTTTTATAACACCCTGTGGGTGGTCCTATCTAAGGGAAACCTGCATAAAAGAAAGCCCTTTGGGTGCCAATAAACAGAATGACTTGTCCCTCTAACTCGCAGCCTCGACTAATGTTTGTAGGGAACAGCTATAATCACTTCAGGGATTGCTATGCTCTGCATACTCCCTTTGCTACTGAGCTCTTGTAAGAGCTCTTGTTCCTGATCCTGCTTTGCTCTGCAGAAGGAAGAGAGATCATCCACTGGACCCTGGAGCCTGGTCACAGGTCCAGGGTGGATAGCAGACAGAGAGATACCAGCCCAGCAGCGGTGGTTCGTGGAGTCTGCAGTACTTATGGTGTCTATGCAGTAGTTATGGTGTCTACAGTGCTGATGGTCCTTTGGTGAGCGCTAGGAGCATCCTTTCTACGGTCCAACTTCCAGCCAGCCTGGAGGCAACCGTAACAGTAAGCTCATGCTGTGATCTATGGCTCTTCTCGCTTGCCAGGTAAGTTGCTGAAGATAGACCCTCCTTTTGCATTTGGAAGCGTTGTTGAAAGAGGAGAGAAACACGTAGGCCGCTAATGAAGTCTGCATCACAGAGTCACGGACTCGAGGGCTCACAGAGTCCACGTCCACCTCATTGTGGGGAAGGCAGACGACCTTAATGTTTAAATGCTGCCGGTGGTGGGTGAACTTCAGCGTGTGTGGTAAATGCTTTGGGGTTGGTCCCCTTGGCCCAGGTGGGCGAGCTTTAGGTGCAACTGGTGCTTGAGGGACAGGTATGCCCGGAGTTACCCTGGGCTCCCCCCGTCCGGCGCCCCTACAGACTGCTTTAGAAATCAGGGTTGTCGTTCGTCTCGCAGCCAGGGTGTCCCAAAATTGCTGGAAGATTGCATCCAATTTCTGCAGCGACCGCTCAACAGCTCCATGAGAAACTTGCACAGACTGCGTAGGAGTAGGTCTCTGAAACCGGAGTTGCTGCGGCTGAGGAGCGAGCCGTGTGCAGCTGTAGGGTGTAGCTTAGGTGAGTACAGGCCAGTGGGGACCGGGATGACCCACGCTGGTCTAAAGGGGGAGGGCAACGGGGCAGCTTAACCCACTGAATGGGAGTCACGTCTCGTGGTTCGGGAAATCAGCCGCCTCCTCCAACCACCTAGATTACAAGGCCCCAGAGGTCCCTCCGGGTGAGATAGCCTCAGTGATGGGCCCTGAAGGGCTCTGCTGCATTGGTCTATGGGACACGAGAAAGGGCTGATCGGCGTGATGGGAGTGAGGTAT
This sequence comes from Pelobates fuscus, assembly GCF_036172605.1. NCBI lineage: Eukaryota > Metazoa > Chordata > Amphibia > Anura > Pelobatidae > Pelobates > Pelobates fuscus. The sequence continues at coordinate 421,837,928 of NC_086319.1, forward strand.
TGTAGCGGACCACTGTCACTAAGTACCATGCCCACTGCTTATTTGTGTGTTTTCCTTTTGTATTCTGTGTTTTCCACAGTATGGAACTGTGTCCTGTTGGTATCTCCCAGAGCGGGAGATGGTTATCTGTAACTGTGACGGCCTTCCGTCACATCCCTTTGTATCGTGTGGTCCTTCTGTGTATCCCCATGTATTTCTATGCCTTTCGTGTATTGTGCCTGTATATGCAGTAGCTCTGTAAAGTCAGTCAGTGATTTACCTCCAGAACTGTGTGCCGTCCAGTTACTGGGGGGAAAATGGATGCATGCTTGTTGTAAGGGTTGGAGATGTGACTCTATATATTGTGACAGGGGAGATAGCAAAGAATACATTTGAAAAAATGGCAACAAAATTTTACTGTTAAAGAGAAAAAAGCATTAGAAGAATTAAAGAATGATAAAGAAATTGTGATAAAACCGGTGGATAAAGGTGGAGGGGTAGTAGTTATGGACAAAACCTCATATATAAGAGAAATGTTTAGATAACTCACAGATGATAATACCTACTGCTTACTGACAAGAAATCCAGAACCAGGTATAAGAAAAAAACTTAATATATAGCTAGATGAAGAATACCTAAAGGGGATTTTAAATAAAAATGAATATAAATTTTTAAATCCTTAATTTCCAAAAATTCCTGTAATCTATATACTTCCCAAGTTACACAAAGATCCTGTACATCCTCCTGGCAGACCGATTGTGGCAGGGGTACTATCTCTCCTGTCACAATATATAGATTCACATCTCCAACCTCTGGTTGTATCTAGTCGGTCATATCTTAAAGACACTATGCACCTTGTCCAGCTCCTTAATGATTTTAAATGGAATGAGGACTATCTATTTGTCACTTGTGACGTTAGTAGTTTATGCACAATCATTCAACATGACAAGGACTGTGAGGCTGTAAACTTTTTGCTCCATCAATCACAAAATTTCCAGCCAGATCAAATTGATTTTATTTTGGAGGGAAGAAGTCTGATTTAAAAAAATATTTTTTTATGGTTTGAAGGAAGTTTTTATCTACAGAAGACAGGCACGGCCGTGGGGACCAAGTTTGCGCCCAGCTATGCAAATCTTTTTATGTCTTTTTGGGGAAATTTCTTTTATTTTCTCAGCTGGGTGGCAAATTTGGTCATGTACCAAAAGGTACATAGATGATATTCTCTTTCTGTGGAGAGGTGATCGCGCAATTTTAGATCCATTTTTAAGTTTTTTTAAACTCTCAATTCTTGGGGTATTGTTTTAACACACAAAATAAGTCATGAAAAAGTACATTTTTTAGATCTACTGATTTTTATAGAAAGAGGGGTTTTAAAAACCTGTACATATTTTAAGTCAGTAGATGTAAATAGTTACATTAGCATAGAGAGTTGCCATTTTAGCTCTTGGTTAAGCAATATACCCAAGGGACAATTTACAAGATTAAGACGTAATTGCACTGATGACACAAAGTTTTTAGAACAATCAGAAATTTAAAAAAAAAAGTTTTATGAAAAGGGATATAAAATGAAATTTGTGGAAATTTTAAATAAACCCAGGAAAGATCGTTTAACATATAAAGCTAAGAATAAACCGAGGACAAGAGATTCATTTTATATGCAATAACAATTCACAAAGTGGGCTTTTTCAGAACATTTTAAATAAACATTGGCACATTTTAGAACAAGAAGATGATTTCCGTGCATTTATAGGTACAAAACCTAAGATTGTATACAGAGGGGCTAAGAATCTTAAACTGATTTTTTTTTCCAAAAGCTGTATAACTAAAGAAACAAAAGAAAAATATATTTTAGGTTCTGAATTAAAAGTTTTTTTTAATTGTGGTAAATGCCAGGGCTGCAAAGAAACCATAATAGAAAAACTGGTTTTAGTATGTTTTTTAATAATATATGTACCTTTTTATCATTGTAATTATTGATGCTGCTCTTTTTATTGTTTTCCTTTTTTTCCCCCTTGTCTCCTTGCCCATACTATTATGCCTTATTAAAAATGGCCGCCGGAGTACTTCCGGTTGTCCTATACATGTATGTATTGGATATGGACTAATGAACAATTAGATTGCCGCTATGGGAACTGAATACACGCTGGGAGGTCCTTCAGGGTGTACCAAGATGGCGCACATGTTACTAACAAGCCCCAGCCGGAACCAAAAATGCACATCACGCCGGACTGGAAGTGATGTGACGCAACTAAAAGGGACGGGGCTACTATGAATCTTTGAAACATAGAAACATAGAATGTGACAGCAGATAAGAACCATTCGGCCCATCTAGTCTGCCCAGTTTTCTAAATACTTTCATTAGTCCCTGGCCTTATCTTATAGTTAGGATAGCCTTATGCCTATCCCACGCATGCTTAAACTCCTTTACTGTGTTAACCTCTACCACTTCAGCTGGAAGGCTATTCCATGCATCCACTACCCTCTCAGTAAAGTAATACTTCCTGATATTATTTTTAAACCTTTGTCCCTCTAATTTAAGACTATGTCCTCTTGTTGTGGTAGTTTTTCTTCTTTTAAATATAGTCTCCTCCTTTACTGTGTTGATTCCCTTTATGTATTTAAATGTTTCTATCATATCCCCCCTGTCTCGTCTTTCCTCCAAGCTACACATGTTAAGATCCTTTAACCTCTCCTGGTAAGTTTTATCCTGCAATCCATGAACCAGTTTAGTAGCCCTTCTTTGAACTCTCTCTAAGGTATCAATATCCTTCTGAAGATAGGGTCTCCAGTACTGTGTACAGTACTCCAAGTGAGGTCTCACCAGTGTTCTGTACAATGGCATGAGCACTTCCCTCTTTCTACTGCTAATACCTCTCCCTATACAACCAAGCATTCTGCTAGCATTTCCTGCTGCTCTATTACATTGTCTGCCTACCTTTAAGTCATCAGAAATAATCACCCCTAAATCCCTTTCCTCAGATGTTGAGGTTAGGACTCTATCAAATATTCTGTACTCTGCCCTTGGGTTTTTACGTCCAAGATGCATTATCTTGCACTTATCCACATTAAATGTCAGTTGCCACAACTCTGACCATTTTTCTAGTCTACCTAAATTATTTTCCATTTGGCTCTTCCCTCCTGGAACATCAACCCTGTTACATATCTTAGTATCATCCGCAAAAAGACACACCTTACCATCAAGACCTTCTGCAATATCACTAATAAAAATATTAAAGAGAATGGGTCCAAGTACAGATCCCTGAGGTACCCCACTGGTGACAAGCCCAAGCTTCGAATATACTCCATTGACTACAACCCTCTGTTGCCTGTCACTCAGCCACTGCCTTACCCATTCAACAATATTGGAATCCAAACTCAAAGATTGTAGTTTATTGATAAGCCTTCTATGTGCAACAGTGTCAAAAGCCTTACTGAAATCTAGGTAAGCAATGTCTACTGCACCACCCTGATCTATAATTTTAGTTACCCAATCAAAAAAATCAATAAGATTAGTTTGGCATGATCTCCCTGAAGTAAACCCATGTTGTCTCTGATCTTGAAATCCATGTGTTTTTAGATGTTCAACAATCCTATCCTTTAACATGGTTTCCATCACTTTCCCCACTACTGAAGTAAGGCTTACTGGCCTATAGTTGCCCGACTCCTCGCTATTACCTTTCTTGTGAATGGGCACAACATTCGCTAACTTCCAATCTTCTGGGACTACTCCTGTTATCAATGATTGGTTAAATAAATCTGTTAATGGTTTTGCTAGTACACCACTAAGCTCTTTTAATAGCTTTGGGTGTATTCCATCAGGTCCCATTGACTTATTTGTCTTTACTTTTGACAGTTGAAATAGAACCTCTTCCTCTGTAAACTCACGTGTAATAAATGACTCATTTATCCTTTTTCTTAACTGAGGTCCCTTTCCTTCATTTTCATCTGTAAATACCGAACAAAAATATTCATTGAGGCAGTCAGCTAGACCTTTACCCTCATCTACATACCTTCCTTCTTTTGTTTTTAATCTAACTAATCCTTGTTTTACTTTTCTTTTCTCATTTATGTATCTAAAAAAAGTTGTGTCCCCCTTTTTTATTGACTGTGCTATTTTCTCTTCTGTGTGTGATTTGGAAGCTCTAATAACTTGCTTAGCCTCTTTCTGCCTAATCTTATAGGTCATTCTGTCTTCCTCACTCTGGTTTTTTTTTATAATTACTAAATGCTAACTTTTTGTTTTTTACTATTTTGGCCACATCTGCGGAGTACCACAGTGGTTTCTTGAATTTTTTGCTTTTACTGACAAGCCTAATGCAATTTTCTGTTGCCTTCAGTAGTGCAACTTTTAAATAATCCCATTTCTTTTGGACTCCATTTAAATTGCTCCAGTCTGATAATGACTCCTTTACACATATTCTAATTTTAGAAAAGTTTGTTTTTCTAAAGTCTAAAACTTTTGTTTTTGTGTGGTGTGACTCAGTCACTGTTCTTATATTAAACCACACTGACTGATGATCACTGGATCCTAAACTTTCACCTACAGTAATATCTGATACCAAATCTCCATTTGTTAACACTAAATCTAGTATGGCCTCTTTACGAGTTGGCTCCTCAGCGACTTGTTTTAGAGACAATCCCAGTAGGGAGTTTAGAATATGTGTGCTCCTGGCACAAGTAGCTATTTTTGTTTTCCAATTCACATCAGGAAGATTAAAGTCACCCATGATGATAACTTCCCCCGTCATTGTCATTTTAGCTATTTCTTCAACTAGTAGATTATCTAACTCTTCAATTTGTCCTGGGGGCCTATAAATCACACCTACACGAGTTACTGTGTGATTACCAAATTCTAACGTAACCCAAACGGACTCTATGTTCGCCTCACTAACCTTTATTAGGCTAGATTTTATGCTATCCTTTACATACAGGGCCACCCCTCCCCCTTTCTTGCCTTCCCTGTCTTTTCTATATAAAGAGTACCCTGGTATTGCTATGTCCCAGTCATTTTTCTCATTATACCATGTCTCAGTAACAGCGACTAAATCTACACTATCAGTTGCCATTATTGCCACAAGTTCATGGATCTTATTCCCTAAACTGCGAGCATTTGTAGACATGACTCTAAGCTTATCATTTTTTAACACACTTGCTACAGGCACCTTCTGTCCTTGTTTTGGGGGACAATTGGATTGATGTTTTATCACCCTTTTGCCCCCCCCCCCCTCCTAGTTTAAAAACATCCTAGCAAAACCTCTGAACTGCTCACTGAGAACATTTGTTCCCTTTTGAGAAAGATGCAAACCATCTTTTTTGTACGGTTTATTTCCATTCCAAACAGAGCTAGCATGAGCAATAAAGCCAAATCCTTGCTCCCGACACCATTCACCAAGCCACAAGTTAAAGTCCCTAATACGCATCCGCCTGTCGTTCTGAGTGTTATGCACAGGCAGAACTTCAGAGAATGACAGTGTGGAAGCAACCTGCTGTATATCATTGGCAAAAACACTAAAAACTTCCTTAACCTCTGAAACCTCATTGCAAGCCAAGTCATTTGTCCCTAAATGGACAAGTACATCCAATTCCCCTTCCTGCTTTGCTTGCTTAACAATATTACAGATACGTCTCCTGCCTCTGTGAGCAGTAGCTCCGGGAAGACACCTCACAAGACCACCATTGTCCATCTCCACACCTCTTATGATGGAATCCCCCAACAACAACTGCTTTCTATTAGGCCTCACCATAGTCTTCAAGCCTCTCTGCACAACACCACTAGCCTCAGTGCCTCTCTGCACAACACCACTAGCCTCAGTGCCTCTCTGCACAACACCACTAGCCTCAGCGCCTCTCTGCACAACACCACTAGCCTCAGCGCCTCTCTGCACAACACCACTAGCCTCAGCGCCTCTCTGCACAACACCACTAGCCTCAGCGCCTCTCTGCACAACACCACTAGCCTCAGCGCCTCTCTGCACAACACCACTAGCCTCAGCGCCTCTCTGCACAACACCACTAGCCTCAGTGCCTCTCTGCACAACACCACTAGCCTCAGTGCCTCTCTGCACAACACCACTAGCCTCAGTGCCTCTCTCCACAACACCACTAGCCTCAGTGCCTCTCTCCACAACACCACTAGCCTCAGTGCCTCTCTCCACAACACCACTAGCCTCAGTGCCTCCCTGCACAACACCACTAGCCTCAGTGCATCCCTGCACAACACCACTAGCCCCAGTGCCTCTCTGCACAACACCACTAGCCCCAGTGCCTCTCTGCACAACACCACTAGCCTCAGTGCCTCTCTGCACAACACCACTAGCCTCAGTGCCTCTCTGCACAACACCACTAGCCTCAGTGCCTCTCTGCACAACACCACTAGCCTCAGTGCCTCTCTCCAGGACACCACTACACTCTGAAAGTGCAGAAAATGAATTATGTAGAGCAACAGACTGTGCAATATGCTTTTTATCCACAACTCCAAGTCTACCAGATCCTACAGTGATCCATCTGCCATTCCTAATATGTCTCTGTGGCAGTGACTTTGCAGCAGTTCCAGCCTGAGTTTGTTTACCAGATAATGTACAAATCTCAGACTTCAAAAATACAATCTCCTGCTGCAAGATAGAGAACTGTCTACAGATTAGACAACAACCAAACCTCCAAAAGTGGAACGTGAAACAAATGCAAAGCAACTATTACACTGAACTAAGTCTGCCATTCCAATGAGGTGAATAATTTAAATCAAACAAATCTTACCTTTTTTTATTTATCCTCCTGAATACCTCAGATTACCTCTAGCTTATCTCCAGAATATATCCAACCACACACACACTTAGAAGCAACACTCTCCAGAATATCTCCAACCACACACACACTTAGAAGCAACACTTAGATGAAGCAAGCAAGCTTTATTAGCCAAGCTAATGACAACTGCCCTTATATACTCCTAAAATCACCTCCCACTAGGAATGTTTAACACCTGGGTAGGCCTCTGCTTATTAGCAAACAATAGCTAATGTAAATAGCAATCAATAGCAAGTAGCTACCTAATCAAATCAAATGCCTTATAATTACCAACAGGAAATCAAACCTTGTGCAATCAGTAACCTTTTCCTACAGACGAATCTTACCTGTAACAGTAAAAAAGAAAACTCTTAGCATAACTCTTAGACAGTTGAAGCTTCTGTAAAACTCTCCAGAATATCTCCAACCACACACACACTTAGAAGCAACACTTAGATGAAGCAACCAAGCTATTGGCGCCAAACTGTGGAATAAAAGAGGAGCCACGGACTACATCTTTATGCACCTGATGAAGGCATCCAAGCGGAACGCGTTGTGTTTGACCTTATTAGATTCCTTGTATGCAGCTTGCTGTGTTTTTATATGTAAGAACTTTTATTGATTTTTGGAATAAATATTGTGGATTTTATTTCTAACCCCTTCCCATTATTTCCTATCACATGACCTCTGGGGGAGAGCACAGAAGCTGAAGGAGTACACCGATACATCCTACTGATGTGTATTTACCTGAGCCAGTTTTTGTATACAGGCTCATGGCAATGTGAGTAGGATGCAACCTTTCTTTTAACCCCTTAAGGACACATGACGTGTGTGACACGTCCTGATTCCCTTTTATTCCAGAAGTTTGGTCCTTAAGGGATTAATCTTTTAGTCACACTGTGGACATTATACAGGCTATATTGCTTTGTGAGCCTTTTATTTTACAGAGAATTCCCTCTGGAAAAAGACTATTTTAAGTGTATGTACTATATTTCACTACTGCACTTTTGAGATCACTGTGCACTTTGTTCTTATTACTAGTTCACAGAGCGCTAACCTCCATTTTATGCTTTGTTCTATATGTTTCTTGTGGAATTAAGTGGTTGATTTCACGGGGTTTTTAGCAGCACTATTTCAATACTACAAGCGCCAATTTACCACTAAACTTTTTCTCTATATACCAAATAGAACCTCTCTCCACCCTACAGACACTAAATACCTCTCTCCATCCCATAGACACTAAATACCTCTCTCCACCCCATAGGCACTAAATACCTCTCTCCACCCCATAGGCACTAAATACCTCTCTCCACCCCACAGGCACTAAATACCTCTCTCCACCCCACAGGCACTAAATACCTCTCTCCACCCCACAGGCACTAAATACCTCTCTCCATCCCATAGACACTAAATACCTCTCTCCATCTCATAGGCACTAAATACCTCTCTCCACCCCATAGGCACTAAATACCTCTCTCCACCCCACAGGCACTAAATACCTCTCTCCACCCCACAGGCACTAAATACCTCTCTCCACCCCACATACACTAAATACCTCTCTCCATCCCATAGACACTAAATACCTCTCTCCACCCCATAGACACTAAATACCTCTCTCCATCCCATAGACACTAAATACCTCTCTCCATCCCATAGGCACTAAATACCTCTCTCCACCCCATAGGCACTAAATACCTCTCTCCACCCCACAGGCACTAAATACCTCTCTCCACCCCACAGGCACTAAATACCTCTCTCCACCCCACAGGCACTAAATACCTCTCTCCACCCCACATACACTAAATACCTATCTCCATCCCATAGACACTAAATACCTCTCTCCACCCCATAGACACTAAATACCTCTCTCCATCCCATAGACACTAAATACCTCTCTCCACCCCATAGGCACTAAATACCTCTCTCCACCCCATAGGCACTAAATACCTCTCTCCACCCCACAGGCACTAAATACCTCTCTCCACCACACAGGCACTAAATACCTCTCTCCACCCCACAGGCACTAAATACCTCTCTCCACCCCACAGACACTAAATACCTCTCTCCACCCCACAGACACACTATAGAACCTCTCTCCACCCCATAGACACTAAATACCTCTCTCCACCTCACAGACACACTATAGAACCTCTCTCCACCCCATAGACACTAAATACCTCTCTCCACCTCACAGACACACTATAGAACCTCTCTCCACCCCACAGACACTAAATACCTGTCTCCACCCCATAGGCACTAAATACCTGTCTCCACCCCACAGACACTAAATACCTCTCTCCACCCCACAGGCACTAAATACCTCTCTCCACCCCACAGACACTAAATACCTCTCTCCACCCCACAGACACTAAATACCTCTCTCCACCCCATAGGCACTAAATACCTCTCTCCACCCCATAGGCACTAAATACCTCTCTCCACCCCACAGGCACTAAATACCTCTCTCCACCCCACAGGCACTAAATACCTCTCTCCACCCCACAGGCACTAAATACCTCTCTCCACCCCACAGACACTAAATACCTCTCTCCATCCCATAGACACTAAATACCTCTCTCCATCCCATAGGCACTTAATACCTCTCTCCACCCCACAGACACTAAATACCTCTATCCACCTCACAGACACACTATAGAACCTCTCTCCACCCCACAGACACTAAATACCTCTCTCCACCCCATAGGCACTAAATACCTCTCTCCACCCCACAGACACTAAATACCTCTCTCCACCCCACAGACACACTATAGAACCTCTCTCCACCCCATAGACACTAAATACCTCTCTCCACCTCACAGACACACTATAGAACCTATCTCCACCTCACAGACACACTATAGAACCTCTCTCCACCCCATAGACACTAAATACCTCTCTCCACCTCACAGACACACTATAGAACCTCTCTCCACCCCACAGACACTAAATACCTGTCTCCACCCCATAGGCACTAAATACCTCTCTCCACCCCACAGACACTAAATACCTCTCTCCACCTCACAGACACACTATAGAACCTCTCTCCACCCCACAGACACTAAATACCTCTCTCCACCCCATAGGCACTAAATACCTCTCTCCACCCCACAGACACTAAATACCTCTCTCCACCTCACAGACACACTATAGAACCTCTCTCCACCCCACAGACACTAAATACCTCTCTCCACCTCACAGACACACTATAGAACCTCTCTCCACCCCATAGACACTAAATAGCTCTCTCCACCTCACACACACTATAGAACCTCTCTCCACCCCACAGACACTAAATACCTCTCTCCACCTCACAGACACACTATAGAACCTCTCTCCACCTCACATACACACTATAGAACCTCTCTCCACCCCACAGACACTAAATACCTCTCTCCACCTCACAGACACACTATAGAACCTCTCTCCACCCCATAGACACTAAATACCTCTCTCCACCTCACAGACACACTATAGAACCTCTCTCCACCCCATAGACACTAAATACCTCTCTCCACCTCACAGACACACTATAGAACCTCTCTCCACCCCACAGGCACTAAATACCTCTCTCTACCCCACAGGCACTAAATACCTCTCTCCACCCCACAGGCACTAAATACCTCTCTCCACCCCACAGGCACTAAATACCTCTCTCCACCCCACAGGCACACTATAGAACCTCTCTCCACCCCATAGACATGATTCGCACCGTGCCAAACAGACTGCCAGGTTTGGACATCGTTTCTCAGGGGCTGGCTGGAATTGTATCTAGGTATTCTTCATACCAGTCAGTGAACCTTATCACCACTTCTCTCGTTTATTCTGGTTCTTTTTCTCTTGCCATGGTATCTGCATTACTACGCCTGGACTATTATCACACTTGCATGTGGTTCCTGATTAGTAGCTTATTAGCTACCTTTATAAGCCCTGCCTTGCCACTTCTTCCTCGTCAGATCGTTTTGTGTCTTGTTTTGGAAACTGTTTTGTTCACCTGACTCCTGCTTTGACCTTCATAACGGTCTACCGTATTTGCCCGATTGCCACTTGCCCTGACCATTGGAACTGTACCTGATGTCAGGTATTCATCCCCACATAAAAATGTGGTTAATGACATTTACCATTGTAACAGGAAAAGTTGTGCCGAGCAACATTACTGTCCTGACAGGAAAAGTTGTGCCGAGCAGCAATCATGCACATGGAAACCTGGTAATTGCTTTTGGGATCAAAGGCTGGTTACGGCCAATCGAATCCACAGGAGGGGTATTTAAACCCAATTCTCCTTTTGCTCATTGCCCTGTCGTCGTTTCATCCTTATGGTAATCCGAGAGCGCGTTCCTGATCTTGATTTTCTGGTATTTGACTTTGTTTTGACTTCCCTGAATTCTGGTATGCTTTACTTTTGGCTTTCCCTCATCGTTGAGTCTGATTCTGTGTTCCTGACCTTGGTAAGTATTTTGACTATTCTTGGATAGGAACCTGTATTGACCGAACCAGTAGTTGCCCTACCTGACAAGCTTTCTGGAATCCGCTCTAAGTATAGCACTATCAAGATTGATTAAGAGGTTCTCTTCTCCCTGAAGCCACACACCTATGCCACAGACTTCGTAAAGGTGAGAACAACGATCACCCAATTGTCAGGGTAACCAAAGACATGGGCACACCAGCTGCTGACTGGGAAAAGTACAGTTCTGCCACGGTTAGCGCTCTGTGAACTAGCCATACAAAGCCAGCACCTGGGTCTTAGTGAGGGGACGGGGGCCAGCTAGCTACTGCTTCAACCTTGGCTGGCTCGGGCTTCTGTGTCCCACAACCCACCCAATGTCCCAGGTATTGTATCCCCAGGGTGCACTTACTGGGTTTCAGGGTCAATCCTGCCTCTTTAATCCTGTCCAGTAGAGCTCCCACATGTAGCAGATGTTCCTCCCAAGTATTGCTGTATATGGCGATGTCGTCCAGATAGGCACAGACATACTCCTGGAGGCCATCTAATAGCTGGTCCACCATCCTCTGGAAAGTGGCCAGAGCATTCTTCATACCGAATGGAATTACCTTAAACTGGTACAGGCCAAAGGGGGTGACGAAGCCGGATTTGTGGACAGCATCCGCCGCTAAGGGAATCTACCAGTACCCTTTACACAGATTAATAGTGGTGAGGTATCGGCCCGAGCCATTCTATCTAGCAGCTCATCTATACAGTGCATGGGGTATGCGTTAGAGATGGTCTTGTCATTGAGCCTCCTGTAGTCCACACAGAACCGGGTAGTCCCGTCTTTCTTCAGGACCAGGACTACGAGGGAGGCCCAAGGGCTCGTAGACGGTTCAATGACCCCGATCCGGAGCATCACCCAGATCTCCTGCTGCATACTTCCCCGCACAACCTCCGGTACCCGGTATGGGGTCTGTCGCTGAGGCTGTTGCTAGGGGGTCTCCACTCTATGGGTGGCCAGGAGGGTATACCCTAGCAGATTGGAGAACGTTGTTCTCTTGGCGGACAGCATCTGCTGTGCTTGTCTGCATGCTCTGTTAGTCTGTCCCCTAAACGGACCTCCTCTATGGACTTAGCCTGGGTTCCATTATCCAGGAGGTCAGGCAGGGGAAAATTATCCTAATTCTCAGAGGCTGGCACACAGATGGTGGCGACATCCTCTGTCCGTTCGTGGTAGGGCTTAAGCATGTTTACATGTAACAGGCGTCGGACTCCGGTTCCTGAGCCCGGGCCAATCACACAGGTAGTGTCGTCTTTCTGTTCTACTACCTAGTATGGGCCCTGCCAGGCAGCCTGCAGCCTATTATGTTGGACAGGTTTCAGCACCAAAACCTTTTGCTTAACTTGAAAGTCAGGCACCCTGATCATACCATGTGCGTTGGCGCTGCTGGGCCTCCCGGAGTTTCTCCTGCACCAGATGGGTGAGTTCCTCCAGTCGGTCACTAAACTCCAGCACATAGGGGACAATGGGGGTTCCTGATCCCCAGCTCCCTCCCAGTGTTCCCGGACTAGGTCTAGGGGCCCCCTCACTCTCCGCCCGAAGATCAGTTCGAACGGGGAAAACCCAGTAGATTCCTGGGGCAACTCCTGGTAAGTGAACAGGAGATGGGGCAGGAATTTCTCTCAATCCCCGTGAGTCGCTGCAAAGGTACGGAGTATTTGCTGTACCATTGAAGTGCTCGCACAGGCCATTGGTCTGGGGGTTGTAAGAGGAACTCAGAATTGGTTTGATGCCACATAACTTCCACAGTTGGTGGGTCATTTCAGCAATAAATTGGGTGCCCTAGTCCGACAGGATCTCCCGCGGAAAACCCATCCGGGAGAACATTTGCATCAGGGCTTTAGCCACAGTCTCTGCCCGAATATTGCTCAGTGCTACTGCCTTAGGTTGTGTAGTACACGATGGTCAGAATCTACTTCTTCCCAGAGGGACTAGGCTTAGCTAGGGGACCTATGATATCGACAGCTACTCTGCCGTCAATAACGGTCAGGGGATCGAGCGGGGCCTTGTATCTGTCGCCCTGCTTTACCACTCTCTGGCAGACATCACAGGTCTGGCAATACTGCCTCAGATCCTTGGAGATGCCTGGCCAGAAGAAGCTGTGGGTAAGCCGAAACTCTGTATGACTCCTTTCCAAATGCCCTGCCAAGGGGATATCGTGAGCTATCTTCAGCAACTCATACCGATATTTCTTGGGCGCAACCAAGCTGGTTCCCTTTTATCTGCTATGTGGTATAACCGCCCCCCCACCCCCTCCCAAAGGTACCTCTCCCCCTCCTTCCCTACCTCCCCGTGGCTGCCTTGTCTTTATAACCCTGTAAGGTCGGAGGCTACCTCCCTCTCGAACTCCGCTGGGGTATCCCACGGTATGGGAACTGGGGCAGAGGTAGGATCCTAGGCTCTGGGGCCAGGTAACTAGTACGCGTTGCCCAAGTGTAGGTATGGGAGTGGCACCCAGGGGGAGAGGGTCAGACACTGGGGGCTTGCCTGTGGGGTCATTTATGGGACCTTGGGGTGTGGGAAGGGGTACGGGTGCCTACCTGAGCGCCTCAGAGTGTGAGCTGCCCTGGGTGGTGTGATCCTGCTGCCGGGTCATCACGGGGTAGCTCTCTGCGGGGTGTGGAGTGAGCACAAAGGTGGAGATGAAGAGTCCCAGGTCGTTGCCAAGTAGCATCTCGGTGGGTAGCTGATCCATGAGTCCCACTTCTACCTCCCGGTCTACGGTGCCCCAATCGAGGTGGACATAGGATGTGGGTAGGTTGTAAACGTGGCCCCCGGCCACTTGGACAGCTACTGTTCCTCAGTTCGGGTCGGCTTCATGGATAAGCTGGCTTTGGACGAGAGTCAGAGTGGCCCCAGTGTCTTGTGGCCCCTGGACCTCATGTCGGTTCAATTTGACTGGCTTTCGATGGTGTGCCCTGTTGTCGTGGGCAGCCTGGACTGGGTTGGCCTTGTGTATGACAGGGTAGGTATCCTCACTGGGGGCAGGTATCTCATGAGGACCACCTGTAAGTGTGGGCTGTGGCCCTTGGGGGTTGTCCAACTATGGGGCGAAGCCAGCGGTGTAATTCAGCTGGGGGCATTCCTTCTTGTAGTTGCCAGGCAGTCGGCAGTGGAAGCATGGGGAGGTTGGTTGTGCCATCCTCCTCTGGGGAGGACCCACAGCTGGTGTGCCTCGTAATACGCTGGGGCATAGGGGAGGTTGGTGGGGGACAGGGGAAGCTGGGGCTGCTGGATATCGACATATTCATCAGCCCACAGTGCTGCCACGGTGAGGGTCTTGGGCTGTCTGTCTCTCACCCATTCTTGTACTTCGTTGGGGAGCCCATTATAAAACTGTTCCAGCATGAAGAGCTGGCTAATCTCCTCCGGGGACTTGGCTTGTTGGGAGTTGAGACAGTTCTGGGTGTGGCATGCCCACTCTGCATGGCAGTCCTTCTCCCCTTTCCTGGTCTCACTGAACTGTCTCCGGTATTGCTCGGGGGTGACAGCATAGCTGGCCAGTAGGATACTTTTGATGAAGGAATAGTCCCAGATCTGGTCCTCCGGTACAGCCCGGTAGGCTTCCGCCGCTTTGCCCACTAACTTGCGGGCCAGGATGGTGATCCAGTCGGTGGGGTCGAATGCTTGTAGCAGGCACTCGTGCTCAAAGTCTTGTAGTAAGTCATCAATGCCTTCCTCTGCTTCCTTGAATTATTTGAAAGCATTGTACGGTAGTTTGCGGGCCGGAACTGCTGTGCTTCCCGGCTGGTTACCCCCGCTATAAATACATTAAGAGACCCATCTTCCCCAGTAACTGGACGACACACAGTTCCTGGGGTACAACAACAACTTTATTGCCCACATGCGGCTTTTATATTTTTTTCCCCATGCAAGGGGTTGAACACACACAAAGACAATGTCCTCTCCCAGGGTCCTCCCCCGCCCGGTGGTCGTATAACGGAACCGGAACCCCAGTCCCTTTGTCCCCTGTTCCCGCCACTCAGTGTCCCCTCCCACTCCCAGGGGTCCCTTGCTGGAAACTGAACTCCAATCCATTTGTCCCGAAACTTATCCTCAGGGTTTCCCACCTCCGGTGGCCAGGGGGTCTTCATCCCATGAGCCTCTGTACCTGGGAGTCCCAGCGCGGGAAAGCTTCCCGCCTCTCTGACTCCCAGCCACAGAAAGCCTGCCAAACCGCCATTGTCCCCAATCTCAGGAGGGCCCCAGAACGGTTACCGCATCCGTTCGTGGGATCCCTGGGTGAAACGAGGTAAGGGAAGCGTCTCCGTTCGGGATATGAATGCTCCCCCTGGCCGCTGTCTGCCTATACGAATGGCGGCCACCCAGGGAGGTGAACGGAACCCATTCGAATTGAGCTCTCCCAAACTGGGAGCAGGTAAAACATACAAATACAATATAATACAGGGGAAAATACAGGATCATTTACTAGCAATTCACAAATAGGCAGCGGTCCCGCCACAGTAGCAATCAAATTGAGCTCCTGATCATTGCTCCCAACCAGTATACCCATCACTCTAGGCTCCCAACCAGTGTACCCATTACACTCAGCTTCTGTTCACTGCTCCTATCACGCTGAGCGCCCAACCAGTGTACCCATCACACTCAGCTCCTGTTCACTGCTCCAACCAGTGTATCCATCACCCTCCACTCCCAACCAGTGTACCTCTGCTCCTGTCCAGTGTACCCACTACTCTCAGCTCCTGTCCAGTGTACCCATCACCCTCCGCTCCTGTCCAGTGTACCCATCACCCTCCGCTCCTGTCCAGTGTACCCATCACCCTCCGCTCCTGTTCAGTGTACCCATCACCCTCAGCTCATGTTTACTGCTCCAGCCAGTGTACCCATCACCCTCACCTCCCGTTTACTGCTCCAGCTAGTGTACCCATCACCCTCAGCTCCAGACCAGTGTACCCATTATCCTTATATTTACCAGTTCTTCCACCAGCTGTAGTACCACTCACGCTAATTCCATCTCATTCCAGCTTTTGATGAATTTATTTTCTCACCAACGATTAATTATTACTAACCTATGTCAAATTAAAATGAATACGATACATTAACAATTATACAAGTGAATCAAACACTTTGAAGACGTCATGTAGGTATGGTGCTGTATAATGAACATTGTGGATTCAAAAGGCGTTAATTTATAGGGAATTGAAGGAATGGTCTAAACAAGTAGGTGTACACCCAAAATACCTTAATATGTCAACACTGGAGAAGAAAATAGACTGAAGAGACAGCATCCTTCACATTCATTTACGGGGAGGCAGAAATACCCCAATAAGCAGAGACTTTGCCCTAGAATCTGCATTGAGGGAATCTGAGTATTTCCTTATAATACCAGATTCCCCATATATAAGGATTAAGGGGCAGTTTCCCTATATATCAGGGTGAATAGGGCAGAATCCCAGGATGAATGGGACAGTTTCCCAAGATATCAGGGTGAAGGGGCAGATTCCCTTTATGTCAGGATGAATTGGGCAGATTCCCTATATATTGGGGTGAAGGGGCAGATTCCTTATGTATCAGGATGACGGTGCAGATTCCCAGGATATTAGGATGAAGGGACAGATTCCCAATATATTAGGATGAAGGGGCAGATTCCTAGAATACCAGTGTGAATGGGCAGATTCCCTATATATCAGGGTGACGAGGCAGATTTACAATAAATCAGGATAAAGGGGCAGATTCCCTATATATATAAGGATGAAGGGCAGATTCCCAATATATCAGGATGAAGAAGCAGATTTACAATAAATCAGGATAAAGGGGCAGATTCCCTATATATAAGGATGAAGGGCAGATTCCCTATATATAGATGAAGGGGCAGATTCCCTATATATAGGTGAAGGGGCAGATTCCCTATATATAGGTGAAGGGGCAGATTCCCTATATATAGGTGAATGGGCATATTCCCTATATCTAAGGGTGAAGGGGCAGATTCCCTATATATAAGGGTGAAGGGGCAGATTCCCTATATATAGATGAGGGGGCAGATTCCCTATATATAGGTGAAGGGGCAGATTCCCTATATATAAGGGTGAAGGGGCAGATTCCCTATATATAAGGGTGAAGGGGCAGATTCCCTATATATCAGGGTGAATGTGGCAGTTTCCCAATGTATCAGGATAAAAAGGCAGATTCCCTATAACAGGATGAAGGGGCAGATTCCTTATGTATCAGGGTGAAGGGGCAAATTCCCAATGTATCAGGGTGAAGGGGCAGATTCCTTATGTATTGGGGTGAAGGGGCAGAATTTCAGGCGCTCACAATGTGATGTTGAACACTGGTTGAATTTATTAAAAACCCTAATGGCTTCCTTTCATATTGATGAATATTATAATTAAAAAGATCCTGATGTTAGTAAAGGTCCCGGGAGCCATGTAACTGTATGTGCATAGAGAAGGTATTGGCTCGTATGAATCTAATTGAAACGCCTATTATTACAGTGGATCGGCTTTGGATGTTGAGGGTATTGATGGATTGTTGGGGTACTAGGGGCACTTCCGTTCCACACACTGCCTCCCACCCTCCTCATATTCCTGTTTAGAGATCCACATCTGCTGGAACGTCCCCTGAAAAACAAAAAATTATTATTTCACAAAGATATCCACCAGGGGGCCATCATCTAACTAAAGACATATATTATGGGAGGGGTCAGAAGTGCAGCTAATCCTTGGCCACACCCATTTACATACTAAGGACAATATGGTCCAACATGCGGTGTGGCCCACACCTATGGCCCTCAGTCTGTCATTGTTGAGTAACCATGGTAACCCAGATGTTTGTGAAATACATTTCCTTTAGGTTGGCCCTATGCCCAAAACAGTTCCATAGCATCAGGGTGTGGCGGGACACCGCCACTAAGTGCCATGCCCACTGAGTATTCAGATGTTTGGTTTTGCATTTTGTGTCCCCAATTGTGTATGATTTTCCCTTGTTGAATATGTGTTTCCCCTTGTATTTTTACACTGTATAATGCATTTTACTTTTCATCCACACTGGGGCACCGGACCACCCCGATACTCCATTTAGAATGTGTGGTTAGAATGTTCACACCTCGCTAACAAGGTGCGAAAAACGCAGACCACAAGCGGCGCGTGCTTTCCCTGGGTGGCTGCCGGTTTCTATAGCCGAATGCCACCAGGGGACAGCATTTGTATCCCGAACCGGCCTGCGCACCCTGTCCAATCAGAGAAAGAGCGCCTGTTCAAACGGATTTCACACCCTTACCCCTGATTGGCCGACGAAACCCCTCTCCTCCCCGAGCACCGATTGGTACAGCAGAGTTTCGCGCCCTTTCTTCGGATTGGGCGGTGAACCTCCTTCCTCTCCTGAATGCTGATTGGTTGTTGCTTGATTTAGGCGCGAAGTTTGAATTTGTCGGACTAAACCAAGCAATGCCATGGAACCAATTTCGAGATGTACAGAGCCTCGAGCCCCAAACCTTCGACACTGATATCTCAGGCTCTGTACATCCGATCGCCCCGCTTTTAGCAGGGATCCCAGATGGGACCCTGGGCTATCTAGTGTTTTAGGTTTCAACCTTGTAACCCCTTCCCTTCCAGGGGCGCTGAGCCCCAAAGTGTAAACCCCCTGAATGTAATATGGTTTAATGTGTATCCCTGTGTACTGTTTGGTATCTCCCAGGGAGGGAGATGGCTATCTGTAACCCAGCTCCCTCCTGCGTGGGACTAAGGGAAATGTATTGTGTGGAATGGAGACCCCCTGCCTGTGTCTGTGCATAAAAGAAGCATGTGTTGAATAAAGATTGGCAGAAGTCAGTGCTTAAACCTCCAAAACTGTGTGTCATCCTGTTATTGGAGGGAAGGAAGATGTAACCCCTGTGTCTGCTCTTCCAGCTTGCAGGGGATGCAATGGGGAAAAGTCCTTGTAAGGTCTAAGTGCTTCCAGGGCTGAGTGTCGTCTCTGCCTGGGAGCGCATAGAGCGTTTGCAGCTGCTCTAATACATTGTCTTCATACCTTTAACCCCTTAAGGACATATGACATGTGTGACATGTCATGATTCCCTTTTATTCCAGAAGTTTGGTCCTTAAGGGGTTAAGTCATCTGAAACAATTACTCCTAATCCCTTTTCTCAGATATTGAGGTTAGTAGTAGTTTTTACATCCAAGATGCATTATCTTGCCCGTATCCACATTAAATGTCATTTAACACAGCTCTGACCTAGTTTCTAGTTTAACTAAATCATTTGCCATTTGGCTTATCCCTCCTGGAACATCAACCCTGTTACATATCTTAGTATCATCCGCAAAAAGACACACCTTACCATCAAGACCTTCTGCAATATCACTAATAAAAAATATTAAAGAGAATGGGTCCAAGTACAGATCCCTGAGGTACCCCACTGGTGACAAGCCTAAGCTTCGAATATACTCCATTGACTACAACCCTCTGTTGCCTGTCACTCAGCCACTGCCTTACCCATTCAACAATATTGGAATCCAAACTCAAAGATTGCAGTTTATTGATAAGCCTTCTATGTGCAACAGTGTCAAAACCCTTACTGAAATCTAGGTAAGCAATGTCTACTGCACCACCCTGATCTATAATTTTAGTTACCCAATCAAATAAATCAACAAGATTAGTTTGGCATGATCTCCCTGAAGTAAACCCATGTTGTCTCTGATCTTGAAATCCATGTGATTTTAGATGTTCAACAATCCTATCCTTTCACATGGTTTCCATCACTTTCCCCACTACTGAAGTAAGGGTTACTGGCCTATAGTTGCCCGACTCCTCCCTACTGCCTTTCTTGTGAATGGGTACAACATTCGCTAACTTCCAATCTTTTGGGACTACTCCTGTTAACAATGATTGGTTAATTAAATCCTGTGGCGAAAGTAACCTCACCACTGTTTTTTGGAGGGGCCTGTTTGCCTCCCTCTTGCCATGTGACTATGGCCCCTGGGGGTATTGCCATTTAAAAACTCTATTTGGGCTTATTGGATTTTTAAAACACGTTTTCTACCCCTTTAATTCCATGGGAAAATGTGCCTCTTCCCCTCCCCCTTTTTCCTGTCCTATTGTTGTCCCAGATACACTGCCAGACCAGTTGAAACTGGCTGCTTTGTCCCTCCTCAATCTCTCATCAGCCCTTGCTATTGTTTAACCCCATGGCGATCCAACTGTATGCGTGCACTTTTCGGACATATTGAGCGCTCAGATCCAAGCTATCTGGGGATATGTTGGACATATAGTTTAAACATTGTATTATAAGAGTTATGTATTTTTTTTTTTTTTTTTTTAATTCTTTATTTTATTGTGCACAGGAATTGACAAACAGCCTTGATTCGCCACAACAGCGTGTCAAGGTATGATTAATTTCAATTTGCAGTACATGTTGTGACATTTATTACTCAGGCACATTTTTAAGTTTTTTAGTTGCTAACAATCAGCAGGTACATCATAGCATTGGTGAAATATTTATGAGAAATTACTTCGTTTAACTGTTGAGTGAGTACTGGATTATCTAAGAGCTGGCTAATGTTTTGTTCTCTTACAAGAGTGGAGTTAAAAGCTTAATAAGAGGAGTAAACATCGCAAATTAACAAATTAACAGATTAACAGAGCAAGCCACATGTCTAGTATTCAACATTTATAAATCTCAGTGAGTATACTTGTTAGGTTAATGTTGTTATAAGCCTCTAGAAAATAGGCAAGATTTTGCACGATTTTGTATCTTTAAGCTTAGCTATACATTTATTCCAGCAAAGTAAGATTTAGTTAAAATAACTAATGTGAAGAGAAGACCTAGATGGAGTTATGTATTTTTATGTAGTTTTTGTAACAGTTTTTGGACTTAGAGATAATTGGCTTACCACAGCCACTTAAGCCAATTATCTCCAGGATAAAGGAGAAGATAGACTGGCTGCACAGCCTAAATTTGTGAAACTGTTTTGGGCATCAAAGCCATGCTTGCGGTCAGTCAAATATGACTTCCATAAAACTTTTGAACCCCTGCTCTGATCTGGGTGATTTTTTTGGATATGTTGTTCACCTAGATCAGGGCTATCCAGGGATGTAGGATGGGGATATGTTTATGTATTGGGGTGTTTCTGGACTTTGGGTAAAACTGTATATTTTCTGCCTGTGATAATTAAGTTAGCCCATTGTGTTTGTTAATTGTATCACAGGCAGAGGGGAGGGTTTGTGTGCATTAGCAGGGAGCGTCTGACTGTACTGTACTATGTTGATTGGCTGTTGTAACTTTGTGTCCTGTGTTCCACAAGGTCCATGTGGGTGGTAACCTTGTGGGGAAATGTGTATAGAAGAAGCAATAAAGCCTGTGCATTCTGTTCCTGCTTACACTCCAAAACTGTGTGTCATCCTGTTATTGGAGGGAAAGAAGATTTGCTCCTGTGTCTGCTATTCCAACTTGCAGGAGATTCAACATGGAAAGTCCTTGTAAGGACTAGAGCTAATTCCCCATTCGGCTCCAGGGAGGAGTGGTTCCAGGGCCCCAGTCCAGCCACGGCGACTGTGGGCAGAAGTGCTGCGGTTTGTCCCTTGTTCCAGCTAGGAAGCGGTCCTTTGGCGGAGGTACCCAGCCAGGGTACAGGGAGCTCCGCTACAAATCCGTTAATGGTTTTGCTAGCACACCACTAAGTATACAGGATCCTATCACAATGTATTCATTGTGGCAACTACTCCAATGGGAAGAGGGTGGTTCTGCCGCCAGAGATGTTATTTTCCCCCTACTGGGAGGGATGCTATAATGCAGAGCAGGAACAGCTCTTACAAGAGCTAGTGATTTAGCACTCCAAACAGAAGAGAGACAGCTATTGTAGCTTTCTCCCACAAACATGAGACGAGGCTCTATGCTGTGAGATAACTGGTTTTAATGGAGCCACACACTGCCTTTTAGGTCAATCCCCATGCAAGGGGCACTCCCCTCTGGACCTGAGAGTAAACAACAATAGAAACAATTACACATTTACATTGGCTCTCAGATGCAGGACACTCCCATACAGCATAAGATAATCCCTCCCATGTGCCTGGGAGATAATTGAGTCATGAACTGTATTAACTCCTGCCCTGTGACTATGGTACCTGTAATAAATACACTGTTTGTGCCTTTTTGGACTTGTATGGTTACACTTCGAACTCCCGAAGTGGCACTTCGAACTCCGGAACAACTGTACGAACCAGAGACCACCCTGGAGCTTGTTAACACCTTTTAACAACTTGAAACGTTTCTCACTGCAGTGTTCTAATTGTTCATCTGGGTGGCCGCAATTCTTATGGACAACCATGAGGTGGCGCCCATCTTGTTCGCATGAACGCAGGCAGCGGTGTTTGGGCATGAATCTCATGGAACTAAAATCGGACACAGAAACTTCTGAACACGCTGGACTTCCATCATCGCCTGCGTTCGGTTTTATACAACTTAGAAGGGCACTGTTCTGTGAAATCATTCATCTGGCTGAAGGAAACAAACTCCAGGGTAAGACTTTTGACTCTGTTTGGTAGTTTGTTCGTTTTCAAACTATCGAACTAGACCGACCGCAAGCCCTGATTCTCTGGAACTGTTTTGGGCATGGGACCATGCATGCGGTCGGCCAAAATGTGACTTCCATAGAATTCCTGAACCCCTGAACTGATCTGGGTGATTTTTGGATATGTTGGTCACCCAGATCAGGGCTATCAGGAGATGTAACACTTGTGGGGGATATTATGTGTTTGTGGGGTACTTTTGGGGTTTTATAAAAATGTGGTTTTCTGCCTGGAGATAATTGAGTTAATACAGTATCTGACTCAATTATCTACCAGGCAGAGGGGAGGGATTGTATGCTATATGTGGGAGTGTCCTGCATTGTAACACTTATTATTGGTCTGTGACTTTGTACCGTAGTTCCCTACAAGGTCCATGTGGGAGTGCCCCTTGCATGGGGATTGTCATAAAAGGGCAAGTGTGGCACCATTAAAATCAGTTCCTCTTCCCCTCCTTAATTCATGTTATATTCATTCTGGGGATTGCTATACTCATTTTACTCCCTTGGATTACAATCACTAGCTCTTATAAGAGCTGTTCCTGCTATACTCTTTGGAGTAGGAGAAGTTCACCCACTGGAAGCTGGATCCTGGTCTTGGGTCCAGGGTGGGTGGAGGACGGCAAGTTCCCAGCCAAGCTGTAATGCTGGACGTGGGGACTACAGTGCTGATGGTGTCTGGTGGAGTGCTTGGTGAGCACTAGGAGCATCGATTGGCGAAGGCACCCGGTCGGGGTGCCAGGCGGTCCGTCACATTCAATATACAGAACATAGACATCGTGAGGGAGGAGAAGGAGAGGAGGGGGCAGACTGGGAGCTTTGTCTCCCAAAAGCTATAGCCAGCCACTGACCCCCAGGAAAGTCACCCTTCTGCAGCCAAAAGGTAGGAAACAGGAGGGTGGCTAAAATATGTACATTTTGCATGTGTAACTGTATGTGTATGTACATCTGTATGTCTGTATGTAAACTAGGGGAACCAGGGGGACTAAAATATGGGTCTTTACAGTTGCTGACCTGGCCCATAGTCGGTGGGCAGGAGGCCAGCTTCCACACTCCTCCAGGAGTACGTGGCAAACATCTGTGGAAAGTGGCGTTTGTCACAATATGTATCTGTCTGAATTTGCATCTGTGTATTTATCTGTGTGTCTGTGTATTTGTGTCTGTATGTGTATCTGTTTTTCTGTATGTATTTGTTATCTGTGTGTCCATATATGTATCTATATGTGTATCTGTGTCTATATGGATAACTATTAATTACATACCAGAGAGGCCAGAATGGAGCCACCAATCCAGGAACTGAAGCGACGTTCGATAGAGCTGTTACTGGCAAGGAGTTTCAGACGCATACTCTGAGATAAAAAGGGGCGAAGCTGAGGGTTAGAGGGGAGCAAGGATTGTATGATGGGAAAAGAGAATGCAAATAAAGATTTACAGGGACACGTATGATATAGGATGGGAAGGAATGGTTAGGATAAAGGACTAAAAAGGGAGTTATGATGTAGGGAGGGAAGGGGAGAGTGGCTTAGGATAAAGATTTAAAGGGACATGTATGATGTAGACTGGGGAGGGTGGGTTAGAATAAAGGTTTAAAGGGGCCGGTATGATGTAGAATGGAGGAGGGTGGGTTAGGATAAAGGTTTAAAGGGGCCGATATTATGAAGAATGGGGGAACGTAGGTTAGGACAACGGTTTAAAGGGGCCGGTATGATGTAGAATGGGGGAGGGTGGGTTAGGATAAAGGTTTAAAGGGGCCGATATTATGAAGAATGGGGGAGCGTAGGTTAGGATAACGGTTTAAAGGGGCCGGTATGATGTAGAATGCAGGAGGGTTGGTTAGGATAAAGGTTTAAAGGGGCCGGTATGAGGTGGAATGGGGGAGGGTGGGTTAGAATAAAGGTTTAATGGGGCCGGTATGATGTAGAATGGGGGAGGGTGGGTTAGAATAAAGGTTTAATGGGGCCGGTATGATGTAGAATGGGGGAGGGTGGGTTAGGATAAAGGTTTTATGGGGCCGGAATGATGTAGAATGGGGGAGGGTGGGTTAGAATAAAGGTTTAAAGGGGTCGGTATGATGTGAGATGGAGGAGGGTAGGTTAGGATAAAGGTTTAAAGGCGCTGGTATGATGTAGAATGGGGGTGGGTGGGTTAGGATAAAGGTTTAAAGGGGTCGGTATGATGTGAGATGGAGGAGGGTAGGTTAGGATAAAGGTTTAAAATCGCCGGTATGATGTAGAATGGGGGTGGGTTAGAATAAAGGTTTAAAGGCGCTGGTATGATGTAGAATGGGGGTGGGCGGGTTAGAAAAAAGGTTTAAAGGCGCTGGTATGATGTAAATGGGGGAGGGTGGGTTAGGATAAAGGTTTAAAGGGGTCAGTATGATGTAGGAAAAAAAATGATGTATTCTCTAATGAAGCATTACACAGAGCAGATTTGCAGTAATTACTGTGTAAATAAATGGAAATTTAAATGACGGTCTGTGAAGAGAGAAGAAAGAAAGGAGAGAAAGACAGTTTAGAAGAGAGTGAGACATGGTCTCATGTGTTACATGGATGAAATAAATCTCTATCCAAGTAATAAGAAATACCATCCACCCTAGGTACTGGAATAACATGTGGGACAAAACATACATGTCCCTGGGTGCTGAGGGGAAATGGAAGGTGAAAATCCAATTCCTGTTTTCTGATTTCTCACCGGGGGTGTTTTCTGGGAAAGTTCACGGTTCAAACGGTCATTAAACCCCTGGAGTAAAGTGTTACCACCAGTGATAATGACACCGCCATAGAGTCCCTAAGGAGACAGGAAAGATAACAGTTAGTGGGAAAAACCATACTGGATAACCAATAACACCAGACACCCTACCCCCCCACTACTCCATGTTTATGGGAATCTCTCATTACTCCGTGTTCCTAAGAATCACCCACTACTCCATATTCCTCTCCTTTCATATCCCTACCTAGAAATCCTCCCCCTACTGCTTTATATCCTAGGAATCTTCCCCTCCCTACTTCTCCATGTTCCAAAGAACCCCTCTACTGCTCCATGTCCTAGGAATCACCCCCTCCCCACTTCTCCATGTTCCAAAGACCCCCCCCACACCATTGTAGCAGAGCTCCAATACCTAGCATAGGTGTCTGCGCTGTTCATAGCTAAAAGAAACAGTGTCATACTCCAAGACTCTTTCCCCGCAGCAACTAAATGACACATAGTTCTGGTAGTCAACTGATTTTATTTTGGCCACACTCGGCTTTTATGCACAGACCCCTACATGGGGTCTCTTATACGAAAATGAATTAATCACAACCTGTTGGTATGGCTAAACCGAGTGGCGGGAGACAATGCCGGTTGTTGCGCTGGTGTTTGGCATTACAACCGTATGACTTTATTATCCACTACCGCCCAGGAAACAGAATGGCAATGTCGGTGGGTTATCTCGACAAACTGAACTGGAAAAGTAATCCGTGAGTACTCCCTGGACAGCCCCAAGCCGATCCATTAAGGATCAGAATGTATATTTCGGGTTGTGGTTAAGGTGGAGCAGTGTTGTGGGTTTTGGTGCGTGGGTGGGCCACTGGGCTACAGCCTCAACCTTGGCCGGTTCGGGCTTCTCTTTCCCATACCCCACCTGGTTTCCCAAGTACTGGACTTCTGCCATCCCAATATGGCATTTCCTCGGCTTAAGGATCAAGCCAGCCTGTCTAATGCGGTCTAGCACCACTCGTGATGTCATCCAAGTATGCACAAGCATAATCTTGGAAGCCATCTGGCAGCTGGTCCTGAATGGCATGACCATGACTGGTGCAGGCCAAACGTGGTGACAAAGGCCGACTTGGGAATGGCATCTTGGGCTAGGGGAATCTGCCAATAGCTCTTACACAGATCGATGGTCATAAGGTACTGACCTCTGGCCATCCGATCTAAGAGCTTGTTTATCTTGGGCATGGAGTAAGCATCTGATACTGTTTTGTCATTGAGTCTCTGGTAATCTACACAGAAGCAGGTAGTTACATCCTGCTTCAGTACCAAGACTACTGGAGAAGCCGAAGGACTATCAGACGCTTCTATAACCCTGAGACGGAGCATCTCTTAGATCGCCTGTCTTATGTGTTCCCTGACAGCCTCAGGGATTCTATACGGGGTCTGTCTGAGAGGCACATGTTTAGAGGTGTCTACTTAGTGGGTGGCCAGCAGAGTGTAACCAGGTACGTTCGAAAACTATACTCCCTTCATGGCCAGCAATTGTCGTACCTGGATACATTCTTGAGTGCTTAGCCATTCTCCTAGCTCATCTAGGGCACCTGTCTTATCTTCCCCCAGGAGGTCTAGTAGGGGAAGATTCTCAATCATCGGAGGCAGATGCACATCTTGCTGCCACATCCTCCATCCTCCCAAGGGTTTGAGCACGTTCACGTGGATCATGCATCTCCCCCACTACCAGAGCAAGGACTGATCACATCTCTATTCCACCACTTGGTATGGACCCTGCCAGATGGCCTGTAGCTTTTCACGGCGAACAGGTTGTAAAATCAGAACCTTTTGGCCAATCTGAAAGGTACGTCCCCTGTCGCCCCTGTCATACCATTGACGCTGCTGAGTCTGCGCCACCTGAAGGTTGGTACGCACGTTCTGAGTCAATTCCTCTAAATGGTCGCAGAACTCCAGCACATATGGTATAACAGGGTACCATGCTCACCCACTGCTCCCGGATTAAATCTAGGGATCCCCGTACTCTCCTTCCAAACAGTAGTTCTAAGGTTGAGAATCCTGTAGATTCCTGCGGTACCTCTCGATAAGCAAATAGGAGGTGCGGCAGGAATCTCTCCCAGTCCCGACCCGTGGCCGTGAAAGTCCGGAGCATTTGTTTAAACCTTTCACATAGGCCATTTGTCTTGGGGTTGTAGGTAGAACTGATAATCGGCTTAATGCCACACAGACCCCAGAGCGGTTGGGTGACTACCGCAGTGAACTGAGTGCTCTGATCCGAGACTATCTCCCTGGAGAAGACCAGCATCAGCGCCTCAGCCACTGTCTCTGAATGTATATTCATCAGAGCCACAGTGTAGTGGAGTGCTAGTCCTAGCAGGTTACTCCAAGGTGTGCTCAGGAACAAGTAGAATACTCCAAGGGAACAGCCAAATACAGCAAAGAAATTCAAGAATCTCCCCCCACCTCTCCAGCAACTGGATGACACTCAGCTCTGGGGATATAACTGATTTCAATGAAGCCACAGTTGGCCTTTTATGAGAATCCCCATGCAAGGGGTTTCCAGATACATATATCAGGGGCATTCCCCACTGGACCCGAGAGTAGACTAAAGCAAAGTACACAATATAATTAAGGTGGCAGTCCCAGCGGTGTTCGCGCCGTCCAGTGGCCGATTTTAGTTCCATACACTCGACAACCAAACACCGCTGTCTCTGTTCGTATTCCAAGATGGCCGTAACATGTTCGCACATACAAACGGCGGCCACCCAGCTGAAAACTTGGAACGTTCATGTAGTTGCGGTTTGTGGAGGTGTGAACGGGGTTATTGATGTTAATGAGCGGCACACTCCACATCATGGTAGTTGGTTCGGTTGTTGACCAGAACAGTGGTAGCAAATCAGGAGAATGGTATTTAACGAACGGCCAGGCAAAACAGGGGAAAAGCATGGTGGTTCAATAATAGGGAGCTCTGTCCCACACAGGGACTGCAAGCCCCAAACATAGGGGGAGGGGGAAAACCGGCATGGACAGCCGAGAGCAGGCATAAGGGTACCGTCCCAAGGCCCATTCCACTACACACAGCCTCTGAAAACCGGGTCGACTATGGTCAGGATGTACCTTTTGCATTACGGACTGGGTTTCGATAGGGGTCCTATAATATCTACGGCTACTCGTCCGAATGGTACCTCTATGATGGATAAGGGTTGTAACTTGGTCTTGTGGCGATCTCCCCGCTTCCCTACCCTTTGACATGTGTCACAAGTTTGGCAGTACTGTCGAACATCTTTGGAGATGCCTGGCCAAAAGAAGGTGTGGGTAAACAGAGATCTAGTGTGACTGACCCCTAAGTGCGCTATCTGCAGTAATTGTCTCCTATTCTTCTGGGGGACGACTAGTTGTCTGGTGGGGACCGGTATGGAATCGGCCAAGACTCATTGAGTCGTGGTACAATAACCCCTGGTGCCAGGAGTATCACTCTTCCCCTATTCCTGCCTGTGAATGGGTCACTTTATCCCTATAGCCCTGCAACGTGGGCTCACTAAGGTTTTTCTGCCCAAATTCTGTGGAAGAGAGGTGCAACGGTTTGGGAATGTTTTTCTACCTGGAGCTCAGAGTGCAAGTGGTTCTCCATGGTGTGAGCCTGGGACCTGGTGGTGATTGGGTAGGTCTCGTTGGTGACCTGGGATGGTAGAAATGCTGAGGTCAACTGGCCGAGATCGTTCCCCAGCAAGACGTGAGCGGGGAGTTCCTGCATCAGCCCCACATCAAATAATCCCGAGCCGGCACTAGAATTCAGGTGAACTCTTGCAGTAGGTAGCCGGTGTACTGCTCCCCCGGCTACCCGCACAACTACGGACCGGTTCGGTCTGCATCTGGATCCAGGTGATGCTTGACCAATGTGAGGGTGGCTACTGTATCTCACAGGCCTTGAGCTGCTCTTCAGTTCAGCTCCACTGCACTGGGTCGGCCTTGTTGTTCTTCAGATCCGGGGGTGCATCCGGGAGGCGGCCTCTGTGTGATAATAGTGGGCAGCTGCCCATGCTGGAGGGGATGGTCCCTGTCAGATTGGTTCCTGCTCTGGGTACAGTTCCTCTGATAGTGTCAGAATTGCTTGCGCGCTGGGTATCGAGTGCCTTGGGGGGTTGGAGATGGGTCCTGATCCTTGCTGTGTTGGTGGCCTAGGGTTAGTGCTAAGAGGTCTAAAGCATCTCCTGTAAGCTTTTGGTGGGATGGCATATCTTGCCAATAGCACCTACTTCCGGGCATAATCCGTGATTTCTTTATCCGGTACGACTCGGTAGGCTTCTGCTGCTCTGCCGAAAGCTTACCAGCCAGAATTCACACCCAATCTGCTAGGGGTACTTGATAAAGTCAGCACTGCCACTCAAAATCTTGTAGGAAGTCGTCAATCTCTTCCTCTGCTTCCACAAAATTTTTAAATGCACCATGGGGTACCTTTTGTTTTACCTCCGGTGCCGGTGTGGTACCTGGCATTCTCTCAAAGGCGCGCTGTTCAGCCAGCTGGAGCTGGTTCTGCCTGTGCTGTGATGAAGGCATCCACCTGGACCAATGCTGCCTGTATAATTTCTGTCGGGGGGCTCTCTCCGTAAAATTCTAGCCGGCGTTTTACCTCTTTATCAAACTCCATAGTTTCGGTTGCAATGCTGCGGAACCGGTCTCCCTCTGTTAACTCTGCAATCAGCGTGGCTTTTGTTTTATTGCTGGCTATCTTCCCTCTTGTTTCCAGCAATTCCTTCAAAGTTGCTTTAATCCGGCATAGTTCGTCTCCATTCACAATTCCATGAACACCTACGAACTGTTGCTTTCATGATTCCGTTCGAACGCTGCTTCCTTCTTTCGCTGGAGGCTTACATCCCACTGCTTACACCAATTGTAGAGGAGCTCCAATACCTAGCATAGGTATCTCCGCTGTTCAGTTCTCGGAGCTAAAAGAAACAGTGTAAAACTCCAAGACTCTTTCTCCCCATCAACCAGACGACACATAGTTCTGGGAGTCAACTGATTTTATTTTGTCTTTTTATGCACAGACCCCTATACATGGGGTCTCTTATACAAAAATACAGGGCTTTTCCTCCCAAGATCCTCGGGGCCTGAGATAAAATTGTGTGAGAAAAATCTATAACTC